>NC_043002.1:18592932-18722932 GCF_006345805.1 Octopus sinensis
CATTTTTTTCCATTTTAATGCATTTTTTGCTATTATATAACTCTCTAAAAATGTCTACGATGAGTCAACGATTTAAAAAAAAAATTACCATCATTTTTTTTTCCATTTTTAATGCATTTTTTTTTTGCTATAACTCTCTAAAATGCTTATATAGTTATTTCCCTTACAAATCCGAGCAACGCCGGGCGATACTGCTAGTTGAATATATTTAACTAAAGATTTATTACAATAAACAAGACGAAAATATAGAAAGGACCTTGGTAAAGAAAATACAATTAGATTTAAACACAGTTGTGCTTCAGATACAGTATGCATTCACAGTCTTACACAGTTACAAACACACGCACGTAACTCGGGTTTGAATTTGATAATGGACTTGAGAATTAAGACTGGTCTGGACTGGATTGGTAAAATACATTTGCGTACTTTAAGAAAATAGGTGAACCTATAGTAACAAAAATGAAAGGTAAGTGCCATCATTGTGACACAGCATCACTTACCTTGCCACATGAATGTACTGAAGGTGAACCAAAAGCTATTCATACAATTAAAACTGCTACGTTTTTCCGAATCAACATCCACGTCCGACGCGTTTGTCCATTCATACGGACTAATTCGACCGATTATTGCCAGAAAGCTACCGGTCAGTACATAAGCTAATATGATGAAACACCAAACAGGAGTTGTGAATGGTTTTAAAACAATGAAAAGTCCACGTGTCATTTGTATCGCCTCTGGTTTTTTAATAACGATTTTATATCCAGAACTTAGAAATGGAAAAGACATATCCACATGTTTCAAACGGTCTAAAGTGAGGGTGAGTGGAGCGGCAGCAATATCAGCATGCTGAAAATGAAATAATTACTACCTTTAGAATGGAAACTAGACCAATATCTTTTGTTTTGACTTCAAAGAGGACGTTAGAGGTTATTAATTTTAAGAAAATATGAATGAGTACAGTTTCTTGTATTTGAAACCGAAATCGCACAAGATAAGTGAAAGAAGAGAACACACGGAGACGGAAAGTGTCATTGAAGAGGTCACAGATGTGTGACGAAAGATTTCCGGACAATGGACATGAGTTAGAATAAGAACGGTGATAAACGAGTGAAGGACAAATATAAAGTGCGTGTGTTTATTTGACCAAAAAAATATGGCCATACAACAATATCTGTTTCAACACACGATTTCACATCAGGAATCTTGCATCTCAAATCTAAGAATTTTAATTGATTTGCTTTTCGCAGGAAGGAAAGTTTCTTGTCGAAGATAAGTCTCGCTTTTATCCTTCGAAACGTAGAGTAGGTGAAACCATAGCGACTGAAGAAGGGGTTTTTTCTTTGTGTTAATTGTCCTGTACTCTATTTTTTTGTTGTTTTTAAAAAATGTCCAGTTCCTTTGGTTTGTGTCTATGTTTTCGTTTCTCATTGTGTTCGACGTCCTTTTGGTGTCCTGTACTCATATATGCGTGTATATGTACATGTAGAGGTAGGTACGTACATATATGTTTATATATATGCATATGTTTTATTTTATTTATTAATATATATATTTCAGCTCGCCCACACATACATACTCACACACTCGCCCCCATTCATGCATACACACTCACACAAACCACTCTCACATACACACGCGCGCAAGAGAATACATTCGTTTGACCGGGTCATTGTCATTATCCCACTTTCATTCAGCCTCTTTCTTCTGGCTATTTCGTCATGTTGAATCGTTAATCTCAACAAAATATATTTTACCGGCCGAATGATATTCATGCAGTGAATGAAGACAATTAGATTCTGTCTACTGAAATAGAAGCAGGATCACTGACAACGTTTTGCTCCGTGGATTTTAAACTGTGTTAAATCATTTTGAATGTCCATAATTTTGAAGTTCATGAATTCAGCAGCCAAAACAGTTTCTTTATAATGATGTAATGTTTTCATTAATCAATTAAAGGAATCGTTAAAAACGACCTTAATGGATTTAGACCTGTACCTCTACTGTTACTCATTTATATATATAAAGGGAAAGTTTACGAAATAAACAAAGACGAAAGCAGGTGGTGTACAAACAAACAGATGTATTAGTATAGCGCTCAGGAATAGAAAAAGTATTTTACGTTTCGAGCCTACGCTCTTCTACAGAAAGGTACACAGAATAAACAAGGAGAGAAAAAAAATGTGTGTAGTAGCTAACGATCTATCATGGCGTCAGGGCTGGTGGAAGTCTGGGGAGAGGGGGTGAGGATGTGTGGGGGGGTTGTTTGGAGGGAAAGTAGAGTTAGGTGTGGGTGGGTGGAGCCTATCAGGGGGGAGAAGGGTAGTGGAGGAGTTGGGGTAGTGGCGTCGGGTATGATGGAATGGAGGAGTGAGTGAAGTTTACGAAGTTTGGTGTTGGCAAGAAATTGATGAAAGAGATGATTTAAATTAATTATATAACGCAACGTGTTGTGAGCATGGAAAGGCGGCAGAGAGGAGAAAAAGATGGAAAAAGCAGGAAGGAGAAGGCGGTCGATGGTATGTACTTTAGAGAGATTGGAGCGAATGGTGGCACACATAAGGCGGTGAGATGTGGTACGGAGTCTGGGTAGGATGGATGAAGCAGAGTGGAGAGCGGGGTGGAAATGGAGGCGGAAACATTTAGGGATGAGGCGGTGATGTAAGCAGCGGCTGAGAAAAGAGACGTGGCTAGAGAAGCGGGGTTTTTTTTTAAAGGAGTAGAGAGAGGTTATATATATACGCTAGAGAGATTAGCTTCAGAGCTTTATCGTGTTTATCAATATCTTTCTCAGTTGATAAGGATATATTTTCAAAGTAGTTTCAAGTCGCCTTACCCCTGATATAACTTCTCCAATCATTCCGGTCCAGTTTCCATCTTCACGAATTTGTCCAAAGTGTCCGTCTTTCACTAAGTTTATCTCAAAGGTCACATTCATTAATGGAGCCATCTCAGCTAACATATCAACTATGTAGCCATGCTGTTCTGTTCCACTTTCATGCTTTTCTTCCATGTAAAAGGGGTGTATCTAGAGAAAACAAAAACAACCCATTAAGCAAGAATATAAAGATGTCGAGTAAAAAGACACTGAACTATGTAACCGTCACCTAATTTGTCAGTTACATGGGTGATAATGTATAGAAAGCAGCTGATAGCCTCAGATTTATAGTCTTGGTAAACGTTTCATTAACAAACTCACAGTGTGCATTGATTTAAACCCTATTGGTAACTGAAAAATAAAACGAAACATTAGCAGCATGAAGGCGCCATTATTACTTAAATTCATAAGCGTCATACTTACTTGTTTTAATTATTGGACACCGTCCTGAAGGGTTTTTATTTGAAAGAATAGAATAAGTTTGGTGCTTAACCTATCAGTCTCTTTTTTTCCAAACTGTTAAGTCACGGAGATGTAAAGAAACCAACACCGGTTGTCAAGCGCGGGAGGGGTACAAACACAGACACAAAGCCAGACACACACTCACACACACACACACACACACACACACACCCACATATATATATATATATATATATATATATATATATATATATATATATATATATGCATAAGGCAGGTTCCTTTCGGTTTCCGCCTACCAAATCCACTCACAAGTCTTTCATCAATCTCGGGCTTCAGTAGACAACAATTGCCCAAGACACCACGCAGTAGGATTGAACCCAGAACCATTTCGTTGAGAAGCGAGCTTCTTACCGCAAGGGCATGCCCAAACCCATAAAAGATAATCAACCACGCCGAGACGCGAAAACGCAACCTTCTGATTCGAAGTTAAACGCTTTGTGCAGCACACTGCATTAAAGATAATGATTGAAAATTATTTTCAAATTATGTATTAGTTTAATTTCAAATTCTGGTATTTATATTAAATTATATTGAATTAGAAATTTAACCAGAGGGCAAGCTGTAGATATGAAGTATGGTAACAACCTAGACATGCTTCTGTCTTATTAGGCCTTCTCGCTATATTTTTTATCAGTATTTATCAGGCCCTTGATAACAGACATATAAACATTTTAAAGGAAGTATTTTAGTTCACTATTTTAAGTACGTTGACAGCAACCCTTCTTTTCTCATGCAGAGCAGAATACGTAAGTCGTTCATTTCCCATCCCTCACTCGCTCTTTGTTCCGATTTAGATACAAGAAAAGTGGTTAATGAGTAAAAGAAATTAGCATACAATTTATTACAATGATTCAGACAGATTTTATACTAGGAAGTAATATGAATAAAGCTAAATACTTTAGTGCATATAGTACTATAATCTTGCTACTTTATATCGTCCTTAATACAAGTAATAATTGAAATGGCTTATATTTGAAAAGCTGCTTCTGTTTCTACGATTATATTAACCCTTCACTTCCAGGCCATGAATGTCGGTTGCTAACAAGGGATTCACACCTCGTTCGCCCGATCTATTAGAAATAACTATGAAATCTTCATATCATATTATACCGTCTTGATAAGAGGAAGTATTAGACAAGGTACTCCCTATATATAAGATATTAGAGAAAAATCTGGATGATCAGGGTTAGAATACCTTCGATCCAAGGTCCGCTTGATCAGGGTTGACCTGGAAATAAACAGCAACAATAATAATCAACCATCTCCAGCCAGATGTATTCGTCTTTAAGATTTATTAAGTCACTAAGTTTTCTGCTTCGTATAAATCTTATAGAATGAAAGACTTTTATATTGGTTTCAGATATTTATCAAAAGCTTCTGATGTAAATAACAAACATTTTATATTAATTTGAGTATTAATAGACGTCAGTATGAATAGAGATAATATTCTTAATTAGGTAGGCGATTCATCAGAAGTGATAAATTCTTTTAGAACCCGGACAAGAGACAATAAAAAACACTTACTTGGAACGTAGAAACCTTGATAACCTTTTTCGCGGGATTCTAGAAAATAAAAAGAAATCATTGCTTCATAAATAGAAATATTAATATTTCTAAGTCTCTCTAAAGGAGAGTACGGCAGCGGTACTGGATATTAATAGTTATCGCCAAGCTAATATGACACTCCAGAAATATAGGACGAATGCTGCGGTTGATTAACTTCAAGAGGCCATCGCATCTAGCTGGCTATGTGACACACGAACCTGTGTCCATTATAATGGACTGCCATGTTAGCTTGGCGATAACTATTAATATTGCTTCATAATTATCTCATAAAATATTTCACAAAAATATTAAATTTTGAAATATTAGATAACTGACAACAAACATACATATTCTGAAAACTGGTCTTGGGGTAGGTTTTGTGTTGCCTTGGTTACGGAATTGAAGTTATACTGCTTGTCAGACATGGAAGCGACAATTTAACATGTAACATCACTTTTATTGAAGTTGTATCTACCTTGTTATTGTTGTTGTTGCTGCTGCTGTTGCTGCTGTTGCTGCTACTGCTGCTGTTGGTACCTATTTCATCCCCTTTTTAATGTTACCGTTATGTAGAAGAAAGATCCAGCAAAATTATACTCAAAATTTTTCCATTTGCTCTATCCCGTCTCTTTCCTAAATTTAGTGTATCTAAAACTACACAATCTAAAATATCTTTCATTTTTTAGGACTGTAAGGTGTGATTTCAGTTATTGCTACAACTGCGCAACATTCTTTTCCACCCTCTCACCCACTTCATCCCAACCTTCTATTGTCCTTGCTTCAAGTCAACTGACCTTGCTTTTCCATATTTTCGACATTCATTCCCTCTTCGGTTTCTACTTTGTTTATGCATGCAGCAGTTCAACTGACAGAAACGTAGCAACTAACTTTAATCATACGGTTCTTCATTCCACATCTTATCATCCTTTGACATCACTTTTCTACCTTTTATTTCCTCGTTTCCATTCTGACATCCGAAGTAATGAGACCACTATTTTTTGTAGGCAAAGAACATTGTTTTTTATGGATTCTACCGTTTTACTTCCTATAGAATGTTCTTGTCTACGGCAATCACAGCTAGAATTTCCATCAAATACATCTGGTACCTTGATTACTCCTAATCTCGATGACTGGAAAAAGGAAATCAAGTGAAAATGAAGAATAATGGAATTGCAAACGAATTACGTTAGATGTCAGAATTCATGTTTCACAAAGGCTTAACACGCAGAAAGAATTTAACAATATTGCTAAGAGTATCAAAACTTAGTAACTTTTACAGTGGTAACAATATACGAAAATAATGACAAAATTAATGAGGCGCAGGAGTGGCTGTGTGGTAAGTAGCTTGTTTACCAACCACATGGTGCGGGTTCAGTCCCACTGCGTGGCACCTTGGGTAAGTGTCTTCTGCTATAGCCTCGGGCCGACCAAAGCCTTGTGAGTGGATTTGGTAGTCGTATATGTGTGTGCGTGTATGTATGTGTGTCTGTGTTTGTCCCCCTAGCATTGCTTGACAACCGATGCTGGTGTGTTTACGTCCCCATCACTTAGCGTTTCGGCAAAAGAGACCGATAGAATAAGTACTGGGCTTACAAAGAATAAGTCCCGGGGTCGAGTTGCTCGATTAAAGGCGGTGCTCCAGCATGGCCGCAGTCAAATGACGGAAACAAGTAAAAGCTTCTTCTTACAACTTCACTTCCTTATTTGATGAAATTCCTTTATGCGACACTAACAATTCAATCTACACCATTTGCCAATATGAAGCAGGCTTTCTACTGGTGAAAACCCTTCGTCACGGATTCAATATGACCACATAAAGATAGATCTTTACAGCTGTTTCAAATATTCAGTGACTGATTGATGCTATAATACATATCATGTAAACAAACGAGAGTTTAACTCTAACCTGTGACACTATTATATTTCTCAGGGCGCCTATATTTTTTAATATTTTTTACCAAAAGTCTCTTACTGTAGGTTTAACTTCCACATCAATTACTTTTGCCAGTTGCCTTAATGTTTTTGACAACCCAGTAACCAACTTCTTCTGTGGTAAATACTTTTCCTACATCACTGTAATCTTATTTATTCCGGAATGCAATTTTCTTCAAATGTTTATATGACCGTTGCCTGTTATTTGATATTTTCAAGGGCGAATAAGCTTGTATTACTTCTCTTATTATTTTTTACTTGACATTTTGTGGGGAAGGGAAATTGTCACAATGCACTATGATATATATATTACGCAAATTAGTGGTGGGAAAGACTCTTGCGCTACGGAATTTCGCATCACAACAATCTTTTCAAGAACGCAACACTTCGGTGTCGAAGTGGATTCCTATATATAACTTACGCACATACACACATACATATTCATATCTGTGCGCACAGATAAATATAAATATAAGAGAGTGACCACTATATGGTCGACTCTAGCGCTAAAAATAGATCCGCTATGGTCTCTTATATTCATGTATAAATTTTTTATTGTATCCCTGGTTTTTATACGCTAAGCCACTCGGTGTTAAATTGATGGTATTATTAAATTAATATCCAATTTTTCACCAATTTTTCATATATATATATATAAATAATAGTAAAAGAGAGAGAAACCATGCGTCTTCCTTCATAGTTGGACGTGAAACTAGTTTTGTATTAGCCACGCTAACCTTAAAATAGATTTCATTTATCTCGCTCGCCTTACATCATTTTCGTACCAAGGAGAATTGCCCTTGTTCTCAATATCTTTATATATATATATATATATATATATATATATATATATATATATATATATATATATATATAGATATATATATATATATATATATATATATATATTATATATAATATATATATATATATATATATTTATATACACATATATATATATATATATATATATATATATATATTATATATATATATATATATATATATATATATATATATATAAGATACTCTTAAAGCCAGGAACTTTTCAGCATCCTCCCGTGTATATATATATATATATATATATATATTATATATATATATATATATTTCCATTTTCCTGAGCGCCTAATAATAATAATACTGTAATTGTTCCACGTGTTGTTGTTTTTTCTGTTTTCCCGTTTGGATTAACCTTATATATATATATATATATATATATATATATATATATAAAGCATATTACTCTACCTCTTGTATTTGAGTACTCTTTTTTCCACCTTGTTTCACATTTATGTGTTTACTCCGTATATATATATATATATATATATATATATATATATATATATATATATATATATATATACGGGGGGATGCTGAAAAGTTCCTGGCTTTAAGAGTATCTGGAAAGTTTCTTTAACAAATTTTGTATATGTCTTGTTGGGACAATCGGAGTGATGTTGAGATTTTAGACTTAGCGAATTTTGTGAACTTAGGAGTTCTCATACGATGTAGCAAAATGAAGTGAACAAGTGACGTAGCTAGTATGATGAAGGGATTTTAAAACACCGAATTGTAGGGGAACTATATTCTGGAAAAAGACTCCATCTTACAAACTGAAGTTAAGACATAAAGGCTGACAAAAAAATGTAATATCCTCCTGGAATGCTGGGGGGGGGGGAATGAAGGTTAATAGAGTATTATGGAGTGAGAAAAATTGTTTTATCTATATATTTGAAATGTAATATATAAACTTAGAATCAACCTACCTTAGCTTCTGCCAACGTGACTATACATTGAAACGATATCAGCAAGAAAAATCCCAAAGATGCAAGATTTATGGAGAACATAAATTTCTTTAAAGACATTGACATTTTAACTGGTGATATAGTGGGGCAAATGATGCCTAAAAAGTGTATGAAATGTACTGACAGGGCAGTTTCAGTAAATTCGTTTTTATACCAGCGGTGACGGATTTCTATATATGGCTATGTCTCTCTGATATATTATTATCACAAGCACAGCGACATCGACGTATTTGCTTACGTCCGTGTGTGTGTGTATGTGTGTGTGTCTGTGTGAGTGTGTGTGGTGTGTGTGTGTGCGTGTGTGTGTATATATGTGTGTGTGTGTGTGTGTGTGTCTATGTGTATGTGTGTGTGCGTAAACGGTTGTACGTATAAGTGTGTATTTTAACAAAGCTTAAAAGGTCTAAATGCCTGAGTTGCATGTGTTTCTATGTACGTATGTGTGCATGTATGTATATATATATGTATGTATGTATGTGTGTGTTTGTATGTATGTATGTATGTGTGTGTATGTATGTATGTATGTATGTATGTATGCATGTATGTATATATGTATGTGTATGAGTTTGTATGTATGTATGCATGTATGTATTTATGCATGTATGTATGTACGTATGTATGTGTAAAGGGCAATAAATAATTCAACCTAACTACGATCCATTCTTTGCCCCAATTTTCCACTTCTCACCCTCACTCTCTCTCCATTCTCTCTGCCACTCTGCTGTTCCTTTCTCACACCATCCGTATCTATTAATTACGTGCAATTTGTACCATTTACGCATGGTACCTTTAACAAAGTGAAGATATGAAACGTGATCTGGACCAGTAGTTGCTTTCTATGCTTATGTAAGTAGAGCAGAGGCTAAAATGGTTCAATACATGAGCAACAAAAGTTTAACTACGAATCCTAATATTGGGAAACAATGGTTTTAAAATGAAGTTTTGTGTATAAACTCGCTATATTACTCTCTCTCTCTCTCTCTCTCTCTCTCTCTCTCTCTCTCTCTCTCTCTCTCTTTACTCTTTTACTTGTTTCAGTCATTTGACTGCGGCCATGCTGGAGCACCGCCTTTAATCGAGCAACTCGACCCCGGCACTTATTCTTTTGTAAGCCCAGTACTTATTCTATCGGTTGTCTTTTGCCGAACCGCTAAGTAACGGGGACATAAACACACCGGCATCGGTTGTCAAGCAATGCTAGGGGGACAAACACACTCACACAAACACACACACGCATATATATATATATATATATACATATATATGACGGGCTTTTTTCAGTTTCCGTCTACCAAATCCACTCACAAGGCTTTGGTCGGCCCGAGGCTATAGTAGATGACACTTGCCCAAGGTGCCACGCAGTGGGACTGAACCCGGAACCATGTGGTTGGTAAACAAGCTACTTACCACACAGCCACTCCTGCGCCTCCAGGAGTATAAACTCGCTATATTATTATCATTTTCACTAGTTTTATTATTATCATTTTTCTTTTGTGTGTGTTTTCACTGCACTGCCGAGAGTAGGTGTTTGTGCCTTGAGTTTGAGCTGTGTTTTGTTTGCATTTTGTTATTTTTACACTATTGACAGTTCTCTACGCAAGATGTGTACGGTTTTTAAGGGAAGTATAGGGATTTTTATATGTCCAGCTCTCATATAGCTTTTTTCTATTTCCACTTCTTTACATTTAGATATTGAACGTATAAATTCACTTTCAATACGTTTCAGTGGATTCGAAAGTGAATACGTCAATCACTGTTGTATTTCGTCTTCGGAGAACACCACTTTTTAGAAGATGTTTATTGATAGCACACTCGATTCATTAATATAAATGGGCAGTAAGAGCTAGTAGTGACCCTCATGAAACGGTGTGCCGAGTGACATCGCTGTTTTTACTTCACAACTTATGGAATTTCTGTCTTTCTGATCACGTTTTTGCTGTAGTCTGCGATTTTGTCATGGACAGGAAGTTGGAACAAAGATCCACCATAAAATTTTGCGTTAAACTTGAGAAGTCTGTTACAGAGACATTGAGCATGCTTCGGCAAGCTTACGGCGACGAGGCATTGTATCGTAGGCAATGTTTCGAGAGGCACAGCTGCTTCAAACGCAGAAGAACGTCCCTGGAAGACGATGAGCGATCTGGAAGACCCACCACGAGCGGCAACCCCGGAAATGTGGGAAAAAATTCATCAACTTGCGCATAGGAGGACAATCAACGACATTGCTGATGTTGATAGTCTATTGTACGGGTCCGTGCAGGGAATCCTAACGTCTGAATTGAACATGCGGCGTGCCTGTGACAAGTTTGTCTCCCGCCTGCTAACCCACTGAGCAGAACGAACATCGCATCGAAATCTGTCAAGATCTCTGTCAGCGTGCCGCTGATGACCCATCCTTCATGTCGGGAATCATTACTGGTGACGAGAGTTGGGTTTACGGAGACGATTCTGAGACGATGAGGTCTTCATCTCTTCGACCAAAGACAGCACGACAGAGCCGCAGCTCAATCAAGAGCATGCTAATAGTTTTTTTTTTGGCTTTTTTTTTTTTTTGACATCATGTTATTGTGCATCGAGAATTCATCCTCCAGAGCTAGACTGTCAATTGAGAATTCCACCACGACGTTTTAAAGCGTTTGAGGGAGGACATTCGGTGAAAACAGTCGGATCTCTGGAGCATGAAGAATAGGATTCGTTGCAACATCAGTACACCGAGCTCTCCCCATTCATGGTATCACTTCGGACCCGCCCTATTCGCCAGATTTAGCACCTGCAGACTTCCGTTTCTTTCCCAAGATGAAAATGCAGCTCAAAGGTCGCCGTTTTAACACTGTTGCCGAGATTCAGAGCGAATCGCAGAAGGTTTTCGACAAACTTACGGATTAGAAAGCATAGTTTTCCTGGTGGACCTTGAGCAATATCAGGTAGTTTGATCTTGATTATTTTCTTTTTATGTATGCATATTGGCATATCCCAGAGTATAGTGGCATTCTCATTCTCCGACTTTTTGCGATATCTGTTTATGCTACCTCTTTTCTACTGGTATCTATAATGCATAACTTCCAGAGTATTTAAGTCCTAGCTCTGTCATCTCTGTGAGTATATTCTTTCTTAGTTTACCCTGGGCAGCAAAATACAATATGGTTGTTTCTTCCTCAACTCCACGGATTCTATAGTTATATTATTTTACTGCATTATGTTTTTTATGGTTTCTGGTTTGAGTTTTGCATTTAAGTTGTAACGAAGAACCCTTCAAGTTTCTGTTCTGAGTCCTGTGCCTCTCTATCGCTGTTGCAAATTGGTTTTATCTACTTCCTCTATATTCATTTTTTGTTTATTTTTGCTTGTTCTTTTCTTTATTTGGGGGGATTTTCAGCTATTGGCCGACTTGATGGTCATCGTTTCATCAAGGCTCCATTTTTAGCTTAGATTTTAACATTTTAGCAATTATTGATTTTCTTTTTTTCTCCATATCTATCGGCCATTGCGGTATCTTTTTTTTAACTCTATTTTGTAGCTTCCTTCACAGAAAACAGAGAGCTCTTTTTCTTTTGTATGCGATTTGTAGTCGTTGATACAAATTTTCAATAATTTTTAAACAAGATACTTTTATAGTCCTACAGTGGATATTTTATAATAGTTTTCTGATCGCGTTAGATCTCTACCATTCACGGTAAATATTTTCTTCCATTGTGGCGACTGATGCTTCGTCTCAGAGTCGTCCCCGTAAACGTCACTGGTGATGATTCTCGACATGAAGGACGGGTCATCAGCGGTACGCTGACGGAGATCTTGACAGATTTCGACGCGATATTTTTTCTGCTCAGTGGTCCAGCAGGCGGGGGACAAACTTGACAGGGGTACGCTGCTTGTTCGATTCAGACGTTAGGATTGCCTGCACGGACTCATGCGACAGGCTATCAACATCAGTGTAGACTAAATGCAATCATTATTTTTCTCGTCTGCCCTCACGCCGGGCAAAATGCTTAGCGGCATTTCGTAAGTCTTTACGTTCTGAGTTCAAATTCCGCCGAGGTCGACTTTGCCTTTCATCCTTTCGGGGTCGATGAAATAAGTACCAGTTACGCACTGGGATCGATGTAATAGACTATCTCCCTCCTTCAAAATGTCAGGCCTTGTGCCTATAGCAGAAAGGATTATTTTTCTCATTTTTTTCTGTCTAGTGTCGCAAGTTCATTTAGCGTCCAATCAAAAATATCATAACTTAAACTCATTACTAGAACAACTGGAGTAGTGATGTATATCACTTTATTTAGCTCTGTTTTAAGCATTAATATAATGTCTTTAATACTCCTTCCTTATCTAAGGCGGTGAGCTAGCAGAATCGTTATCGCGCAGGCCAAAATGCTTAGCGGTATTTCGTCCGCCTTTACGTACTGAGTTCAAATTCCGACTTTGCCTTTCATCCTTCCAGGGTCAATAAAATAAATACCAGTTGAACACTGGGGTCGATGTAATCGATTTACCTCCTCGCCCGAAATTGCTGGCCTTGTACCAAAATTTGAAATCAATATTCCTTCCTTATCTTAACTTTCCTTAGTTGTGTGCTGTACATTGTGTCCTTAATTCTTAATTAATTCTATATCTTATCTCAGTTTCATTATCTAGCACAATATCAGTATCCTTAATGAGTTTTCCTCTTGAAACATTTCTCTAATCTAAATATCATATTAATTACTTTGGTACATCCAAGTACTGCTTGCTGTAACATTTCTAGTTGTTTGACATTCGCAAACTACAACTTGAGGTCAACAATATATATAAATGATGGTTGATTGTCTCTTACCTTAGCATACTTATGTAAAATGAAACAAAGGAACTTTGATAAGACACTGACAAAAGAGAATTTTATGAAGAAATTCTATCTCTATAAGTTCCTTTGTCTCATTTTACCTTCATTAATAAAAAGTTGCGTAACTTGTTTATTATTCACACAAAATAATAAATCAGCATTATTTTTTTAAATGATGAGTGAACGTGTTAAATCTGGCCGCATCTGACTAACTGAAATTTAAAAGAGTATCGTAACTCCTTTAGTTTAATTTCTTCAAAAGCAAATTTCAATCCTCTGACTGCCAACAACCCGGATATGCACCTTAGCACCAGCTGCTACACTGCACCACCTGCACCAAGGTCACTGCTACCAACCAACCCCATGAACAGGACATCCGTTTACCAATCTCCAACGCATACCAACCCCAACGCTTACCAATTCTCAAAGATTACCAATCTCCAACACTTGTTTTGCGCATGTATACTTGCAGACGCGTGCATGTGCATGCAAATGTGCTCGCACATGCATGTGTGCGCGCACACTGGTGTGCATGCGTACATGCATGTGTTTTCCATTTTGCATTCCTTTGTGTGTTAAGACGCTGTTTATCAAAAATTATTTCCGACATCTCACAGTGATAGTCTGTTTAGCCTATATTTTCTTGTATACTGTTAATTGTCGGAGACAAGATTTTCCAAGTATTTCACGACAGGTCTTTTCTCGGGTATGATAACATTTGTAGATAACGAGTGTCTTAATGAAAACTTTCCTATGTATTTCATAGTAAACTTATTTCACTCGAGTTCGTATTCGTTTGTGTTATGCTAAAAACTCGTAGACAAATATTTTCTACATATTTCACAGTGGTAGGTCTTTCCTATGTTGTATGACGATTTCATATCCCAATTCAAATACTATGACGATTTCATTTTCCAAATAGTGTGTTTCTTACAAACTTTACATGGATATTTCTGTGTAATTATCATCTTCGGTTAAACGTAAAACACTTCACAATGAAAAGATTTCTTATTACAATATCACTGCCTGATACATCATTTTACTTCAAGAGATTCCAAGTTCAACAGTTTGATGTTGTAAGGGCTGTTGTTATGGCGGTTATGCCAGTGCTGATGAAAACCATGGAACAAGAAAAATGACAGTACACAAGAGAAACTGCAAGAGTAAACACAGCTCTCATGGTAAGGTGCTATTTTATTAGAAGTAACTTCCCAAAGTGCCATCTGAATTTGGCACAACGGACCAAAAAGCTATTCGTTAATTTCCCAGAAGCTAAAACAAAACATCCGTGATATCTGAAGCTCGAGTAATTTCACACGAAAACACTAAAACAAGCCAGCCATGCTCTTTGCAGATGATGTTGCTTTTGTTGCACACACAGAGACATCCCTGCAATGCATCACTTCTTGCTGTGCAGAAGGTACTCGGCCTAGAGAAACTAGTATGTAAGAGCAAACACAACTCTCATGGCAAGGCACTATTTTATTAGAAGTCGACAGTAGTAATATACAGTCCTTTGTTCTGCTCTCTGCATTTTTCTTGGAGCTGTCTAAGAATAAAGACCAAGTTGGTGGGGCTCCTGTTCGCTTTAAAACCAAGCTAAGATTCTGGGAGGTTTTCTTCTGCAAAGGCAAATTTTAGCCTGTTAAAGAAAAGTACTATACTGACCTGTGCAGCCTGCCACAAGACACTCCAGTGGATGACGAGGTCATCATCCTTGGTGGCATCAACACCACAGAAGGCTAAGATTCAAAAGCCTAGAAAGGAGTTCTTGGAAAACATGATGTTGGAAATTGCAAAGACCATGAGCGGCTTCAGTTGGAGTTTTTGCATGGAACTGCATCTAAGTATCATCAACAGTCTCTTTTCCGGGAGAAAGATGATCTCAAGACCAGCTGGATGCATCCTCAGTCCGATCACATCAAAAATATATATGTGAAAATATAAATTTTCAATGCGTAAATATATAATGTATAAAAAGAAATATATAACATCAAAATACATAAATAAATAAACAAAATATTTTTTAAAGATAATTTTTATTTGATTTCTACGTAAAGTTCATTGATAAAAAATATCTATTTTAGATAACTGCAAATAATTGTTCTTTTTATTTTTTCGTTTTTAAAATCATTATGACACCCTGGATTCTTGATATTCTTCACCATTTAGTTTGTCTTCATGCACTTGCAGAGTCAACTCTAGGCGAGGCTTCTCTGTGGAACTGGTAACACAAAAGATCTGTGAAAAAACAAAATAAACATGAAGAGATCAAATTTTTAAAATGCCACAGGAATTTCAAGGGTTAGGGATTTTACAATGCTTTATCAGAATTTGATACTTTAGATCCTTTATTTTTTAAATGGTTTCAGTCATCTGACCATGGTCACACTTTTGATACTGATTTTATTGCTCTTGGAAGGCAGAAAAGCAGTATCAACCTGAGAAAGGAAGGACGTAAGCAAAAACCATAGTATATTTTATCCATTGCTCTACCAATTCTGCTTTCCATTCATCTATCATCATCATCATCAGATAGAGTTTATTGAGAGATTTTCTACAGCCAGATTTCTCATTCTGTTGTCAATACTCATCTGATTCCAAGCAAGGTAATATTTCTATGTGACCAAGGTGGCGAGATAGCAGAAATGTTAGCACACCGGGCGAAATGCTTAGCAGTATTTCATCAGTCTTTACATTCCAAGTTCAAATTCTGCCGAGGTCATCTTTGCCTTTCATCTTTTCGGGGTCAATAAATTGAATACCAGTTGCATACTGGGGTCAATCTAATCAACTGGCCTCCCTCCCCCAAAATTTCAGGCCTTGTGCCTAGAGTAGTAAAGAATATTTCTACATGACCATCATGTTTCCCAGAATACAAGAAATGAATGACATTGCTTTGTGTAACAGTAACACTCATTTACAGAACTGAGTACCCATGTGACACCTTATAGCTTCGTCAGAGCCATATTGAAATGTAAGTATATTGGCTTCCAACAACTGCTTTATAGCATCACTATCGCTAAGCAGAGTCACAATCGTCATCATCGTATTGAACATTCACTTTCCCATACTTGCATGAGTTGATCAGAATTTATTGAAGTAAACTTTTGAGGGACTGATGCTATTCCTGTCACCAACCTATTTCCAAACAAGGGAGTATTTCCCTATGGCCTGCCATGTTTTCAAAGATTACTGAAAATGAATGACTGCTTATATGATAGTGATATGCATTTACAAGTATTATGTGATGTTAAGACAAGGGGTAAACATTCACATATCTATATATATTTGAATAGTAACCAAGAGTGTAATAGGTAGAACTATATACAGATCCAACTTTGTGCAGACATCTTAGTATATAGTTCTGCAAATTATATTTGTTCGGACGGTCAGACCGAAGATCTACAAATTGCGTAAGTAAAATTACATAATATGTTAATAGTGGAACATGTATGTGAATAATCCATATTTTTGTTGCTTTTCTTTTGTCTTGCTCGGTTACATTCTGTTGTTTGCTGAATTTTTCTTGAGAACATTTCTTAGTGGTAAGACCATAGCAGATCTACTTCTAGCATAAGGGTCATCCCTCTCATATGTGTGTGTGTGTGTGTATATATATATATATATATATATATATATATTATATATATATATATATATACACATACATATATATATATATACACACACACATATCAGGGAAGAGTTCCTGGCTTTGGGTTAAAGAAAATTACAGAAGGATCAGTTGATTATGATTTTATTGAACATATACCTCTCTCAGATTCACACACATATTGCAGCAGTACTTCAGTTTTTCTAAGCCTTGGCTCCCATGCATGTGGGATGTAAAAAGCACCCACTACACTCTCAGAGTGGTTGGTGTTAGGAAGGGCATCCAGCTGGAGAATCCTTACCAAATCATACTCGAGCCTGGGGCAGCCAACTGGCTTGCCAGACCTCAGTCAAACCGTCCAACCCATGCCAGCATGAAAAACAGACATTTAAAAATGATGATGATGATGATAGTGTAAAGGAACTCGGAAGATTGGATCCTCAACCAGGTCTTTCATGATATCCTTTAAGCATCTCCTTGTATATATATATATATATACTCGTGACCGATGCCAGCACCGCCTCGACTGGCTTCCGTGCCGGTGGCACATAAAATACACCAATCCGACCGTGGCCGTTGCCAGCCTCACCTGGCACCTGTGCAGGTGGCACGTAAAAAGCACCCACTACACTCACGGAGTGGTTGGCGTTACGAAGGGCATCCAGCTGTAGAAACATTGCCAGATAAGACTGGAGCCTGGTGCAGCCTTCTGGCTTCCCAGATCCCCGGTCAAGCCGTCCAACCCATGCTAGCATGGAGAACGGACGTTAAACGATGATGATGATGATGATGATATATATATATATATATATAATTGAAAAAGTTGGACATTTATTTTTTAATCACTACAATTGTTTCCACACAACACTCTATTATGTTCTTAACAGAATAAACCATAACTATGTGTGTATATACACACACACACACACACACGTAAAGATGAGCTTCTTTCAGTTTCCCTCAAGCAAATCCACTTACAAGGCTTTGGTTAGCCTGGGGCTACAGTAAATATAGTCTTTGTATAAAATAAAACACTAATACTTACGTTTCATGCCATGAATTTAACACTGTACAGTTTACAAACGTTATAAAATTATGCTTATTTCAGACGGAAGCACATTTCATATAGATATATCCAGTCAATGTTTATCACATAAGCATAAAACAAACAGTTGCACTATCTTTACTTTTTACCTGACAATATAGTTATAGTATATTTAAACTCTGCAAATTTCCACTCCAACAGATCGCCTCTTCCTTGTTAATTCGCTCTGTGTCTTATTATTCCGTGATCTGATTCATCACTTTAATTCAGCTAGTTGTACAAGTGACTTTTCTGCTACTTAGAATTTTCTTTTGTTTATTCATGAAATTTTCTTAACTAGCTAGTATTTCATATATAACAACCCCATGTGCAGCTATAAGGGAAAGAACCCTACACACTGACGGTCAGTTATCAAGTTGCGTCCCTTCCATGTGTAGTGGATACACTATATACTTGCGTATAAGTGTTAACTGTAGGTACAAAATATTTTTCCGTCATAGTTTTAGGTTCGACTCGTGTAAGCTTCACCCCAATTTTTCATCCAGTTAAAAATCAAGAGTAAAACAATGTTACTTTTATATGAATAAATACAGTAATATTATACCACCTGTTTATCTGAGGCATGAAACTCGTAAATGACTGAGGTAATATCTCTTAATGGGAAGGTAAAAAATCATGCCAAGAGCTCCATGTTTGGCAGTCTGTCAATGACACTTGAACCACATGTTTTTATTCACTTAGTCTATAGGAAGAATTTTGTTCTCAAAAACAAAATCTTGCAGTGAATGCAGGAACATATTAAAAATAAGTGTACACTATTTACATTTACATATATATATATAAGGATCATTATTTATATATCGATTTTATCAAGTGGCCAGCATGGGAATATAAAAGCCTTCAAAGGTAATAATTTTTATTAAAATTATAATTTAGGGTATCTAAGAGATACTGCCACGCTGGAAATAGTACCCTAAACTTGACTCTAAACCCACATTAAATGTTTAATGTGGTTTTAGAGTCAAGTTTAGGCTGCTATTTCCAGTGTGGTGGTATCTCTTAGATACCCTAAATTATAATTTTATATATATATATATATATATATATATATATATATATATATATATATATATATATAAAGGCAAAAGTATGTCTGTGTGGTCCTTCACTACCACATAGTTTGGGATTCAATTCCAGTGTGTGGCAACTTGGGCAAGTGTCTTCTCCTATAACTTCAGGCCAGCCAAAGTCTTGTTGTTGCAGTGGTGGTGACTCTTCTACAATGTCTGAATTTCTATGAAAAGTACAGCTAGAATGTACTCACTTTTCAATAGACCACCATAACTAGTAACAAGGCTGACATATCAAAACCACACAGCAACTCTTTAATTTTTTTTCTTTAGTTGACCAAACAAAGAAATTAAGAACACATAAACTGGACAAAGAATTAACTCACCTTTAATAGGTCAAGATCATTGTCGACATCCTGGCTAGTCTCAGCACAAGGTGAATCAGTATGAATTAAATTATAAAGTCGGACCACATCAGCAGCATCAGATATTCTGTAAGGTGAAGATAAACTGTGAGAATGTTTTGTGTTGGTGATTGTAACTAGTGAAGTTAAATAACACTCAACTGATCAGCACTCAACAATAATGAAATAAATAACTTCATAAAATATTGTCTCTTTTAAAATTCTGATCTCAGCACCTAATCAAATCAAATCCATAAATGACAAATTGTTACTATCTTACTTTGGCGTTAGGAAGGGCATCCAGCTGTAGAAACTCTGCCAAATCAAGATTGGAGCCTGGTGCAGCCATCTGGTTCACCAGCCCTCAGAGTCAAAATCGTCCAACCCATGCTAGCATGGAAAGCAGACGTTAAACGATGATGATGATGATGATTACAGTCATCATCATCATCATTTAACGTCCATTCTCCAGCTGACATGGGTCAGACAGCTCGACAGAAACAGGCAAGGCCAAGAGCCACACCAAGGCTCCATAGTCTGATTTGGATTGGCTTCTACAGTTGGATGCCCTTCCTAACACCAACCACTTTAGAGAACATACTGGGTACATTTTATGTGGCACCAGCACCCACACCAATGCTTTTTACATGGCACCTTGGTATTAGGATCTCAGTTGTTGTAGCAGGCAGGTCTTCTCAAATAAAGCAATGCACCACATATCTCAGTTGTTTGTCATCTCCTTCATAAGGTTCAGTGTTTTGAGATCTGCCTTCAGTAATTCATCCCATGTCTTCCTGGGTTTCCCTCTTCCATAACTTCCTTCCAAGTGATCAGCATTTCTCTATGTAGCTATCCTCATCCATCTGCATCACATGATCAAACCAGCAGTCACTTCTCTTGCACACTGCATATAATTCCTCTGATGGTCAATTTCTCTCTCAATACATCACTGCTCTGTCATACATACACACTGACAATCGCACATCTAGTGGAGCATACCAGTTTTGTTCCTCTCCAGCCATCACATGTCCTCCACATTCAGGGCCCACATCTCACAACCATACAACATTCATACACATGCATCAAACAATTTTTCCTTCATTCAAAGTGGGAGTCCTTTGGTTGCTAACAGAGGTCTCTGAACTTTCATCATCCTATTTTAATTCTAGCAATTAAACTTTCTCTACAACCTTCTCCTCTGCTAATTAGGTCACCTAAGAAGCAAAAATTATCTACAACTTCCAGAGAGCCAAAGGGGCATTTGAGGAAATCAGTTTCCCATGATGTGATCTTTATAGCTCCAGTACAACTTCCGCATAAAAACATTTCTTTCTCTGTTTACCTTCCTACTATTTCACTGCACCTCTTGTGTGTTCATAGCTTGCACTTGGTACCCCGAGAGGGATTTTTGACTACACCCTTCCTACATATCAAGCAGGGCCATTTACCAGAAGGATGAAGGGTCCTATCTGACTTCTTGCTTACTAGGTAGGACCTTGGTTCTTGCTTGAGTTTACTTTAAGACTCTTTGATTCTAGGTTCTGTTTCCATACCTGGAATTTCTTTTCTAATTTTGACAGATTCTGCTATGAGGGCAAGATCAACAGCATATGGTAGTTCCCATGGGCTTCCATTCTTAAATTCTCTGTTATGGCCTAGAGGACAATGATGAATAAGAGAGGGCTGAGAACCGACCCATGATGTACACTAAATTCATCCCTGTACATGGCCTGTAAAACTTTCACAAACCATTTATCTATTCCTAGCTTCCTCGGAGATCACTATATCACAGAGTGAGGTACTCTGTTGAGGGTTTTCTCTAGATCAACAAATGCCAAGTACAATAGTTTGTTCTTGGCTAAATACTTTCCTTGCAGTTGCCTGACTATGAAAATAGCATCCATGGTGCTTCTCCCCAGGACAAAGCCAAACTTGATTTCATCTAGTCGAATTCTAAAATCGATTTTATATAATCCGTGTCCTCCATTTCAAATATTCTGTGGAAATATGCTTAGCCATGAGGTAATTTCACTTTGCTTAAAAACTGGTAAGGTTTGGGAAGAGGTTATAGCCATAGAAAATCTGCTGCAATGACTTCAGAGCATGAAAAAGTAGACATTTCAACAATGATGATGAAAAAGTTTGAAAACAGTTACTGGACGGCCTAGCACTGAATTGGGAGAAAGAAATAATTATAATCAAATATTTACTGGTTCCGTTCAATCATGTCCATCAGCAACCGGTCAACTTTGTTATACCATATATAGTAGAATACCATTGGACCAAAGTGACGTGTAGATCGCAGTGTATCAAAAGCACCAACTTGTCGAATAAATTCATATGTCCTTTGTGTTATCTGGAAAATAAAATTGCATAAGGATAAATATAAAAAATATTAAAATACCTATGCACGCACACACACTTATGAGACAGACCTTATCTATCACCCAATTAACCCCATCATCCACCGAAGTCAACTTTGCCTTTCATCTTTTCAGGGTTGATAAATTAAGTACCAGTTGCGTACTGGGGTCCTCCCCAAAAATTTCAGGCCTTATGCCTAGAGTAGAAAAGAGTATATAAAATTCAATTACCTGAATGTAGTCAGGATGGTCTGGTTCAAACTGGATACAAGCTTTATCCAAGATGTACTGAAAGGAACCTTTCTCAAGTAATTTCTGAAAAACAAAATTATAAAATTACATAAGAAAGAACATACATTTAATCTCAAGCCAGTTAGAAAGTTTGTATGTGGCCGCTTAACCTGCTAGAAATAAAGCTTCATCTCCTTCAAAAAAAGAGATGCATTCAATAATGTAGCTCAGAGTACACAATGCTTGAGAATAAAATGAGACTGTCATAACTAGAAGCCTTTGATCATAGGCTTGCTCTGTCAGGACTGACCTGAGGTTAAACAATGACAACATTTGTGGATTGGATACACATGGCCTAGTGGTTAGGGCAGCAGACTCACGGTCGAGGAATCACAGTTCGAATCTCAGACCGGGCAATGTGTGTGTTTATGGCTCCGGCAGAAGGTAATGGTGAACTTCTGCTGACTCTTTCGCCACAACTTTCTCTCACTCTTTCCTCCTGCATCTTGCAGCTCACCTGTGACAGACCGGCGTCCCGTCCAGGTGGGGAACCTACACGCCAAGGAAACCAGGAAACCGGCTCTTATGAGCCGGGCATGACTCGAGAAGGAGCAAATAAAATGACAACATTTAATGAACTTTATTAAATTTTTTTCAAGTTTGAAATATTAGATATCAACATCTAAGGATCATTTGTCTAAGTTATTACAAGTTCACATTTAGGTCTTATGAAAGCACAGGTAGAGCCATAGGAAATACATGAACATCACACAGTCTTCCTTTCAATTATAAACTTGATACAATCAATCCAATAGGAAACAAGGACAGTCAATGGAAAAGCCTCTATGTGGCCACTCAAACTGGTAGAAATAACAGCTAAGCCTCCCTCAGATTAACCCTCAAGGAGAGAACCCATTAGGTAATGTGTAGTACCTTATATACAAAAATATAAAGGTTAGTCATGGCTAGAATGGCTTTGATTATAGATCTACTCTGTCATGGCCGACTTCGGGGCTAAACAACAACCAACCAAGATAGAAGAGATCAGAAATTTATACACTGTTACTGACAGTCATGTAGATCCATGGTCAAGATACAGAGCCCTTAACAGCTCAGTCTACCTAGCCACATGTAGGGTACTGTGAGAAGGTATAACAACTTACTGCTGAAAGCATGACAAGAACTTTAAAACTGAAGAGTGAACTGTTGGCTAACAAAGCACTGAATTCAATTTCTACCACAGGGAAAAGTCATCTCTGATAGACTAGTACACGACAGACACAAGAGACAAAGTACCAGTCCAATATCGGTATAAGGCTACAAAATTGAAGTAAGGGGAGAGGGTAATTAATTAAGTGGTACATAAAAAAAAAATCAAAGATCTTTCCTCAGCCAAAGGATCATAAGGCCAGTTTCCCAGATTCTGTGGTACAGATACTCTCCCTCTGAACAGGACGTCAGTCCATTGCAGGATAACTGATTTTTCCACCTAACTGGAGCAACTTGAAATGAAGTGCTTTGCTCAAGAACACAATGCATTACCCTGTCCAGAAATTGAAATCACAATCTTAGGATCATGAGCGTAACACCCTAATCACTAGACCATGCACCTCCACAAGTTGTACTTCACTGGAGCATATTTTATCAACTTCTTTAAGGGTCAATATACAGTTTGAGACCTCTTAACAAAAACAAAAAAAAACCCAACTTACTAGGTGTAGAAAAATGTGTCGAAAACAACTATGAAAATATTTATGCAAACAAACGGGTAGGGAGAGGGAGAGGACTTTCGGAAAATTCACAAAATCCGATTTTTCCCTCGTAACTTTCAGGAAAATGGATGTCTTTTAATGAAATTTTACAGAAACACCTTTCAAACAGCATAGATTACGATTATAAGGCAATTTCTGGGGAAAATGTTTTCCGAAGGGGTGGGGAGAGGACTGTCACAAAGTTCACATAATCTGTTTTTTTTCCCTCCATAACTTTCAGGATCTAGTTTAGCACCTGGTCACCAAAAGGAAAAAAAAAACAGTCTAATAGTTTTAAAAAAAAAACGTGTAGAAAACGAATATGAAAACAAAAATTTGTGCAAACATACATGCACATACCTTCGTCTTGGTTGGCAATTATTTGAGAGAGGAAGGTATAACTTGGCTGCCTCTCTCCCCACCCCTTCGGAGAACATTTTCACACAGAAATTTCTTTATAATCGTAATTTGTGCCATTTGAACGATATTTCTATAAAATTTAATCGAAAGATATCCATTTTCCTGAAAGTTATTAAGAAAATATCAGATCTTGTGAATTTTCCAAAATCCTCTCCCCGTTCGTTTGCACAAATTTTTTTTTATATTCGTTTTCTACACATTTTTTCACACCTAGTAGGTTTTTTTTTTGTTTGTTTTTTTTGGGTTTTTTTTTTTGGTTTCCGTTAACAGGTCTCTAACTGTATATTGACCTCTTCAAGGATGAAAAGCAAAAGTTGACCTCAACAGAATTTGAACTCAGAACATAAAAGGACATCTCTGAATATGGCAAGGCATTTTGTCTGATGTTCTACTGATTCCACCAAGACATCAAAGATATAAATAAATAAACAATAACAGAAACAGAGTAGCCTTGATTAAAGAAGATTACTATACAGTTCTATATTTAAGAGATGAGGAATTATTTACATTATTTACATTCGACGGATATTTGTTCTCATCTTGTTTGTTGTTAACATGTTTTGGCTGATATACCCTCCAGCCTTCTTCGGGTGTCTTGGGGAAACAAACAACAAACAAGATGAGGACAAATATCCGTCGAATGTAAATAATGAAGATTACTATGTTGTTTTATAATTAAACTGAAAAATAATTGGGTCTTTCTTTTTTTGTGCCAAGGAAACTTACCTCTAATTGTTCCCCTTGAAACATTTTGGGACTCAATATCTTACGCCCTTCAAAAGGAAAATATGTCTGTATAAGTCTTGCCCGTTCATCAACTGATGCATGCCGGAGTTTGCCATCTGGTTCTCGAACCACAATAAATCTTTTCTGTTAGATGAAATAAAAAAAATAAATTGTTTCAGTTGGTCGAATCAACCCTGTACTTATCTTTCATCTTGTACTTATTGTATCAATATAGTTTTACTAAACCACTAAGTTACAGGAATATAAACAAACTAACATTGGTTGCCAAGCAGTGAAAAGCAAATACAAACACAAAATATACACATACATACAATCAGCACAGGAGTGGCCGTGTGGTAAGTAGCTTGATTACCAACCACATGGTTCCAGGTTCAGTCCCACTGTATGGTACCTTGGGCAAGTGTCTTCTACTATAGCCTTGAGAGTGGATTTGGCAGACAGAAACTAAAAGAAGCCTGTCGTATATATATATATATATATATATATATGTACATATATCATCATCGTTTAACATCCATTTTCCATGCTGGTATGGGCTGGACGGTTTGATTGGGGACTGGCAAGCCAGGAGACCACACCAGGCTCTAATCTGATCTTGCAAAGGTGATACTTTAGAAAGAAATAACTACAGGGCTTTCAAAAAGCTGGATCAGGTGATGAAGGTCACGGAGAGGGTCATAGCCCAACTAATTAGAGAGAGAGTCTGCTTAGATGAGATGCAGTTCGGGTTTTGTGCCAGGTAGAAGCACTATTGATGCTATAGTCCTGGTAAGGCAACTGCAGGAGAAATACCTAACCAAAGATAAACCCCTATACTTGGCTTTTGTTGACTTGGAGAAAGCCTTTGACAGGGACCCCGATCCCTCATCTAGTGGGCAATGCGGAAATTAGGGATATATATGCATGTATGTATATGTTTGTGTGTCCAAAGAAAATAGACATTTGATGATAATGATGATGATGACATCCACTAAGCTTCTTTCCTCAGCCTACTTTATGAAACAGTTACAGACTGGATGCACCTAAGGATATTTTCTGTACATCTTGACTTCTATAGCAACTTATGAACTTCCTATAGTTGGATGAATGTTGAACATATAAGACAAACTGCAATACACTGCACACGTTTGAACTTATTGACTATTGATCTACCATTTTAAGATCTTTCTTCCATACAGGCAAAGATTACAGAACTTTATCAAGGCAGATTTCTATGGCCAAATGTTCTTCCAGTCATCAACTCTTCCTTGTTTTTTCAACTGAGGTTTTTTCATTCCAGTGTTAATCACAAATCCACTAAACTACAGAATATTTGTTCACTGAAGAAAGTAAACAATGTCACCGTTTTTTTTTACTCACATTCATTTGTTTGTACACAAATACATGTATATGAGTAATCATATATCTCCTCTACAGCAAGAAATTTTTCAGTTCTGGCCCCTTCTCTCTCCCATAGCATAAAGCCATCTCCTCTATTGTAGATTTATTCATACTATGCTATATATCAACCTCACTAGTGCTGGTGCCACAAAAAACAAAAGTACTCAGTAAAAAGTTGTAAAGTGGTTAATATTAGAAAGAACATTGGCTCCCGTGCCAGAGGCACGTGAAAAGGACCATTCGAGTGTCATCATTGCCAGCGTCGCCTTACCAGCACATGTACCGGTGGCATGTGAAAAACAACATTCAAGCATGGTCGTTGCCAGTGCTGCCGGACTGGCTCCTGTGCAGGTAGCACATAAAAAACACCTTTTGAGCATGGTCGTTGCTGGAACTGCCTGTCTGGCCCATGTGCCGGTGGCACGTAAAAGCACCCACTACACTTTCGGAGTGGTTGGCATTAGGAAGGGCATCCAGCTGTAGAAACTTTGCCAGATCAGATTGAACCTAGTGCAGCCTCCGGCTCACCAGTCCTCAGTCAAACCATCCAACCCATGCCAGCATGGAAAGTGGACATTAAACAACAATGATGATGATTCTGGTGTAGAAATCATGCCAACAAACTTCAGACCCTTCAGATTTGGTCAAACCATCCAACCCATCCCAGCATGGAACATTGATGATGATTGCAATAATAAATAGAAACAAAAATTAGAATTGGATTTTATGTACCTTGTGAGAAACATCAAGTGAAATATCAGTAAACACCAGCTTTTTTTTGTTCAGTTTATCAAGACAAGTATCATTGGATAACACCACATCTGACAAATCTTTTTGTGCTTTCATTACAGGAGGCATTTGAAGCCGAGCTTTTCCCAGTGCAACTGCTTTTGCTTGTTCCTAAAAGATAAAAGAAGAAAAAGTGATAACAGAGTAATATTATTATATAAATAAAGGGTAATATTGTCTGCGTAAGAGTGAACATTGTTAGAATGACAATGGGTAGATAGTTAATCTCCATGAGGAAGAATACTGAGGGCATCAGTAACTTATACACTGTTAGTGGCAGTCATGAAAGCATGGTTAGAACTTTAAAACTGAAGAGTGACCATCAGACCTAACAGAGCATAAATCAAAGAAAGATACAGAGTAGTTTCACAGATATTTTCCAATCCAAGAGACAAGAGATGGATGAGGTTTAAAAGGAGGCAGCTTAACCAAGAGGTTTTCATGCCAGACAGCCTGCAACATGGCTTTCACAAATAGTAAATGACATAAAAGCACAGCTTTCCAGTGGATCTATCTCTACAGAAGCCATCCTCATGGTCACTGAGGTGGCAAAGAGAATTAAGACTTTGAAGAATATTTTAAACAGTCCTCTAGCTCATCCAACTAATATCTCATCAACCTTCGAGATATTGGAAGCCAGCATGGCAAGCTGATAGTTCATCAGGTCAGAACGTTTGTCCATCAACAGTGTTACACGTTTCCAAACAATGGAACAGATCCCAGTAGAGAGATAAAGACTGAAGATTTTGGTGACATGCCACATGTCAGATGTTGAAGTGATCGCAGAGCAATGTGAAATGAAGTGTTTTTCTCCGAAGTACAACACACTGCTCTGTCAAGGAATTGAAACATGTTCTTGCAATTGTTTGTACAACACCTTAGCCTCTAGACTACATGCTTTCATTACCAGTGATATCATCATCATCATTTAGTATCTGCTTTCAATGCTAGCATGGTTTAGATGGTTTGATTGAAACTGGTAAACTGGAGGGCTGCAGCAGGTTTCAATCTGATTTGGCATGGTGTCTATAGTGGAGGCACATGGCCTAGTGGTTAGAGCAGTGGACTCGCAGTCGAGGGATCGCAGGTTCGAATCTCAGACTGGGCAACGTGTGCGTTTATGAGCGAAACACCTAAGCTCCACGCGGCTCCGGCAGAAAGTAATGGCATAATGACAAACTTCTGCTGACTCTTTCGCCACAACTTGCTCTCACTCTTTCCTCCTGCATCTTGCAGCTCACCTGCGATGGACCGGTGTCCCGTCCAGGTGGGGAACCTATACACCAAGGAAACCGGACCTATGAGCCAGGCATGGCTCGAGAAGGAACAAACTATAGCTGGATACCCTCACATAAAATTGGTAGAACTCTAATCAGTTAACAAACTTGAAGTATCAAAGGGTATTATGTGTTAAAATGTTGTGCATGATAAGGTAGGAGTCAGATGATCAGATAGGTGAAGGGATGGTAATAATTTGGCAGAAGCTAGGCTTGGAGATCAAAAGAAAACATCAAAAGTGTTTGGAGTGTCAACCAGGAATACAAATGGAGGATCATAATAATTGATGCACTGACTTCAAACTGACAAAAGATTTGGCTTCTGCACCAGCAACATTGGTCAGTGTAATGGCATAGGGGAGTTGTGGATATTGAAATTACTGAGGATGGTGACTTCAAAGAAGGATAATGTGAGACAGATGACTAGAACAAGACATGATGTAGCAAATAGCAGCTGATTGTAGTATGAATTCAAAGAGTGGTAAAGGCATCAGGTGATTTTTTAGGACTATGGAAAGCAGGTTTAAGCAAAGTAACAGTAAAGCTTTGTTGCTGACATTTAGATACGAGAAATAAGAGGTGGAAAGAATAGAATCAACATGCAGTCAACACCATTAAATGTCAAGCTGGAATATAATATGTATCCATTGGGAGAGAAATAAGTGATGAGATAGTTGTGTCGCAAACAAAAAAAAGGGGGACATCTAGTTTGCATCTCAGTAAAAGGTGATAGCTTTGTTCCAGATTAATCAAAATCCATGAATGCTCCACAAAGGAGGGCAATTGTCCAACAGGTTTATTGGCTATCTTGTTTTGTTTTATCATTCACTTTATTCATGTTGTTCATTGACTTGATTTGTAGGTCGAAAGAAGAGGAAATTATAACTTATCAGTTGATCCTAACAACTATATTGATACATTTATGTAGTCCAGTGGGATATCAGTAAACATGAATAGGCCTCCTGAAATCCTGTGCTCGCTGGATATCAGCCCTGAGAATAACCTCAAGAGGTATTTAACACAGTGTTGGACCCCTGACATATTTGGTGAAGTGACAGCAAAGGAAGGTAATTTCTATCAGTACCTTCCAACAAACAGAGACACTATGGAGAGGAAAGTGCAGTAGGAATCGGTGTCTTGAGAGATTGTATTAGATAATTGCAACAGAGTAAACTCCACTAAAGTACTCAAGGGTCTGGTTATACTGGACAGCATGTTGGACCTCTCACCCTACATATCATAAAGCCATACAATTTACCTTTTCAAGTTCCTCTTGGACCATTAGTTTATATTTAGGATTTCTCAGTGGCATTTTCGTTGTTCTGAAGATTTTCTCTAACTCAAAACCTGTAATTTTCTGTAATATTGCTTGTGTTTTTTCATTAAGAAAGACAGGTAGTGGATCTTTTGACAATAAGGTAGATTCATTTTGATTGAGTTTAATGGGATCTGAAAACAAATAAAATATTAATCAGAACTAAAAACATCACAATAACCACTAAAATAACATATACTGCTAATTTCAGTTGCATTTTGTTTTGTGATAGTACTGTACGTTATAAAGTATCAAAATATTCCGTCAGATATCGTGACTGGTGATGGACATTGTTAAGTTTACTGTAAATCCTCGAGTATAATCCGCATTCTTTTCCCAAAATTTAAAGGTCAAAATCCCTAGTGCATACTATATACGAGATTAAAAATGAAAAATATTTTCTAAGTAATGTCCGAGTCTCTATTTGCTGTCTGGCAATGTTTATTCAGGCGCATTTTGTGATGTTGGGCGCGAAAATACCTTAAGCTAAGTCTGAAAGCAATGAAGAATCATCTATAACTTGCAGTAAGCAACATTTATTAAAATAAAAGTATTCAGAGTACAGAATAACATGTAACAAAAACAATTTGCAAACATATTTACATTCCCATATAACAGTTAAGAACATCACCATTATTGTATTATGCATGCACGGAAGTGCTTGTTCAACTAGGTGCTGCAGGCTTAATTACGCACGACTCAAGTAGAGAAGGTGTGCGTATTATATACAAGATTTAGGTTTTTCAGAGGTACAGCCCTCTAAAAATCACCTGCGTATTATACTCGAGGATTTACGGTACATGGAACTTGCTTCCCAACCACATAATTTCAGGTTCTGTCCTATTGCATGGCACTTTGGATAAGAGTCTTCTACTATCACCTTAAGCCAACCATAACCCTTTAAGTAGATTTGGTAAATGGAAACTGAAAGATGCCAATCATAATAAATAAAAGGTACTTGCTCAAAGTGTCACACAGTGGAACCGAACTCGTAACTATATGGTTGGAAAGTGTTGCACAAAGATACGTGAAGAACTTAATCTAGTTGAGCATTTTTGAAATTTTTCTAAGCAAAACTTAAGTATTACCAAAGCAATATGATAAAGATTAAAAAGTAAAAACGTATCCACATTTAGCTGTATAACATTATTTTATCTGCGCACAGAATTTACCTCCGTTTGGGGACAAACTATCAAAAATATAGAAGTTAGATGTAGTAACCAGAACTCCTTCAAATCATACCATTCTAACTTTGGCATTCCTTCGATATAACTCGACAAAATCAAAACATTTCACTTCGGGTATTTCCGTGGAAGCAAATGACAGTTCGATTCTGTTTTCTGTTTGGAAATTTGCATATTTTACATACATACATACATGAAACTATGAAGAACAAATATGCAAGGCTTTTTTCTTCAAGTTTACAATGAGACATTGCTGGTATAAATTCGTTATATCTATACTCCACAACCCACGGAATACCCGAAGTGAAATGTTTTGATTTTGTCGAGTCATATCGAAGGAATACTCTAACTTTAAATTTTTATAAAAAGGGGGACAGGTTCAATAATGAGGTGCTGGGTTCCCTGAACACAGGGAAAATGTGATGGTTAGGTTGAGCGATGAGGACTAATGTAGAACTAAGCAACAACAATCCTTTGGAAGCGGTTAATTAAATAGGTATAATATTTTGAAGATCAGTTCAGTCAACTGTATATAAATAAATATATCTCCTCTATGAAAAATTGATCCATTGTCTGTAATAAACAATTAACACTTAACATCACCAAAAGCTAAGCAACGTGACCGCTGCAGGTGAATTTGTCCTTCATCATGACAAAGAAACAATGATCGTATGCTTTAAAATGAATAAGTATATGAATGTTCTCACTTACCATCAGTGGAAGTAGAGCAGCATACGGCTGGTAATTTTCGTGACTGAATAAGCGTCTTCGAACACCGAGATATTGACTGTTGACATCTCAATAAAAACACTGGCTTGACGAGAGAAGCCATGCTGACGGTTTTGGTTTCGTCTAAAACTTGAAATGACGAAACGAACCAGATTTTTGATATAGTGTGCGTGCGTGCGTGTGTGTCTGTCTGTCTGTCTGTGATAAATGAACTAGGCTCAGGAAAAAATTAATGACACCTCCAAAATATATGTATACAATGTATAAAAGCAGCAAAAATAAATAATATATAAGAATGGTGACATAGAAGTGATTGGCGGAAGGAGGGAGGGTGAACCAAAGTTATGTCCCTTCGCGTACAACACGTTATCTCAGTTAAAACGAAAGTAAACTATTCATTTTTAATATGCTTTTCTGATTTAAGGCGGCGAGCCAGCAGAATCATTACCGGGCCGCACTTAATGCTTAGCAGCAAGTTCTGAGTTCAAATTCCGCGGGGATTGATTACACATTTCTTTCATTATGTTATCGCAGCTTTGTGAGATTTGGCTGTTATTTCTAGCATGTGAATAGAACTGTGGAGCACAGGTAGATGAAGAAGCTAACAAACTCCGCGACGTCGGGGTAATTATGGAGACACAAGAAGAGGCATGTACCCAACATGGAGTCGATCGATTTTACGAATAGTCTTGGATACATTAAATAAAGACAATATAACATTTTGAGCACCTTTTGGTGGGAAAATTTTCAAAAATGCCCAACTGTAGATTAAGTTCTTCACGTATATTTGTGCAACACTTTCCAACCACACAGTTACGAGTTCGTTCCACTGTGTGACACTTTGAGCAGGTAACTTTTGTGTTTGTTTAATGATTTAGCCAGCGTAGAAAAGGCAACACCCAAGAACTTTTATAAGACGTTAGAGACTGGCTGGAAGAAGTAAGTTATCCAACCACATATAGGGAAACTGACCAGAATATTTGCATTAGAGATGAATCCGCGCCTGAGAGCCAGGTGATTATGCTAAACTGGGATTGTTTACAACTAAATAACAAGACAGCCCTTCAACGTTTCCTGGACTTTGACTAACCAGAAACTATAGTAAAAGAATCTTTGCCAAAGGTGCCACGCACTGGAATCGAACCTGAAATCAGGTTGTAGCGAAATAAACTTCTTAACCAAATGACAATAGCCCAGTAAAACAGCGTTACCTATAATAAAGAAGTTAAATAGCCTATCAAACCTCCATGAAATCACATTTCAGTTCAGGTATTATATTAGATAATGTAGGTCTAGATTGACCTTAAAAATTTAAATTTAATTTAGATTAAATCAAATTAAATTAAACGGGTGTGATCACAGCTTTAGCGCATCTCACAATGAATTGGTTCGATGAGAATTGACCTGGGGTTAAATAACTGAGTTATGTATTCAAGGGAGATAACTACTAATAATTAAATTAAGATCGAAAATGGCTGAACCCGTTTACAGCATATTTGTTGGGGCAGAAATTGGCTTATTAAAGGGTAAGCAGTTTTATTTATGATATAACTACAGTTTGGTGTTTCCCTCCGAATTTATTTAATAATACCTTTGTAGTTTATTTCGTTCTTCGAATTTGATAATTGGTATGAAAGAACGTGTTTATTTGTCAACACGCTGACAATAAATATCTTATTACAACTCAGTTTTTTAATTAATAAAATACCCATCGTTATTAATTAACACTCTGGCAATGAGTATATTATTCGTCACGTGTAGTTTTATTTTAATTCATAAAGTAATATAAAAGTCTGAACTAAATTCTTTCGTTTCTTTAATTTTCCACTTTCATTAAAATTCTTGAATTGGTTTTATTAATTGTTAATTATCAACTTATTCGCTTATTGCGTTTTTTTAGAGTGGTAAATGAAGAGAGAGAATGGCATCTTGTAATGTACATTAATTTTTCAAGAATATTGTCAACATTATGGAAGTTCCTTCATACTTCGACAGTCGCGAATTAAAGACAGCCATTCTGTGAACATTAAAAGTCAATTATAAAAGCGCGGTATATTTAATTAGCAAATTAATTCGAGTTCTTAAATTATCCAGAAGAAATTTTGGTGTTCTTTGATTCTATAAAGGTTCCACTCCTTAATTAAGTGAAGTTCTAAAACTCGAAAATATCAAAACAACACGTTGGATATCCTAAAACTTTTCGTACCACGTGTTCGTGATTACACCACGTTTTATACGATTCTAGTACTCTAGAGATTTCTTTTAAGATTTTACAAATTTTGAATTGCGCTGATTAGCAAACTTCGCCTTGTTGTTCCTCTGGTCAGAAGCGTAATAAAACGATATTGCTTCCACTAATTCAAAAATACATCAAACTGGTTCGGTTATCTACAGTGATTCTTGGGCAGCTTACGAAAATAAGCACTGGGAAAGCAAAAAGAAAATTTGGATCTTTTCGGTTTGAACGGCAGTTTTTAGCGTAATTTCTAGGTAACTAAAACATTTTCAACTTCGTATACTGGTAGAATGTGTTTATAAAACATCTTTTTCTCTTGGCTTTATTGAGAAAATTCTATAGTTTGTGAGATATTTGTGGTTTTTCTTCAATTTCTGCAATTTCAACCAATCGATGACGTCCATTGAGGTAAACAACATTCTGTGCCGTATGAATATGTTCCTCGTTTAAGAAACAGATTGGGTTTGCTCTTTTCAGTCATTTGACTGCGGCCATGCTGGAGCACCGCCTTTAGTCGAGCAAATCGACCCCGGGACTTATTCTTTGTAAGCCCAGTACTTATTCTATCGGTCTCTTTTTGCCGAACCGCTAAGTAACGGGGGCGTAAACACACCAGCATCGGTTGTCAAGCAATGCTAGGGGGACAAACACACACATATACATATATACGACAGGCTTCTTTCAGTTTCCGTCTACCAAATCCACTCACAAGGCTTTGGTCGGCCCGAGGCTATAGTAGAAGACACTTGCCCAAGGTGCTACGCAGTGGGACTGAACCCGGAACTATGCGGTTGGTAAACAAGCTACTTACCACACAGCCACTCCTGCGATTTATTTACATTTGTGAAGAAAAAAAGATACCCTAACCCTAAAACAGATTGAAATGCAATAGATCGATACTAGTGTCATAATTATGGGTGACAATTTCATATGACACCGCTAGAAAAAAACTGTCGTTCAAACCGAAAAGATCCGAAAATTTTGTTGACACGACACATACACACACAAAACCTCCAACGTTTTTGGCGAGATTTAAAAGAAAGGGTGAAAAGGCTGGGTATTCGTTCAAACTACACCACTACCTGACCAGGTATTTATCTCTGCTGCATCGGTTTTTCTATTGAGGCACCCCTCCCGGATTGCCAGTAAAAGATCGATTCCAGCACATCCGGACACAGAAGATATACAGGACTGCCCTTGGTTCCGCCCCACCCCACCGTTTTTCAAGGACAAAATGCAGTTCCCACATTTTATGAGGTCAGTTAAGACAATTGCAACAAAAAAAAAAACGCAGGAGATGGGATCGGAAGGATAAATTCCCAAGATTCCTCCCCATCCCTCCGTTTTCCGAGGCAAAAATGCATTTCTGACATCTTACGTGGTTAACTACAACGATTGCACCAAAAACAAAAAAAAAAACAGGGAGAAAAAAATCTAAGTACTGAAATCGAGTGTGGTGTGAAACTAGAAATTTACCAAATTTTTAGACGGGTGTAAATTTTGATCAGCCAACTTTAGGAATAGCTATCACTACCTCTTAAAGAAGGAAAAAGCAAGGAGTTAGGTTGTTACACTTTGTATTATTTGCTCCCTATTTCCGTGCCCTTTTCTGGTAAGTATTTACTATTACACCTGTCTCATGAGATGGGTGTAATAGTAAAAAATTACTGACGAAAATCTCGAGTATTTGAATGGTGCATTACATTTCAACCGGGGTGTAGATATCTAGTGTTTGAATATGTTACCTAGGTGGAACTGGGATGCTGGTTGACAAAAATCATCATTTCAAATGAAGGGAAATGATCAAAGTAGCTTTTTACTCACTCTAAGGACTCAGAAGATGGAACATTCATCCAGTTAAATCACAATGACACTGTAGTCATTTGGTTTTTGTGATAGTAATTATTTTAGATTTTTCATTACCATATTTCTACTGAAATAAACTGCCTTTGTTTCATTTAATTAATAACTACTTAGTTGCTACAGAGATGTACTTACATAGCAAGTGACTTGATCTGAGATTGTGTGCTGAAACAAAAACAATTGCAGCATGGAAGGTGTTTATAAGCCATTTAAAAACACAAAAACTGTTAGATTCACTTCAACATTTAAATTTAATTTGTCAAAATATTTTCGTTGCTTTGAAACTGACCTATTCACTGACAAAATTCCGTGTTGCGTCTGAAGTGAATCTAACTTAATTGTTAATAAACTGGTATTTAGGACATAAATTTTGATGGAGAACTTTTATTTAGATGACTTTAAAACCAGGAGTTTGGATCATAGAACCAACAGCAGTATCAGACAATTGGAGATGTGCTATCAAATACTCCCAATATTCTATGACTAGACAAATGGTGAAGAAAATATCCATCCATTCATCATGGAGGAAGTTGCTGAAGATTATATGCAAGAATGGTTAAGTAGGAGTGGCTGTGTGGTTAGTAGCTTGCTTACCACCCACATGGTTCAGGGTTCAGTCCCACTGCATGGCACCTTGGGCAAGTGTCTTCTACTATAGCCTCGGCCGACCAAAGCCTTGTGAGGGGATTTGGTAGACAGAAACTGAAAGAAGCCTGTCGTATATATGTATATGTGTATATATATATATATATATATATATATATATATGTGTGTGTTTGTGTTTGTCCCTGTAACTCAGCGGTTTGGCAAAAGACACCAATAGAATAAGTACTAGGTTTACAAAGAATAAGTCCTGGAGTCGATTTGCTCAACTAAAGGCAGTGCTCCAGCATGGCCGCAGTCAGATGACTGAAACAAGTAAAAGAGTATTGAGAGAGTTTGTCCTAAGTTGTCCTAGGCTTGGATGAAAGAAAGCTGTGGTTTTTATTAGAAGACTTTTTGAGTGAAGGTTTTTGACATGTTATGTTAGTTAGTTAGTTAGTTAGTTAATTTGGCTCAAAAGCAAATAGCAAGGCCATGTAGGGGGACATGGAGTTAGGTACAGGGTGGTGTTCATGTAAAGAGTTCAGGCCACTTGAGGTCAAGGGAGGCTTTGAACAAAGCGGTCGTCGGCATCTTCACCATCTCGTCTGGCAGCTTGTTCCACGGATCCGCAACCCGGACGGAGAAAGCTCCTCTCCTTCGATTGAGATGAAATCGTCGCAGGTAGAGCTTTTCGGAATGACCCTGCAGCCAACGCTCTGGAGCAGGAGTGAAGAACAGCTCTTTCGAGAGGTTACACTTTCCGCTTATGATGTTGTGGGCGAGAATGAGATCACCACGGCGGCGGCGTTTTTCAAGAGAATAATGGTCGAGCGTCCTCAGCCTTTCTTCGTAGGACAAACTTTTGAGACCATGAACCATGCGGGTAGCCAGCTTCTGGACTCTTTCAAGATGCTGTATGTCTTTGAAGAGATAAGGAGAAGAGGCTTCAATCCCATACTCCAATATGGGTCTCACCAGCGTGACATAGAGTGGTAGGAATATGGCTGCTGTGAGCATTCCGAATGACCGTCGAATCAAGAACAGAATTCCGCGTGCTTTGTTGGCAGCATGGACACACTGGGCCGAAGGCGAAAAGGAGGAATCCACCAAGATACCTAGGTCCTTCACCTGATCGGTCCTCTCCAGCAGCAGACGACCCGGCTCGAAATCAAGTTGAGTTGCAGGAGTAGAGCCGACAGGCAGATGACAGCACTTTGACACGTTCAGACACAGGTCCCAATTGTTAGACCACTTCCAAATTTGGTGGAGGCATCGACGAAGATCCTCTATATTACCGCGAGGAGCGACCAGTTTGATATCGTCGGCAAATAGAAGGGTGTGTTGCGTGAGGTCGTCGGGCAAGTCATTTATGAAGACTAAGAACAACAAGGGCCCAAGCACTGAACCTTGAGGCATGCCACTGCTCGCACTGGAGACGTCGGACCGCGAACCATTAACTTGGACTTGGAAGGAGCGATCTGAGAGGAAGGCACCAACCCATCGTACAATATCCGGATGGAAACTATATGCTTGAAGCTTGACAAGCAATAGGCGGTGGTTTACCGAGTCAAAAGCTTTGGCAAAGTCCAGTAAAACGATGTCAACAGCATCACTATCATCGAGGATGCGCGTCACCAATTCTTCCATTACTAGTAGGTTGGTCAAGCATGATCTCTTCGGCACGAAGCCGTGTTGGGAATCAGAGATAGAGGCTATGTTTAGGAGGTGGAGCATCATACTTTTCTTAAGGATGGTTTCGAACATCTTGCTGATAATTGATGTAAGGGAAACCGGTCGGTAGTTAAGCGGGTCTTCGCGGCTCCCTTTCTTGAAAATTGGGCAGATTATCGCTGTTCTCCAGTCTGCAGGTATAACACCCGTCGCCAATGACATATTGAATAGTCGTGTTAAGGGCTCGCAGATGACCGGAGCCAACGCTTTGATAACCCGTGGGTGTATGCCGTCAGGGCGTGACCTTTGTTGACATCGAGGCCTTGAATAACACGTTTGACTTCGTCCCGCGTGATGACCAATCGAAGCATTGGAGGTACCGATCTATCAAATGGAGGGGGTTCACGACCATCATCTTGTTTGAAAATAGTTGAAAAAGCCTCGGCAAATAATTAACTCTGTTGATAAGGGTCCTCAATCGATACGGCTGTTGAGTCTACCAACGTTGCAATCTGGTTGTTCAAGCGGGAATTCCGCTGGACATGGGCAAAGAAGGTTTTTGGATTGCTACTGGCATTTGCAGCAATTTTGTATTCGTAACTGAAGCGTTCTTTCTTTTCAATTTTCACGGCTCAGTCTCGTTGAGTTTTGTACACCTCAAAAGCTGCAGTCGAATCCAGATTTTTGAATTCAGCCCAAGCAATATCTCTGAGTCGACGTTCTCGTTTAACCCTCTTCGTCACCCAGGGCTTGTGTTTCTTCCTCTTGGGAAGCCCAACGGGAACTGCCTGGTCAGTCAAACAGATTACATATGCTTTGAGGGATGACCATAGTTCGTCAACTGAGGACAACGTCATCAGGGATCGCCAGTCCAGAAGCGCGGAAGCCTCGGTTAGAATTTCAAGATTATTTTGTAATATACAGCAGTTGACCTCAAATCTTGTGAATTTTTGGTCAAGTCAAAGCACTGTTGTGTGTTGCTTGTTTCTTCAATGGTTCCAAGCCTCAGTAAAATGTTTTTTGTACACAAACATGGACACTTTCTTTCTTTTTGTTATTTATATTTGCTGATTTTTCATTTTGTTAATTTTCAGGTGCAAACTGCGAAGAGCGGGCATGGGGGAACTTAAATGAGCTTAATGAGGTGAAGAGGGAGAATGAAATTACCTGCATGTGTTGGCTTAATCGTAAACAGACTAAAGTAAGTGTTACTGTTTAACATTTATTAAATACGCATGTGTGTATTATTCATGTATTCAAAATTACTGTAAACATTAAATGAATTTATTATTTTCCTTATTATTGACCCCAAAAGGATGAAAGGCGAAGTCAATTCCACAGAGGTAGGCTTTGGCTTTCATCCTTTCGGGGATTCAGTACCAGTGAAACACTAGGATCAGTGTAATCAACTAGTCCCCTCTCCCAAAATTTCAGGCCTTGTGCCTTTAGTAGAAAGATTTGGTCGATGCCAGCGCCGCCTTGACTGGTTTCCGTGCCAGTGGCACATAAAAGGCACCAACCGACCGTGGCCATTGCCAGCCTCCTCTGGCACCTGTGCTGGTGACATGTAAAAAGCACCCACTACACTCACGGAGTGGTTGGTGTTAGGAAGGGCATCCAGCTGTAGACACACTGCCAGATCAGACTGGAGCCTGATGCAGCCTCCTGGCTTCCTAGACCCCAGATGAACTGTCCAACCCATGGAAAACGGACGTTAAACGATGATGATGATTATTGACTATTCAAATATTGTTTAACTCGTTTCTGTTGATATACACTGCTTTTGTCTCACTTCATTTTGAAAATATTGAAGAATTTTTTTTAAAAATAGCTTTGTCATTATTAAGTTGATGTTAGGAACAAAATATGAAATATTGATGGACAGTTTTAATTTCAGTTACTTTTAAACTCATCATCATTTCTTTTTACCTTTATTTTTACCACCCTGGCATTGATTGAATTGGTTTTCTGGGGCAATATTTGATGGCCTCATGCTCTTCCTATCAATAACCTTTCAGTTGCCTCTTACAACATGCAGACACCAATATATTAGTTACAATTTTGAAACCTTTGAGATGTCATTTTCTTAATTTTTTTTTAAGCTGTATACCAAAAGGTGAAATTCATTATCATTTAATATCCATCTTCCGTGCTGGCATGGGTTGAAAAATAAGGAGATGAAGTAAAGTGTTGGAAGCAGAGAAGATTCACATTCACAAGACAGGTCAACGACACATAGATGGGAATATAGCATGTGACAAAAAGGGTGGGAGGTGGCATTAAATAACTGATTATTTATTCTCTAAGTAATTTTATATTTCTACATTCTAACTTTTTGTTTTCAACGATGCATGATCTCAAATATTTACTTACTGATTCTTTCACTGTCACTTGAAAGTTATTCATCACTGACGAGGTCATAATATAAACAAACATGTCCAGAGTTGTCTCCCAATATTTACCAGCACAATAAAAATAAAACTGATCATTGACCAATATTACGTTTTTCCTTAGCACATTTCGTTTTTAGTTGTTCTTTTTAATGCTCTCTGAAATAAATATTGTAACACTAGCTTCACTATTAAATAGTTACTTTGGTGTTTACTGTGAAATCACTGGTAATGCTTCATTTCTCCCTCTTCCCAGTTCTATTATGGACAACAGAACAACATTATAACAACTTTTGATGTAGAAGCTAGTAAAATATCTCGGCAAGTCAAGATGAATATTGGAGAGGGAAAATTTAAAAATATACATCCATACCAAAAGTAAGTAAAAAATAATAATGCAAGTAACTTTTATGGTATGTTTGGTTCACCATTGTTGTTATTCATGACATTTTATTTTCTTACCCCCTCCCCCCTTCTTTCTTGTGGCTTTATATAAAAGGGAGAGATCAATAAACTTATAACTATTTGAGGATCTTTTCGGTTTGAACAGCAGTTTTTAACATAATTTCTAGGTAACTAAAAAATGTTAAACTTCGTATACTGGTAGAATGTGTTTATAAAACATCTTTTTCTCTTGGCTTTATTGAGAAAATTCTATAGTTTGTAAGATATTTGTTGTTTTTTTTCTTCAATTTCTGCAATTTCAACCAATCACTGACGTCTATTGAGGTAAAAAACATTCTATGCTGTATGAATATGTCCCTCGTTTAAGAAACAGATTGGGTTTATTTGCATTTGTGAAGAAAAAAAGATACCCTTCCCCCTAACCCTAAAACAGATTGAAATGCAATAGATCGATACTAGGGTCATAATTATGGGTGACAATTTCATATGACACCGCTAGAAAAAACTGCCGTTCAAACCGAAAAGATCCTTATTTGATTTGTTCTCCCAATAACTCTCTCAATATTGATATTTATGCACAGTGAGAAAAAGGTGATAAAATGTTGTAGTAAGACTATGGCTGCCATAAAAGGCCTCTTTCTATTCATGCATAGGCTTGCAGTACATCAAACCAACCTGATTTTGTATTATGCTACCTGTTCACTGGCAGCTAATGTTATCAAGTTTGTCTTAACTGTTTGTTTCCAGGTGTTCTTTCATGAATGCTTTGAGTACAGAAACCAGGATGTGTTAATCTTTTTGACTTTGTCATGCATTGGAGGCTAAATTAAAATGACTGATACACTTTGCTTAGAAAGTTTTTTAAAAAAATGACTCTTCCACAGTGAAATAGTTTGAAAAATATAGAAAACTATTACTTATTTTGTTATATTAACCCATTAGCATTCATATTACTCTATCAAATGTAACACATATATTTACATTGCTTTGAAGTTTTCCTGCATTATCATGTAGCCTTGAAATTTTGATTATGTGGTTGTACTATTTTAGACTAACATTGTAGGGTAGGTGTGAGAGGTTGAATCTGCCTAGTTTAAGTATATAACAGAGATACTATTTTGGCCAGATATGGCCTGTTGAAATGCTAAAGGTTTAATCATTCTATGTATGATTACTTTGAATTACAAAATTATCAATGTTCTTTAAGACAATCAAGCATTAGTATGGAATGTTTTAAAGCTTAAAATTATATTTCAAAATGTTTTTAAATACACCTGACATAAACTTCAATGCATTTTTCTTAATTATCAATCTGTCATTGTGTGTCACTACTTCCCAGTATCAAACTATTTACTTCAACAGTTATTTTGCTTATAAATTTTTGATTTTATCTTCTCTCTTTGTAGAAAAATTTTAACAGCGGTAAGCAGTGGTGATATTAAGTTATGGACCAAAAAAGGAAAAAATGTGGTGAGTACGAAAAGTTTTATTTTATTTAGGTAACAGGCTAATATTTTCATCGAATAACTGGGTTATTTGTTAGTTTTTTTCTCATTTGTTTATCATCGTCAGTTTACTTTTCCATGCTTGCATGGGTTGGACAGAATTCATTGAAACAGATTTCTGTGAACAGATGCCCTTCCTGTTGCCAACCCTCGTGTATTCTTTTATTCTTTTCAGTCATTTGACTGTAGCCATGCTGGAGCACTGCCTTTCAGCAAACAAATCGACCCCACGGCTTATTCTTTGTAAGCTTAGTACTTATTTTATTGGTCTCTTTTGCCAAACTGCTAAGTTACAGAGACATAAACACACCAACATCAGTTGTCAAGCGATGGTGGGGGACAATCACAGATGCACAAACATATACGTATATATACAACAGGCTTCTTTTAGTTTCCGTCTACCAAATCCACTCACAAGGCTTTGATCGGCTTGAAGCTGAAGTAGAAGAAACTTGCCCATGGTGCCACACATTGGGACTGAACCCGGAACCATGTGATCATTAAGCAAGCTACTTACCACACAGCCACTCCTGTGCCTATATATTATATATGGCTGTATGGTTAAAAAACTTGCTTCCTGGCCACATGGGTTTCAGTTCAGTCTCATTGTGTGACACTTTGGGTGTTTCTATTCTAGCATTCGGCCAACCGATGCCTTGTGAGTGGATTTGATAGACTGAAGCTGTGTGGAAGCCTATCGTATTAACATCATTTACTGTCTGTTTTTCATGCTTGCATGAGTTGGCTAGTTCAACATGATCCAGCAAGCAGCTGGGCTACATTAACCCTTTCGCTACCAACCCAGACTCTGAGTACAAATGTCTTGTTTTCATAAGTTTTAAATTAAAATCTTCCACCAAACCATAGTCAAAATTTATGTTCCTAACACTAACTAAATGATAACTAAGTTATTTTACTAAATTCTTTGTTATTTATAAGATTAATTGAAAGATACACAGAGTATCTCAAAATAAATACAGTAATGAAAGGGTTAAGCTTCGTTGTAAACTTCAGCATGGTTTTTCTGGCTGGACACTGTTTCTAACACTAACAACCTTGCAGTGTGTACATTTTTTTTTTGTTTTTTTGGCGTTTTTTATGTACCAGAAACACTATTGAGGTTGCTATGTAACTTGCAGCTCAGGAAAAAAACAAGAAAAGGAAAATGTCCTCTTGGTTAAATGGTGTGGGGAGATGGCTTTATGCCACATGTTGGGATATTGATGTATGATAGAGGAAGAAACAAAAGTGTCTTGCTATAGAGAAGATACATGGCTACTCTGCATTATATGAGTGATAGGGAGTAGCTAGAAGGATATTAAGATGGTAATGATGGGGTGCGAGGAGAAATCCTCAAGGAACAAGGTGAACATCAGATGGAATACAGACAGTGGATCAGGAGTTGGAAGGAGGGGGTGAAGGGTTATAAGAGTGAGAGGAGAGTAACAGCTGATCAGAAATGAAGGTAGAGGTGGACGTAGTGGGTGGTGAACAGAGGTGGAGGTGCAGCTTGATGGGAAATACCCATATGATCAGGACATGTGTGTCTTTCTCTTTATTTGTCCCCTCCTCCATTGAACAACCAGTGTTGGTTTGTTTACATCCCCATAACCAAAAAGAGACTAATAAAATAAATACTGGGGTCGATTTGTTTAACTAAACCCTTCAAGGCGTGCTGCCCCAGCATGTCTAGTAGAGCTGGCTTTATCCTTCATCTTTCTGTGATTATTTAAATAAATTTAACGTGACTGTCCCGTAAGGGAATTACACCACTGCTATTTAGCCCTAAGAAGCATCGATGCTTCCTGTCGACTTTGACACATTTCCTGTGTCCTTATATATTTACGATGGGGAGACAAACACCCCCAACAGCTAGGCATGCATCTAGAGACATGCATATATAAGGACACAGGAAATGTGTCGAGGCCGACAGGAAGCGTCGATGCTTCCTAGGGCTAAATAGCGGTGGTGTAATTAACTTATGGGACTGTCACGTTAAGTTGACAGTATACAACCACTCTATCGCTCCACCACCGCTCTTGTCTCTATGAGATATTTAGAAATTTAATATTTCTGATTTTAAATAAATTTGATTTTGTTTATTCTTCTGATACCTTTGTTTGCTTATCAAATGAAATCTCTCTCTCTCTCTCCCTCTCTGGATTTAAAGGTAAATTCTCTGTATTAATTTTCTTAAACAGTTAAAAATGTCTGGAGGCGTTGACTTAGCTTGTGTGCAACAGGATCCAGTACAAACACATTTAATTGCCAGTGGAGGCAACGAGAACCCTTTGAAATTATGGGACATTAATTCTCCTACAAGTCCTATCTTTGTATCAAAAAATGTAAGTAGCTACTTCATAATTATTATTATTAATATTATTATCATTGTCGTCATTATTGTTGTTGTTGTCATCGGCAATGGTGGTGGGCTGGCAGAAACGTTAGCGTGCCAGGCAAGATACTATCCATATCTACTATATTGTTTTAAAAATAAATAAAATAGTCACATAATCAGAATCTTAAAGCTTCGAGATAATTCCTGTTTCATTTAAAGCAATGACAGAGTAATCTGAATGCTAAAGGGCTAAACCTGTGAAGAAAGCAATGAACATGTTTCAGTTTTATTAGATCTCTTCAGTATATAAGCTTCTAGTGTTCATCAGTTGAATTTCCTTCACAAGCCTATTGTGGAAGGTATTGGTTCAAAGTGTTAGGCAGTCATCATCATCATCCACAATTTTGAATTTGGGTTTTGTCCCTGTTAACAGGGGTGGCCAGATCTACCTCAATGCCATAGCAACCACCCTCATACCATCTCAGCATCTTGCCTGATTCTGGGTGTCCTTCCTTCTCAACCAACCTTCCCAATCTCTTCCCTCACCTGTCCCCTTCACATCTTCCTCAGTCTAACTCGCTTTCGCTGTACATTTACCTCAGACCCTAGCACCCTCTTCAGAACATGCTCCTCATCCTTCCTCAACACATACCCATACCACCGCACTCCAACCACCCTTGCCAGCCATTCCACTGATTCCTCCAACCCCAGCATCACCTTCAAGTCCTCAGTCCTCCTCTTATCAAACAGCCGCACACCACACATTTCTCTCACCATTGCTCTCTCAGTCCTTCTCAAAATTGCCATATCTCTCTCTCTCTCTCTCTCTCTCAAACACTGTCTCACTCCCATACAGTATTGCAGCTCTCACACTACTCCTATTGACCTTTCCTTTTGTCTTCAATGAGTGAATTGTGTTTGTGGTTAAGGGTCAAACATCTTAATGCTGCATGCACTCATTGCACCTTTTTGTGTCCATGTGTATATTCCTTAATATTTTTGTTTTATTTTTCCTCCTTTCTAAAGGTGTCTGAGGATTGGTTACGTTTGCGGGTCCCCATTATGATATCTACAATTAACTTCATTCCACAGTCTAGCAAAATCGTTACTGGTACTGATTTATGTAAGGTATGTGTAAAATCGTTTTGTTTTGTTGGGTTTTTTTTTTCTCCCCTTTATTTCAAAGGTTTTGATTTAAATGTAGTCTTCGTGTTATACTTGAATGATTTTTGTATATTTGGCTCAATTTGCATATCATCATAATAACAAGTTTGGTTTTAATTAAATTGTCCTTTCTAATACCAATCCCTCCCCAAGAACTTATTGGCACAGAAGCAAACTAAAGCGAACAGATTATGTACCTTGCCTTAAGAAAGGCCTCTTACACACACACACACGTGTCAGATACTGATTTTACCTGTCCTCACTAACTCACTATTAACCCCTTAATGGATCAATTATTTTGACACGGCGTTTCATTTGAGAGCATTTTTTTTTTTCTTTTTGAATTATATACACTGTGTTAATTACAAAGAAAATTCTTTTATTATAGAAATTAAAATGTACTTTTACTCATTTGGATTTAAACGAGTTAACTCGGACATTGAAAAAATACATAAAACTTACCTGTCTTCGATATTTTATAAGATGTATTGCTTTTAAATCAAAGGAACATGTGCGTACGACAATGTGGGTAAATTCGTGATTGCTCAAAAATGAAACGACACAAAACAAATAAACTCGTTTGAGTGCTAAAATTAAAAGTTAATTTTGACCGAGTATACTCGTCTGGTTCTAAAAAGATACATTTGCAATGCACGAGTAAACTCGGGATAATCCATTAAGGGGTTAAGCATCAAAATTTCATCATCATCTTTTAACGTCCGCTTTCCATGCTAGCATGGGTTGGACGTATGACTGAGGGCTGGTGAACCAGATGGCTGCACCAGGCTTCAATCTTGATCTGGCAGAGTTTCTACAGCTGGATGCCCTTCCTAACGCCAACCACTCCGAGAGTGTAGTGGGTGCTTTTATGGGCCAGTCAGGCGGCACTGGCAACAACCTCGCTCGAATTTTTTACACATGCCACCGGCGCGGGTGCCAGTAAGGTGATGCTGGTAAACTTTGTGCTTGATATATCCCCAGAGCCCACACCATCGCACTGCCATTACTTTTGCACACTCATTGTAGTGCACCTGAGCACTATACACAATAATTTCATTATTATTATGCATTTATTAGTTTTGACTACAGACATGGTTGTGTGGTTATGAAGCCAGCTTCCTAAGCATGTAGTGTTGGGTCAGTTTCAGTACCACTGAATGGTACTTTGGGCAAGTGCTTTCTGTTATAGCTTCAAGCCAACCAAAGCCTTGTGAGTGGATTTGGTAGACAGAAATTCATAGAAGCCCTTTGTGTGCATGTGTGTGCACTGTTGTCTAGACATCACATGATGGTTGTATACAAGCATCACCATGTGTGTGAGGCTGTTCATTTCCAGTCTTCTGTGAACACACACACACATATATATATATACCAGTGCTGGTGGCATGTAAAAAAAAACCATCCGAACGTGGCCGTTGCCAGCTCCGCCTCGACTGGCCTCCGTGCTGTGACATGTAAAAAGCACCAACCGATCGTGGCCGTTGCCAGCCTTGCCTGGCACGTAAAAAGCACCCACTACACTCACGGAGTGGTTGGCATTAGGAAGGGCGTCCAGCTGTAGAAACACTGCCAGATCAGACTGGAGTCTGGTGCAGCCTCCTGGCTTCCCAGACCCCAGTCGAACCGTCCACCCTATGCTAGCATGGAAAGCAGACGCTAAACGATGAGCATGATGATGATATATTAAAATACAGCAGATTTCTTTTAGTTTCCATCACAAGGCTTTGATTAGCTCTCAACCCAGAGCTATAGTTGGAGATACTTCGGCAAATTGCTGCATGATCCAAACTACATGGTCCACACTTGCCTGGACATCTGCAAGATGGTGGACAACAGATTGGATAGAAGGGAAAAAAATGTATTGCGAGTCTGTCTAAGGATTGCATTAAAAGTACATGTACCTGTAGAATAGTCAACCACTTAAGCTAAGTGGGTCATTTTGTTGTTCAGACAAGTAGCACACTGGTTATCAAAACTCTTTTACTTGTTTCAGTCATTTGACTGCAGCCATGCAGGAACACCGCCTTTAGTCGAGCAAATTGACCCCCAGGACTTATTCTTTGGAAGCCTAGTACTTATTCTATCGGTCTCTTTTGCCGAACCGCTAAGTTACAGGAACGTAAACACGCCAGCATCGGTTGTCAAGCGATGTTGGGGAGACAAACAGACACACAAGCATATACACACACGCACACATATATATATACATATATACGATGGGCTTCTTTCAGTTTCCATCTACCTAATCCACACACAAGGCTTTGGTCGGCCTGAGGCTGTAGTAGAAGACGCCTGCCCAAGGTGCCACGCAGTTGGACTGAACCCAAAACCATGTGGTTGGTAAGCAAGCTACTTACCACACAGCCACTCCTGCGCCTAAAACTGATTGAGAATCCATTTTCTTTACCATATATATATAGACATACATCACAGAGCATGATTCCTAACATCAGGTTGTTATATGTTAACTTCATAGATACGTCTGTATGATCCAAGTGCAAATAAAAGAAAACCTGTCCTTGATGTCCAGTGTGGTGATTCTCCAGTAACAGCTCTGGCGGTCAATCCTTCTGGCAAGTAAGTCATTCAACTCTCTTGAGAAATGTGTGTTACTTATTCCTTTTGTTTTTGTTACATTTGTGGTGGGTATATCTACTGTTCTTTATATATCTATCACTGTTCTTTTGTTGCTCTGACTGTGACCATCCCAATATTATTTCAGCATAATGTATCTAGGACTACATTATTACAATGTGTATGTTTTTTAAAGGACAGAAGTGTATGATTTGATTACAATTTAGCTGCTATTTCTATCAGGTCATGCTATCGCATAGAGGTTCACTCTTTGGCTCCTATTGTTTTGCAGTTGTTTAATTTCAAATTTGCTTTGATTGAGTAAACCTATAATGTAGTGTACCTAAGAGTATATTGTCCATCGTGCCTGTTTTTGAAGAGGGTAGGATATGTAATGTGGGATATTTGACTGCTATTTCTAACTGGTTGAGCTACACCATTGGAACACCTTTGTTTCAGGTTTTCAAGCTTGTAGCTGCTGCTCTTTTTGTTGTTGTTGCTGAGGGTCTCTTGTCAGGTTCTTCTATCACCTCGAGGGTGATAGAAGAAGCCGACTCAACCCGCCCAGGGTGAATGTCGCCACAAGTACAAGTTCTTCTCCCGCAAATACAAACCTGAGGTTTAGGAAGTACGTCATAGGTTTTGCATTATTTGACACACTGTTGAAATAAAGTTGGGATGTTCACAGCAGGAATGTCTTTGACCTGAAGTCATCAACACAAGAACAGTAGATTACGCTTTCCAATGATTCTACAGTTTTTGTGTTGGCCACATATGAAACAGTGTAGCATACAGAGTGACAGGGTTGTTGTCACCTCTGTGCTGGTGTTGTACAGCTAGACTAAGTTCTCTGTAGCTTGTATTGCTTCCTATTAACCCTTTTGTTACCCCAACCTGGCTGAAACCGGCTCTGGCTCTGAGTACAAATGTCTTGTTTTCATAAGTTTTGAATTAAAATCTTCCACCAAACCTTAGTCACAATTTATGTTCATAACCCTAGCTGAATGATAACTGAGTTATTTTACTAAATTGTTTGTTATATTCAAAATAATTTAAACAAACACAGAGCATCTCAAAATAAATATGGTAATGAAAGGGTTAACATTGTCATTGCTCTGTACCCCTATTTACTGCTGCAGTTTTGTGTGTCTGCTTGTATTTGCTCTTTTGTACATTGTTGCTAACTCTGTTATGTAAACACATTGCTCTTTTGTTTTGTATTTCTGTTCTGTTTTTTTTACACACATGATGCACCAGCTTCACATAGCAGCCCCAGCCCATCCAAAGTACCTTGGATCACAGGACGGCCTGCTGTGCTTACCTTGGATCGTAGGGTGACCTGCTGTGCTTGAGGAGACCTATTGAGTCAAGTACATCAACATCAAAATAAAAATCAAATGGAAATTGTAGTTGTGATACCCATGCTGGTGGCACGTAAAAAGCACCATCCGAACATGGCCAATGCCAGTGTCGCCTTGACTGGCTTCCATGCCGGTGGCATGTAAAAAGTACCAACCGATCGTAACCGTTGCCAGCCCCCCTGGCAACTGTGCTAGTGGCACGTAAAAAGCACCCACTACACTCACGGAGTGGTTGGCATTAGGAAGGGCATCCAGCTGTAGAAGCACTGCCTGATGCAGCCTCCTGGCTTCCCAGACCCCAGTCGAACTGTCCAACCCATGCTAGCATGGAAAACAGACGTTAAACAATGATGATGATGCAAGCATGGCTGTGTGGCAACTTGGACAAGTGTTTTTCACTACGACTCTTGGCCAACTATTAGCTTGTGAGTGAATTTAATATGTAAAAACCGGAAGCTCATTGTGTGTAATGTATGTTAGGGTTTTCTTGTCTTGACACCATGTGATAGTTGTAAATGAGTGTCACTGTTATACAAGCAGTGTTCTTCATTTCCATTTTTCTGTGGAAATCATGTCTGACCTTGGAGATATATTACATTGCGTGGAAGCAGGTGAAGGCTATCAACAGGAAGGGCATCCAATCATAGTAAATATGCATCAAAGAATCCCGTCACCCATACAAGTATGAAAAAGGGGACATTAAAATGGTGGTGGTGGCTGCTGTTCTTGTTCTTATTTCTTTACTTCCCACAAGGGGCTACACACAGAGGGGACAAAGAAGGACAGACAAACAGATTAAGTCGATTACATCGCCACCAGTGCGTAACTGGTACTTATTTAATCGACCCCGAAGGGATGAAAGGCAAAGTCGACCTCGGCGGAATTTGAACTCAGAATGTAAAGACAGACGAAATACCGCTAAGCATTTCGCCCGGCGTTCTAACGGTTCTGCCAGCTCGCCGCCTTCTTGTTCTTGTTTTGATAGTGCTGTCGGGGTTGTTTATTGCTCAATTACTACTACTGTTTTTTCATTTCAATATCTAGAAAGTAATTTTATAAAGTTTCATCTCTTTTAGAGTAGTTTCCCTTTTTTTTTCTTGTTTGTTTGTTCCTTATGGAGACAGACAGTGAACTGAAATATAAATGTCAAATGACTGTCACTTAGAAACTTTAAAACATGTTTATTTAGCCTGGGTGGTTCAGGTCAAGCAGGTTTCCTGTCACAGGTTTTTCCAGTTGTAACCATGCCATCATTTTTCTCCGCCCCCATGTCACCTTCTGTCTAGAACTACACTGTTTGCACCATTTGTTTTTTAAGATGGCAGGTTGTGATTCGAGATACATTCAGCTGTTTAATTCCATATTATTTCTTTCTTTCTGACATTTTCCCCTAATTGCCTTTCAATAAATTGTTTAGAATGTGACATTTACAAGTCTTGTGTATATCACTGTGTGTATATATATATGTATTTTTTTTTTCCTAGCCAAATTATAGTTGGTTCTTCGAAAGGTGATATGGTCAGCATGGATATTCGTAAAGGTAAAATAATATTAAGTTTTTTTTCTTGTGAAATATTAAGTTTCTTTTCTTGTATTGAAAAGAACTATTTTTACCCATTTTTCTTTTTTTTAACAGGAGCCAAAACAATACAGATCAATATTTATAATATAGATCTTAATCAAACATCATCAATGGTGGTGACCCCCTTCGGTCAGACACTGACCATGGGTTTGCACCTAGAGAGTTACCCTCTGAGGCACAAGTCTGGGCAAGGTTGTTTTATGGAAGACCAGCAGTTGCCCATGCATACCGGCCTCCCCTCTCTACGTCGCAACTCATTTCTACAGCTGAGTGGACTGGAGCAACATGAAATAAAGTGTCTTGCTCAAGAACACAACACGCAACCTGGTCTGGGATTCGAGCTCACAACCTCACGATCGTAAGCTCGACGCTCTAACCACTGAGCCACGCGCCTTCACAAACATCATCCATACCACCCTGAGATATGATTTGTATGTCAAGGTTCTTGTGGATCTAGATGTTTCTGTTGTGCTCTATACTCCTCTCAAAAGCAAACAAGTTTTTTTAACATAAATTACACCTCAGTCATCATTATCCTTATCTTTTAATGTCCACATTCCATACTGGTATGGGTTGGATGGTTTGAAAGGAAATAATGTATCTGTGGAATGTCTTGTGCATCGATGTCTACTTTGGCATGGTTTCTGCAGCAAAAGGCCCCTTCTAATGCCAACCACTTTACTGAGAGCTGTTTTCATGGCACCAGCAATAGTGAGGTTGCCTTGGAGCTTGCAAGGCAAAGATCCCTTTCAACTAGAGGCTGGGGCACTTTATGCTATGAGATGAGAGGTTTAAGTATGAAAGAAGGGGCCAAATGGAGCAGGGTTTTTTTTGTTGAAGAGGAGCTAATTTTTAGGTTTTTGATATATTGATAATATTTTTTAGTGGCACCTAAAAGTAATAGTTTCAATTCTTTTAATCCACTGACTCACAATTCCAATGTTGACAGTGGTGGTAGCAGTAACATCCAGGGTTCGAAGGGTTAAGTTTGTCTGATTGGTAGAATTAGTAGAGCAACAAGCAAAATATGTTGCAGTATCTACCTATGTTTATGTCACTGGGGTTGATGTAATCAACTAGTCCCCTCCCCCCAAATTTCAGGATTAGCAGGATTCCATCCATCCTTTTCTCCTTGTGGGACTGGATACATAAGTGGCAGGCACGGTCTAGGGCATAAACATACAGATGGAGGTTCTGAAGATGAAGATACCTGGGCTGTGAAACAGTGGGAGGGACAGCTGCACCATTTGTTGAAACCTATTGTATAGACCCAGATCAGCTCTGATCTTGTAGTCCTATAGCACACATCTAATGAGGACCTATGCCCCTCTTTCAGCTAAGGACTCATGGGTGGTGGTACCTCATAAAAGTGCCCATGCCTATGTCACATAAAAACGCCCATACTGGTTCCACATAAAAGCTTCCAGTACAGTGATTGGCGTTAGGAAGGGCATCCAGCCATAGAAACTATGGCAAAACAGAATATGGATCCTGGGCAGCTGCCCAGCTCCTGTAAAACTGTCCAGCCCATGTCAGCATGGAAAGTGGACATTAAATGATGATTTGTAGCATTTAAAAAACAATTCCAGTCAAAAATGTGCAAGATGAAGATATTAAATGGAGGTAGAAAATTTAATACTCAAAATAAAATAGAAATTGAATTAAAACCAACATAACTGTTTATTGAACAAAAGTGTTAACCCTTTCGTTACCAACCCGGCCAAAACCGGCTCTGGCTCTGTAGTACAAATGTCTTGTTTTCATAAGTTTTGCATCAAAGTATACCACCAACCTTAGTAGCAATTTGTATTCCTAATACTAGCTTAATGAAAACTAAGTTATTTTACTAAATTATTTGTTATATTTAAAATAATTGAAAGAAACACAGAGCATCTCAAAATAAATACAGTAACAAAAGCGTTAATTTTCTAAATATTCCAGGAAAAATAACTGGTAAATTCAAAGGTTTTAGTGGTGGAATTCGCGGTATCCAATGTCATCCAACTCTACCCTATGTTGCTACTTGTGGGCTTGATCGTTACCTCCGTGTTTATAATGTGGTATCAAGAGAAATGATCTACAGTGTGAGTATCTTTTTTACCTGTCAGTGCTTGTTACAACAAAAAAAAATGTCTTTATCTGATCTGAGTAATGTTGCTGATGATGATGATGCTGAGCACCATACAGACCGATTCTAAATAGATCAATGATCAAACGCATTTCAGCTGTGATCATCCCATTCTTTTGCTTTTCATCCTTTTGGGTTTGATAAGATAGGTAACCCTCCCCCAAATTTCAGGCCTTGTACCTTTAGTAGAAAGGATTATTATTATTATTATTAGGCACAGGAGTGGCTGTGTGGTAAGTAGCTTGTTTACCAACCACATGGTTCTGGGTTCAGTCCCACTGTGTGGCACCTTGGGCAAGTGTCTTCTACTATAGCCTGAGGCTGACCAAAGCCTTATGAGTGGATTTGGTAGATGGAAACTGAAAGAAGCCCGTCGTATATATGTATGTGTGTGTCTGTGTTTGTCCCCCTAGCATCGCTTGACAACCGATGCTGGTGTGTTTATGTCCCCGTCACTTAGCAGTTCGGCAAAAGAGACCGATAGAATAAGTACTGGGCTTACAAAAGAATAAGTCCCAGGTCAATTTACTCGATTAAAGGCGGTGCCCCAGCATGGCCGCAGTCAAATGACTGAAACAAGTAAAAGAGTAAAGAGTATTAAGACAGCAAGCTGGCAGACTCAGCAAGCCTGGCAAAATGCTTAGCAGCATTTTGTCTAACTTTACATTTGGTGTTCAAATTCCACCAAGGTTGACTTTACCTTTCATCCTTTCAGGGTCGATAACTCAAGTACCAGTTACACACTGGGGTTGATGTAATCGACTAGTCCCCTCCCCCAAAATTTCAGGCCTTGTGCTTATAGCCAAAAGGATTATTATTATTAAGGCAGTGAGCTGGCTGAATTGTTAGCATCCTCAGCAGGATTCCATCCTTCCTTATGTTCTAAGTTCAAATTCTGCCGTTACTGACTTTGCCTCTCATCCTTTTGGGGGGTCAATAATATAAGTACCAATCAAGTACTGGGGGTGATGTAATCGACTTATCCCCTCCACCAAAATTTCAGGCCTTTTGTCTATAGTAGAAAGGATTATTATTATTATAATTTAGCTGTTATTCTTGAAATGTCTTTTAGTCTCAGTAATTTGATTATTCCTTGATGTTCTTTGCTTCGTTCTAGTTTTATTTGAAGTCGCGTTTAAACTGCTTGTTGTTTGCCAAAAAGTGGCCATCAGCTGGGGAAAGCGCCAGCAGCTGTCCGAATAATGAAAACTCAACAGTAGACCAAAACGAAGATGAAAATGCTCCTGATGACCTGTGGGATAAAATGCCAGTCTTACAAACTGAAAGCACAACGGAAACTCCGAGTGGAAATGCTAAGAAGAAGCGAAAGTCAAATAATGAATCAAAGTCTTCAAAGAAAAACAAAACTTCAGAATAAGAATATTGATGTTTGAGGAGAGTAATAAAGAGATTTAATTTTTTTTATCTATGTTTATTGTATTTTTGATTGAGGTGAACATATTTTATTTTATAACAGAACAGCCCGCTTATGCGTACCTTTTCCTTCTTTGGTCACTAAACTCTGTTTGCGAAGACTTGTTGAGGCAAATGAAATCAAAACCAAAATCAATTCGATGACTGGCATCCGTACTAGCAAAGAGCACCATACAAGTGTGATCGTTGACAGAGCGGCTAACCGGCTTCCATGCCAGTGGCACATAAAAAGCACCCACTACACTCTCGGAGTGGTTGGCGTTAGGAAGAGCATCCAGCTGTAGAAACTCTGCCAGATCAAGATTGGAGCCTGGAGCTGTAGTGGAAGACACTTGCCCTAGGTGCCATACAGTAGGTTTGAACCTGAAACCACATGGTTACAAAGTGAGCTTCTTAACCACACAGCTATACCTGCACCTATGTGTTTGTGTATATCTGTTTGCATAATGACTGTCTCAGGAAAAAAAAGATAAAACTTCATTTTTTTGTGATATGTCAAACTAGGGTCAGTTTGTCTTCATGACATGTTCTGTCAATCTCACTTGAACCCAGCCACATGCCTTCATCACTACTTCCTGTTTTAGGTCCCTAAAGGCCCCGATAATCCTGGCCCTCAGCTCATCCTTCATGTTGCGGCTGCATCTGTTGGACTCTTATTCCACTGTGCCTTGCACAAAGAAGTTGAGGGGTTACAGTCAAGTGATTTGGGAGGGAGGCCAAATGTCAGGGTCTTTTGGCTGGTGTGGCAGAGCACAGTCTTTCCACATATGCAGCCTCTCTGCAGCTATGCAATCAATCCAGGGTTTCACCTCGTTGCTCAGAATACAATTGTAGCTACCAGTATCCAGCCTGAGGCTCTCGAGGAAGACGTTGTGTGACATGACATCATTATCACTGCTGACAACACCAAAGTCCATGATTACTGCTGGAAATTTCGTCTGCATCACACTGGGCATCTCCTTGAGTGAGATTGAGCCACTTGTTCTGGGTGTTGATCTTGTCAGAGCCAGTATATCTGGCTCCAACCGGTGTTTCAACTTCTTGGTATGTATATATCGGTGCTAGTGATTGTGTGTGTATTTCTTCTCATCTTGTGTGTCCACTCAGTGTAGACAACAGCTTTGCAATCATTGCAGGCTGTGTCATTTGCTTGCAGTCACTGCACAAGCATATCTGGATGTGTCGCATGCTCTTTGTAAACAAAAAGATTCGTTCAGAATGGTGTCATATGTTTCCAGTTCACTGCATAACTATGTCTGGAATGTTAGTTTTGCAATAGACTTGTGAAATATGACCTTGGTTGAAAACAGATGAGGATTAGCAACAGGAAGGGCATCCAGCCATAGAAAGCATTACTCAACTGAATGGAAAAGTGGTAGTTAAAATGATGATGATGATACATACGCACATACATATGTCATCGACGTATAATGTTTGCATGATTTGGATTGTTTGACAGAATTAAGTGAGCGCTATTGTCTGACATGGTTCTGTGCTTGGATGCTCTGCCTGATATCAACTATATTACAGTGTGTACTGGGTTCTTTTTCTTTCATGTCACCAATCGACTTGCAAGACAACAAGGAAAAGACCAATGCCCAGTACTCTTTCATTTCTGTTGTTAAATCACTCTTGTATGATACCAAAATAAATCTACTTAGATTTCACCAGTTATTATTTCATTGAGAAAGATCAATAGTCTTATAATTTCAAGTTTTAGTGGGGGTGCATGACTGAGTGCTTGCATGACAGCCTTGAGGTTTCATATCTGATCTCATAAAGGGACAAGCACAGGTATATTGCTAGAGAGGAGATACATGACCACTCCAAGTTATATAAGGGTAAGTGGGAGTTGCTGGAAAGAGATGGTGGTAACAAGGTACCAGAGCATGTCAAGATACAAGAAGATGAATATAAGAAGGAACGTGGACAGTGGATCTGGAGGGACAAAAGTGGGTGTGTGTTTGTATTTCTCTTTTACTTGTTTCAGTCATTTGACTGCGGCCATGCTGGAGCACCACCTTTAATCAAGCAACTCGATCCCAGGACTTATTCTTTTGTAAGCCCAGTACTTATTCTATCGGTCTCTTTTGCCGAACCGCTAAGTAACGGGGACATAAACACACCAGCATCGGTTGTCAAGCAATGCTAGGGGGACAAACACACACGCATATATATATATATATATATACGACGGGCTTCTTTCAGTTTCTGTCTACCAAATCCACTCACAAGGCTTTGGTCGGCCCGAGGCTATAGTAGAAGACACTTGCCCAAGGTGCTATGCAGTGGGACTGAACCCAGAACCATGTGGCTGGTAAACAAGCTACTTACCTCACAGCCACTCCTGCGCCTGTATGTACATATAATATAAAAAAATCGTGATGATATACAACAGGTTTCTTTCTATCAAATCGAGTCGCAAGGCTTTGGTGAGCTCATCTCACATGGAGGACATCAAGGATGCTGTGGAGTGGCACTGAATTAAAATCTTTCTTCAAAATTTTCTTTTTAAGTATTTTCACCTTTTCATTAGTTGTATTTGAAGTGGCAATTACTTTACCATTTCGTTACTATATTTCAGTTGAAACACAATTTTATTTAAATTAATTTTTAAAAGAATGAAGAATGCATTAAAATAACTTTGTCATTATTAAACTGAGATTTGGAACATAAATCATGAAATATTGATAGAAGAGTTTTGTTTAAAATCACTTTAAAAGTGGAAAGTTGTTTCCTAGAACCAGGTATAGTGACTAATAGATTTATTATTTGGGTACAAAGCAGTTAGATAAGCTACCTCTTATGTTTCTTTTTAAGCCAAGCCTAAATTCATTTAATTATTTCTTACGATTGCTAAGTCTACTCTTGTATTTCCCAACCCTGTGATCAATGACCTTATTCTATTGAGAGATCAGTCAAGGTATAATGTGTATGATCTATAGATTTAACTATTAACATTTTTTAAATACTTATCTTATAAATGCAGAAAATAGCATTAAAAGTTATACATATTACAACTATTGTTGCTAGCTTCTATATCTACCTTGTGCTCATGTACAGGTATACATTTTTGAGATTTGCATAGGTGCAGACATGGTAGTATAGTAATAAGTAATAAAAAAGCAGCGAGCTGGCAGAAATGTTAGCATGCTGGGCAAAATGCTTAACAGTATTTCGTCTGCTGCTACGTTCTGAGTTCAAATTCCGCCGAGGTCGACTTTGCCTTTCATCCTTTCGGGGTCGATTAAATAAGTACCAGTTATGCACTGGGGTCAATATAATCGACTTAATCCGTCTGTCCTCTCTGTGTTTAGCCCCTTGTGGGTAGTAAAGAAATAGGTATTTCGTCTGCCGTTACGTTCTGAGTTCAAGTTCCGCCGAGGTTGACTTTGCCTTTCATACTTTCAGGGTCGATAAATTAAGTACCAGTTACGCACTAAGGTCAATGTAATCAACTTAATTCCTTTGTTTGTCCCCTCTATGTTTAGCCTCTTGTGGGTAATAAAGAAATAAGTACAGTAATAAGTTTGCTTCCCAGCCACATGGTTTCTGGTTCAATCCCATTGTGTGGCACCTACAAGTATCTTCTAGTATAGCTTCAGGCTTGTTGGTGGAAACTGAAAGAAACCCATTATATATATATATAAAATGTCTGTGTGTGTTTTTACATATATCTATATAATGAGTATATAAAAGCATGTATGTGTATTGTCACCTTGTTTTGATATCACATGATAGTTGCAAATGAATATCAGTAATACAGGTAGTGTTATTGATTTCTAAAACGTGTCTCGTCATGGGGAAATAAATATTACTTAACAGTCACAGAAGTCTGGTGCAGGCTTCAGCCTGCCTGGTTCTTGTGGTACTGTCCCACCCGTGCCAGCATGGAACATGGACATTAAAGGATGATGATGATGTTAGTAACAGGAAGGGAATTTAACCATAGAAAATCTGCCTCAATAAACTTCATCCAACTCATGAAAGCATGGAAAATTGGACATTAAATATGATGATGATTTTTCGATCTATACAGATAGTTAGATACGACAGACTTTCTGTTCACCAAATTTCACCCACAAAGCATCGGTCAAACTAAGATGATAGCAGAAGATAATTGCTCCAGGTGTCTTATAATGAGATCAGATATGAAACCTCAAGGCTGCCATGTCCCCCTCCCCTAAAACTTGAAATTTTTAAGACTATGAAATAATAACTTGTGAAATCTAAATTTAAGCAGATTTATTTTGATATTGTACAAGGGTGATTTAACAACAGAAATGAAAGGGTACTGGGCATTGGATGAAAAATGTTCTGAATAAATGTTGGTAATGAGATGTCAGAGAGTACTCTCATGGTGCAAGAGGTGAGATAAGAATTAATACAGATAGTGGATTAGGAGGTATGACAGATAAGTTCATAGGAGAGGAGAGTGACCATTGGCTGGTAAACAAAAACTGAAAGAAATGTCATATACGAGTGGACTAAAGAAAGTGGCACTCAACACATTTGATAGGAGTTACATATATTTTTAAATAACAGTTTGACTCAGCTCCAAATAAGTTTTGTGGACACATAAGACGAACCCATTGCACCTGATATCGGAAGAAGAGTGATGGATTTTAGACAAATTCAAGAGGGTTTCTAAATGTTAGACCACTACTGGTCAGCTCAGGTCACAATGTGTTAATGCTGTGGAAGTGATGCCAGTTCTTTTCTTTAGTCTTAAGCCCACAGGCTCACATAGGATGTTGGCAGGGAGCTGTTGCCATATTAGTAAGGAAAAGAAATAAAAAACTCCAACTAAGTCACAAGAATTTACTCACAATCAACTTTTATTTCCTGTCTTACAAATGTTCAATGTGGCTACCACCTGCAGCACAGGTAACATCAATGCAATAAGAGAATTCCTCCCAGACAGATAGCAGCATATCACGATCCACTGAGTACTTCATTGGATGTCTGGTTGAATGTTTTATCAAAGTTTTTCCATTTCCTTTCTTTGTCAATATCTTCTGGAATCGCCTCAAAGCAAATTTATTCTTTAGTTCCATAATGAACTTGCTTTTGATATGCTCGTATGCATCTGGGAGGAATTCTCTTATTGCATTGATGTTGTCTGTGCTGCAGGTGGTGGCCACATTGAACACTTGTAAAACAGAAAATGAAAGTTGATTGTGAGTAAATACTTGTGGCTTAGCTGGAGTTTTCTGTTGCTTTTCCTTATTAAAATATTGCGTAATGAAATTGGTTCATTCTTTTTGAATAACCCTGTATATGGTTCATTCTTCCTACTGATAGACAATGCAGGTTGCTGGAATCTTTGTAGTCTCTTACAGATTCGAAGTTGGCAGTTGCAAGTTCCAGGTGAGTAAGAGAATCCCTGTTGATATTCCATTTGATGTTGGAGATGTTATGAAAATCGCAGTATTTAGATGAAGCTGTAATAAGAAACTTAGTCGCAGGTATAAAGAGAAGAATATCTAAACCATCACTGGACAGCAGGATCTTCAACAGCTCATATAAGCATAGAAAAGAGAACATTAAAACAGTAATGATGATGATGGTAATATGTATTAATCCTTTCTAACTTAGGCACAAGGAAAGAAATTTCAGTGAGGAGAATTTAATCAATTGAATTCTTATCAATACTTCAATTTATTTGGTACTTTGATTTAGCTACCCTAGAAAGAAAGAATGGAAAGGTTGACCTCGGTGAGACTTGAACTCAAATTGTAAATAGCCGGAACAAATACCACAAGGTATTTGCAGTGCTCTTTGTTTTTATTATAATAATAATTCACTCTACTATTGCCACAAGGCTTGACATTTTGGGAAAAGGACGTGTCAATTACATTGACCCCAATACCTGACTGGTACTTATTTTATAGACTCCAAAAGGATGAAAGGCAAAGTTGATCTCAGCAGAATTTGGACTCAAAGAACTAAATGAAATACCTATTTTTTTACTACCCACAAGGGGGACAGATTAAGCCGATCATATCGACCCCAGTGTGTAAATGGTACTTAGTTTATCGACTCCGAAAGGATGAAAGGCAAAGTCGACCTCGGCGGAATTTGAACTCACAACGTAACGACAGACGAAATACATCTACGCATTTCGCCCAGCGTGCCGCCTTTTGATGAAATACCACTAAGCATTTTATCTGACGCAGTCACAATGCTGCCTGTTTCCTGTCTTTGTTTTTAGTGTTATAATAATTTCGAGATTTTGTACAATATTAAGGGAGGGAGCTAATCAATTGTATCGATCCAGTTGAGTACTGTGCTCAACTAAAACTTATTTTATCAACCTGAAAAGGATGAAAAGCTAAGTCAAGTGAAATGTCAACTCAGGATGTAAAGATAGACCCAGTCTCATCAAAGCCGTGGATTTAACAGGCAGAAGCTGAAAGAAGCATGTATATAACATCAACATTATTATCGTTTAAATTCTGCCTTCCATGCTGGCATGGGTGGGACAATTAGACAGGAGCTGGCCAGGCAAAAGACTGCACCAGACTTCTGTGACTGTTTTGGCAGGATTTTTGCAGCTGGATGCCTTTCCTAATACCAACCACTCAGCAGAGTGGACTTAGTGCTTTTTTCATGACACAAACCCAGGCGAGGTCAGTTTTAGCAAGGTTTTACCCAGCTTGCCAACTTGTTTTTTTAGTATAATAATAGATTCGAAATTTGGCACAATGCCAGCAATTTTGGAGAAGAGGCAAATTAATTACATTGACGACCCCCCCCCCCCCCAGTGCTCAGCTGGTACTAATTTTATTGACACTGAACCGTCCAACCCATGCTAGCATGGAAAATGGACGTTAAACGATGATGAAAGGATGAAAGGCAAAGTCAACCCTCGTGGAATTTAAACTCAGAATGGACTACACACTCGGAGTGGTTGATTTTAGGAAGGGCATCCAACGGTAGAAACCTTGCCAAATCAGATTGGAGCCTGGTGCAGCCTCTCAGTCCTCAGTCAAATCATCCAACCCTTACCAGCATGAAAAGCGAACGTTAAACGATGATGATGATGAATGTAAAGTTGGAAGAAATGGTACATAGCATTTTGTCTGGCATAGTAATGATGTTTTCAGTAAAAAATAGTCACTGTTATACAACTGTTGCATTGAAGCAAAAGTAGAATAGTTTATCGTTGCTGATAATACTTGATCATTTTATCTTTCAAGATTATAAAAAATAAATAACAGCTACCATTTGCCACTATAAAAAATAACTAGGTCAAAGTGTAACTTGTTTTCCAATCTGCATAATTTTAAACAACTGCAATCTTTTCTGTTTATATATATATATATATATATATTTAGAGAGAGAGAGAGATATGGCTGTATTAATCAATGATTAACACTATTTCCATTAAGCCAATAAACACAGAAAACAACTCTGGGCAATGTTTTGTTACATCTCAGGAGGGTGATTATGCCAAGGAGTGGCTGTGTGGTAAGTAGCTTGCTTACCAACCATATGGTTCCAGGTACAGTCCACTGCGTGGCACCTCGGGCAAGTGTCTTCTACTATAGCCTCAGGCCAACCAAAGCCTTGTGAATGGATTTGGTAGACAGAAACTGTAAGAAGCCCATTGTATATATGTATGTGTGTTTGTATATGTTTGTGTGTCTGTGTTTGTCCCTCCAACATCACTTGACAACTGATGCTGGTGTGTTTACGTCCCCGTAACATAGCTGTTCGGCAAAAGAGACTGATAGAATAAGTACTAGGCTTACAAAGAATAAGTCCTAGGTCGATTTGCTCGACTAAAGGCGGTGCTCCAGCATGGCCAGAGTCAAATGACTGAAACAAGTAAAAGAGAGTAAATGACATGCACTGATTCTCTTTCACTTCTTTATTTTTGCCAGTTGATTAATTATTTAAAGCAATTAACTAATCAATTGTTTGATTAACTGTCCAGTCAACTAATCAATCAAATTTGTCAAAGTCATTTTATCATCATTCACAACCCATCAATGATATGTCCTCTGTACTGCAGTCCTACCTAGTGAAATAGAACCAGTGCATGTGTTTATTATTGGCCTAATGACCCTCCCGAGATACAGCAAAATTGGTTCTAACATGCAATTTTACATCAAGAATCTCTGTATACCAAATAAAAATAAAAAAACTCTAGGCATTTTCAACTAATTCTGACATCTTACTATATTTGTTGAGGAGGGGAGAACAGAAATGTTTAGTAATTAAATGGGTCAAAGTTTGGCTTCAAAAACAATAGGTAAATTAGTGTTAACATACTAAATGCATGGAGTGTATTGGCTGAGGCATGGCTCTGTGGTTAAAATGTTTGCTTCCCAACCATGTGGTCTTAGTGTGGTCTTAGAAATACTGTATTTCTATTATAGCCCCAGTCTGATCAAAGCCTTGGATTTAACAGACAGAAACTGAAAGAAGCATATATATAACATCATCATCATCATCGTTTAAATTCTGCCTTCTGTGCTGGCATGGGTGGGACAATTAGACAAGAGCCGGCCAGGCAAAAGACTGCACCAGAATACTGTGACTGTTTTGGCAGGATTTTTACAGCTGGATGTCCTTCCTAATACCAACCACCCAGCAGAGTGGTCTTAGTGCTTTTTTTCATGACACAAGCACAGACAAGGTTTTAACAGTTGGATGCCCTTCCAAATGCCAATTACTTTAGAGTGTGGACTGGATGCTTTTTAAGTGGTACCTTCACTGACAGGGACACCAAGTAACCTGCAAGAGAAAACTCCTTTGAGATGGGATGGAGCAGTGAAGGAGATGATTTTGTGTCAGATAATGAAAGGCTCTGTGAGACACAGACAGAAACAGGTGTCTTGCTGTAGAGGAGGTACAAAGTTACCTGGCCGGAGAAAGAGAGAGAGATCAGGAATGAGGACAGAAACAGGTGTGCTACTGCAAAGATAATGGTCACCCAACCTGAGTGAATCGCAGGACAAGGTGAGAGAGAGTGGGAGACCTCAGGATAGAGATGGTGGCAAAGAGCCAGGCATACTCACAAGGGACAGGAATCAGAATATAAATTGGATGGCAGAGAGAGATATAGATAGTAGCAAGTGCCAGGGCATACCCTTGAGGTTCAAAGGTCATACTATAAGTGGTAGCATATTGCCAAAGAAGCATGATTAGAGAGAGGAGAGGGGAAGTGAGTGGTGAAAACCTGGGTATATAGAGTGGTGATGGGGGAGGGGGCTACCGGATAGCAATGATACAGAGAACTAGGGCTGTGAGGACAGGATTGTAGAGTAAGAGGTAGGTATAGTACATGAAGGAGTAAATGTGAGGATGAGAAATGATGCTGAAATGTAGAATGGTTTGTTGGGGTAGGGAGTGCGAAAAGTTTTCTTGTTAATTGTGGGTGGAACACACAGATCGGTGGGGTGGGCTAGCAAATGGCAATGATACTGTGAGACAGTCATCCCATGTCTTCCTGGGTCTCCCTCTTCCACGAGTACCATCCACTTTCAGTGAATTCCACTTCTTTATGCAGCTGTCCTCATTCATACACATCAAATGTCTAAACCAATGGAGTCTTCTCTCTTGCATGCTACATTTGACTCTTCTTATGCCCAACTTATTTCTCAATACATTTGTACTTTGTCGTCCACGCACACTGATGTTGCACATCCAGCAGAACATATTGCCTTCATTTCTCTACAGTCTACGCATGTCTTCTGCATCCAGAGCCCATGCCTCATTACCACAGAGTATAGCCATTCGCATACAAGCATCATACAGTCTACTTTTCACTCTGAGAGAGAGAGAGAGTTTTTTTGTTGGCAACAGAGGTAATTGCTCTCTGGACTTCCTCTACCCAATTCTTATTCTAGAAACAATACTTTCAGAGCATCCTCCACCATTGCTAATTTGGTCACCTAGGTAACAGAAACTATCTATAACCTCAAGAGAGCCTCCCGGGCATTTGAGAGAATCTAAGTCCCCTGTGCTCTTAGTACTTATTACTGCACACACACAAACACACACACATGTACATATATATATATATATATACAACAATATAAGGAATGGCCCTGATAGGCCATTCGACTCACTAGAAAAAGCAGCCAAACTCAAACCGCTAAATGGATTTTGAAAATTTAGAGCATATAGGCTTAAGGCTTCCTTGCTGTCGCCTCGTGGACATATTCTTGTCCTCGGCTTCTCTGCTGACGAGACACGCCAGTTGTAAGCAAATTTAATTTAATTTAATTAATTTGTTTACCAAAGTTTGTTGAAACTATGCATAGTGCAGAGATGAAAAGGGTAAATGTTTTTATTTCTCTTCCAATTTCAGAATTACAACTATTTAGCGGTTTGAGTTTGGCTGCTCTTTCTAGTGAGTTGAATGGCCTATCAGGGCCATTCCTTATATTGTTGAATGTATATTATACAGTCTTTGACTATCTTTTCTTTCTCACTAGACCACTGGTAGCGGAGAATTTTTTTGCTACCCTTATATTTATTAATATATATATATATATATATATATATATACACTTCCTTTTCAGTATTGGTTCTTGAAATTCATATAACACTATAAATAATAGCATTTAAACATTGGGCTGATAAACCCTTTTGGACAGAAAATGTTGAAGGCTACTGATGGAATTTGAACCCACGATTTCCTGTAGACACGACAGGTGTTCTCTCATTGTTAACAATATATATAGGTAAAAGATTCTTGACTTTCCTCGACGAACATTTTCCAGCAAATCAGAGATACTGGAAAATATTTAACAGGCATTCTGTGAAATTATCAAATACCTGCTGCCCCAAATTGAAGAGTATCATCGCACAACACTAAGAGCCTAAATCCAGGAACACTAAGAGCCTAAACCCAGGAAACTGGTAAAGCACCAATGAAAATAATATTACTCATGAATATTGATTTTCTCTCATCACATAATTATTTCAAGTCAGTGTTTTAATGGTTCATGTATTAAACATGTTAACTTATTCTCTTTACTCTCTTTTACTTGTTTCAGTCATTTGACTGCGGTCATGCTGGAGCACCGCCTTTAATCGAGCAAATCGACCCCGGGACTTATTCTTTTGTAAGCCCAGTACTTATTCTATTGGTCTCTTTTGCCGAACCGCTAAGTAACAGGGACATAAACACACCAGCATCGGTTGTCAAGCAATGCTAGGGGGACAAACACACTCACACAAACACACACACGCATATATATATATATACATATATACGACAGGCTTCTTTCAGTTTCCGTCTACCAAATCCACTCACAAGGCTTTGGTCGGCCCGAGGCTATAGTAGAAGACACTTGCGCAAGGTGCCACGCAGTGGGACTGAACCCGGAACCATGTGGTTGGTAAACAAGCTACTTACCACACAGGCACTCCTGCGAGATTAGATTTCAAATGTCAATCGAAACATCATTTATATATCTTTTTCGTTGATTTTCATGTGGTTGATACCTTTGAATTAAAGATGTGTGACGTTCCTATGAGTGGCCCTCAGAGGTCTTCACCCTTTAAGGAATTATTCCTTCTTTAAATACTTTATTTCTTTTTTTTTCTCTTATTTTACTTTTTACAGACTTTTATGTAATTCCACATTGTATTGTCCCATACCATTTCCATGGTATTTTGTCAACCTTTAGTGGTTGAACTGGCAGGATTGTTAGTACATCGGACAAAACACTTAATAGCATCTTTTCCCATTCTTTAAGTTCTGAATTCTAATGCTGCCTGCCATGGTCAACTTTCATCATTTCTGGATTAATGAAATAAAGTACCAGTCAAATACTAGGGTCGATGGTATCAAAACTAACACATGAATAAAGACTTCAAGCTTTATGCCGACAATAGAAAATAACAATAATAACAAGAACACTCAGAGAGCACAAACCTCCGTCAAAGTTATTATTAAATCAGTGACACATCCATTCAAAGAATACTTCATCACCATTAATAGCATTTTGTTTTCCATGCTGACATGTGACAGGCTGTCTCTGTCTGAAATAGGAGGGCAGTAAAGATACTGCCCTACTGGATAGGTCAAAAGGTGATTTCTCATTTACACATTCTGTTTTGGGCATGGCGTCTAAAGCAAGTTCCCTTTAATAACATTAACCAGTTGACTCTGTGTTAAGTACATTTTACCGTGGCATTAACAGTACAGTGGTGTAGTAGTTCATGCAGGCATGGCGTGAAATTTGGCAATCGAGGATCAAATCCTCGATTGCCAAATTTCACTTAACAGTTCAACAGCACTTTTCTCACGGTAAAACAATAGTTTTTCTGTGAGTAACAGCAGTTACATTTTCCAGATGCCTTCGCTAAGCAGAATAATATCTTTGCCAATTAATCCTTCTAACCTCTTCTAGGCCACCAAAAACTAGAATAGACATAACAGACCGCCAACGAAATCTATCGTTCTAAACAATATGTCTATCCTTCGGGCTGGTTTTGGATAGTTGTAAAAACAAGAACTCCGTGAGCCAAAGTCAGTTAGTGAAAACCGAGTCTGGCTGTCCGGCTGAACAAAACGCCATCTCTGAAAGAAAAGACACAAAGGGATAACTATGGTAACTCACCAACGAAGCAGTTGTTTCGTCCCACCACTCTCACTTTCTTCTCTGAAACATTACCATCTCTCTAGATATATTACTATGAGATCGTGTATACAGATTCTGGCCGAAATTAACTCTTTTTACCTCGCGTGCTTTTCCATTTACTAGTTATACATACCAACCCGTCGTGGTTTTGGATATACACAAAGTAACGGTAAGTAGAGAGTTGCTGAAGCATGGAACAAACTGTCGGCATCAGTTGATAGTTGTCGGAGCACTGCATCCTTCAAAACTTCCATGCTTTCTGAGATTCGCCAACACTACACCTGATTTTCTCCCCTCCATACACACACAAGCATGTATCTGACTCATTTGTTCGCTTTCCAGACATTTGTACATTACTTCATATACTTTATATGCACTTTCTGACAAGTTGTAGTGCACCTGAGCACTGTATACAATAATTTCATTATTATATTATAAATATTTCTTTACAACTTCAATCACTGTTCTTCTTCCATTTTGCACACTGGCAACCAACACCTTAACCACAACTGTTACAATTGGTGACCCTCAACTGCAACGAAGTACTAACTGTCACAGTGGTTATCATGTCCTCAACAAGATAAGAGATTCCCTGCTACCTGCATTGTCTCTTATTATTTACTTATTTACAGAGTGTACAGGTTGCATTTTATCATGGCACTGGCTCAAAATATTTCTCTTTTTCATTGTCTTTTTTTTTCCAAACCAAACAGTCACGAACTAGGAAGTGAGGTTATACACTAAAAGGAATAAGTAATGGAAGGGAAACAATGATAGCTACAGGCTGGTTGTTTACAAGAAGACCAGATAGGAAAATGTCATGAGCTATCTGCTGAGAGCAATAAAAATGTATAGATAATTGTGTGTGTATGTGAGAGAGAGAGAGAGAAGGGGGTGGGCTATGGATAACAATAGAGATAGTAAAAGTAGTAGATGTCAATGAAGTCACATGAAGAGAGAATAATGATGGCAGAAGGGAAGTGATAGTATTGAATAAGAGAGTACTCAAAATGGGTGCTACTTAAGAAGAGTGGTCCCGGTGCGCGCACTCGCGCTAGCTAGTCGTGACTAGTCGATCCTTACTTTGTGTTTTTGTTTTATTTACTTTGTTTAAAAAATTATTTACTTTGTTTCAAAAAATTATTTACTTTGTGAAAAAATTATTTATTTTGTGTTTTATTTTCTTTGCTAGGTAGTCGTAGAATCGACTAGTTACGACTGGCTAGCGCGGATGCGCGCGTACTCGAGTGCGCGCACCGGGACCACTCTTCTTAAGTAGTACCCTCAATATGAGCAAACTAGATGCCATTTCTTATTACAATGGTGCTGAGGTGGAAGAGAAGTAACAATTATGACGTTAGAGAGAATACAGGATGATGGAGGGTTTTTGAATAGAGACCGATCTTTATACAGGTGATGTATTACTATAAATAGCAGAGAGGATGAGTCACAAAACTGGGCTTTTCCATAGTATTAATCCCAATTCATAATTTGGTGACCGACGTGAATAAAATCTGAGGATCTCGTTCCAACACAGGAGATTAGATTTCAAATGTCAATCGAAACATCATTTATATATCTTTTTAATATATAATGAAATTATTGTATACAGTGCTCAGGTGCACCACAACTTGTCAGAAAGTGCGTATAAAGTATATGCAGTAATGTACAAATGTATGGGAAGCGAACAGTGTATGAGTCAGATACATGCTTGTGTGTGTATGGAGGGAGAGAAAATCAGGTGTGGTGTTGGCGAATCTCAAGAAGCATGGAAGTTTTGAAGGATACAGTGCTCCGACAACTAACAACTGATGCTGGCAGTTTGTTCCATGCTTCAGCAACTCTCAGCGTGAAAAACTGTTTCCGAAAGTCATGGGAGCTGTGCTGTTTTCTGACTTAGTAAAATATGTCCACGGGTGTTAGACGGGTGGAGTATATTTGGATCCTAAAAGAGGAAGATTTACTCAAACTAGGGCGGGAGATGTGCTATGTTACGATTTGGGATCTTTTCAAGTTCAGATCCACGATTTGTCTGATATTCAATGTTTTAACATCCATGAATCGTGGCACAAATTGCTAGTTATTGCTTAGCCCATTGATTAAGGACAACGACCACGATATGTCCTAGCTTTCTCATAGACATAAAGTATGTAGGACTACATCATTCAGTATGAATCTTCTTTCTTAAAACAGTAGGGTATAATCTGAATAAGATTTTGGCCGTTATTTCAAACAGATTCAACGACCACGCAGTTCATTCATAGATGCATACATTAATAAATCAACCGATTAAATAGGTCTAGGATCAGTAACACTTGAGCTATGACCATTCCAGCTTTTTCGTCATACACAGCATATCTAGGACCATATTATCCAATTAATCCTTCTATTTTTTAAACGGTTAGATGAAATAGGGAGATTTGGTTGCTATTTCTAGCTGACCGAGGATCCATTGATTCCTGCTGATGAGGAAAAAGATGACATTTCCTTGAACAAGTGTCACATGTTGGTAGCTGGAAGGTCAAGGAAAATATAAAATGATGCAAGGACACAGAGAGAATTGTTAATTCACAGGTGAGACATTAAAAAAAATAGAGTTGACAAAAATCACAATACGATAAATTGCAAACCCATCCGACCCATTGCAAGAAAAATAATTGTTAAAACGATGAGCCAGCGATGGAGGCCCTTATGCAGTTGTTCCACCTGCAAGAAATAGCAGTCAAATCTTCTTTAAATTACTTATTGTACCATTTAAAAAAGGACACATAGTTCTCAATACCCTATGTCTGAAAACAAAAAAAAAAAAATAGATAGGGCTGGAATGCTTCTGTTAGACGAGGGTTGACTTAAGGGACAAAAAGGCAGGCCCTTTCAATCTACTTAGAAAACTTAAAATGTTGATACGCATACACAAGCAGTCTTTTATCAGCTCCATCCTGGGTTTTCGTTTGGTAATATTTTCCTCTGATTCATTTCTTAAGTTCTAATTCATATTGTTCAGCCCCAAGTATCCCACCCATGATCATCTCGTATATTTTCTTCCAGGTAGTGTGCACCGACGACCAAATTATGCAATTCGTATCTTTTCCTTTACAAGATAGTAAGGATGCTGTACGAGGTAGATTTGGCTGCTATTTCTAGCTGGGCGAACGAATGTCGACAGTCTTTGTTGGTTTGCCGAAATCAATTTCGCTTACCATCAAGTGTAATTTTACCCAAGTTAATCCTGATCTATCAGATATGTAAACAAAGGATTTTCGTTCCAGCTGCGAAAATTCCGCCTTTAAATGCGATTTAATGTATCAAATATGTCCTTCCCTTTTTGGGAGCAATTGGCTGTTATTCAAGGAAGATTTGGCTGCTATTTCAAGCAGGTTGAACAGCCTGATCCAACGAGGGAGCTTCAACGCAAAAACATTCCCACAAATTATTTTCTGAAAGGATAATTTAGTAAATGTAATCCTGCATAATCATAAAAAAGAAGGGATGGTCACGGCCGGTATGCTACATGACCATAGGTCTGCCCGAGTAGGGCTGGACGACTACATGAGGTCTCCTTTTTTTTTGGTTCGCACGTTACAATGTCTTACATGTACTTGCATACATATGACGCCTTCGCTTCCATTTCTATCCGTTAGTCTTTTATTTCATTACTACTTCACATCCAGTTATATTGGGTCAGCTTGTTGACTGGGAAATTTACCATTGACAGAGGCTCCTACATATTTACACTAACTTTACTTTCTTTTTTTTTTGTTCACCTTGTCATTCAATCCTTTCACACACACACACACACACTAACACACGCAGAGCAACACTAATGCGTGTGCCCCACCTCTCTCTCTCTCTCTTTTGTCCATGAACTTCAAAATTCAAAACCTTACCCGGACGTTTCCGCTTCCAGTCTGCCTATTCTTAAACCATGTCCATAAAACGAACCAGTTCACTTACCTACTACCATCTTTGCCCCACTTCTTTCCGTCTCTCTGTAAATCTAAAACCACAATTCTTACTTAAACTGGTGAAAATTAACATTATTCAATAAAACAGTATTATATACAAGACTATTTTTCTTTTCATACGAGGTAAGAAATCCGTGAAGGTGTACCAGAAAAGGCAATAGGGGAAGCTACAGGAAAAAAAATGAAGAAATACTAATCTAAACTTCTCTTATCTGCGTCCACTTATCTCATATTCTTTCTCTTATACACTCAATCAGTCTTTTTATATCTCTCTTTTTCATTTGTTTTACAGTCCATTACCTTTTTAAAATTTTTCTCTATCATTTACGTCTATATCTGTCGAAAGTTGATCTCGTTTCAGTTTGTTTTATCAGCCCACATCTCCTTTTCTCTCCGTAATTCATATATATATTACCTGTTTTCATGGTTTATATTTATATATAGCTGCCCTCATCACATTTGTCCTACCTCTCTTAACTCTTTTTCTGCTTTTACTGACCGCCACCCCCTCTCTTTTTTCAGCTTCCCCCCTCTCTCCATATTCTATCTATCGCATTTTTTACATAATATCCCTCCTTTCTTTCTATTACTTTCTTTCTCTCTATTTGACATACACCCTCCACCCCCACAGAGACTTTACCTCTCTTTGTCTGTGTCTCTCTTTCACTCTCACTCTCACACACACATACACATACATCCTCACAAACGCGCACAGGCTTTGCATTTATTACATTAAACTTATTATTCCTTCTCCTTCTCTTTGTCTGTCTGTCAATCTACACTCTTTTAACATTTCAATTTCTCTGATTATATTTTTCTTTCGCTCTTTGCACACATACATACATACATACATACATACATACATACATACATACACACACACTCTTCCGCTTCAATTTCGCTTTTTATTCTTTCTTTCTTTCTTTCTTTTTCTCTCTCCCTTCCCTTCCCCCTCTCTCTCAGTATTTCCTTCACTCTCCCTTTCTCTCTCCCCGCCTCTTTTCCGCCTTTCTTCTGACAGATCTCAATTCTGTCGCCACAATTCTACATAACTTTTAATTGGGAGCTGAACCGAAATTCCTAGTTTAGTTACCGAGGTAAGTTTGTAATCTTTAAAAATATTTATGAAAACAACAGAAACGAACTTCACTTATCATCAAACAATTCATTTAATTTTTCCTACTTCAACAAACTTTTTTTTTTCCGTTTTCATTTTTCCTTCACGTTCACTTATAAGGATTCTTGGCCGGCTTTTAACTTTGTTTCGTGTAAAAAATGGCACATCCAGGAACTGTTGCTTTGCGTTTGCATTAAACAATATGGTTTTTATTCGTTATATCTTCATACGAAATTTCCTATTACATCATTTATGTGTAAGTTTACTTAATGTTTGTATAATCGAATAAAACAGAACCAAAAATGGTATTTGCTCCAAATACGCTATCTCGAACGCTCGCGTGCGCGCGCACACACACACACACATATATATATACATGCATACGCATATACACACAGACACGCATTTAAATATACACACCTACACTATTTCTACCAGTCTGTCTGCAGCGCGTCCGCACACACACACATACACACACACTTTACTGTTAATTCTACCCCCAGCGTTAAGATTTGAACTAGCATTCTTGAGATTCTAAAACCAGCAGTATTCTCTTCGAAATACATACACACACACACACATGCATACATACTCAAAAGTGACACATTTTGCCGGCAAGCAGAGAATATGTGGTTCTATTTCCCACTGTTGATGTCAAAATTTTTTTTTTTGTTGGTCTTAAATTGTTTTCAAATAGCTAAATATTTGATATTGCTTGTACGTAATCTAGCACAACACGTTCACACACATACAAATACATACGTACAGGCACACACACACACACATATATATATATATATATGGTGCGCAAACCGGGACCACTCTGCGATACAAGTACCTATATATATACACACATACATTCACAAACATCCATACATACACACAAACATGCACACATATATACACATACATGTTTAAACACACACACACACGAAATAAGTATTTTTAAATTAAGATAAAATCAAGTCGAACATTCTCTGAAGTAAAGAAAGACACAATACGAGATTAACCGAAAGTGACTGGATTCGAAGTTTCATCAGCAAAAGTTTCTAACGGACCGTCAGCAGCGTGACTTCGAAGTCACAGTCACCAAATCCCTGTTTAATAATACTTTCACTCTGTGTGTGTGTGTGTAAATATATTGTGCACACGCTCTTTTAGCCTTTTCAATCATTATACTCTGCGGCTGTGCTGGAGCACTTTTGATCACAGACCAGTCCTGTCAGATTAGACTTGCCATTTTCTCGTGCCTATTAATTATCAAAATAGACTCTTCATTAACCATAATTCATTTACTAAAGAAGTTTGCATTTTCTGTAGGCGGCAAATAAATATTAAAGCGTGATGTTAAAAGTTTGTAAGGAAGGTAATGCAATCGGCTAAAAGCACATCAAAATATCGATTTATTTTTAAAATCTCGGCCAAAATTTAAGAATAAACTTATAGTCGACTTCGTGAACTTGATCATAATACAGGTACTTACTTAATTGGTCCCAAGCAAAAATAATGGTAAAGTCGACTGAATTGGATTTGAATTTGAAACAAAAAGTAATTAGTGAAGGGTTGGAGTATTCCAACTTCTGTAAAACAATATTCCATAAATTAGCCCATAAATTTATTAGGAGGTTATATACAGGATTGAAGCGATTATAGAATTGTACCTTGTTAGAAGGGAAGAAAGGAAATGTCTGGTTCATACATCAATTTGATCAGGATTGAACTCCGGTAATTCGAGGCTTCTTTGTCACTCAACTGTTTAACGATGATGATATTTATAACAATGGTTTCTTGTAAAAAATATCGCAAGAACTTAAATATGTAGAGAAGACTCCTATGTTATATGTATTGTACTTATTTTGTCGACTATCGAAATTATGACGATCTCATTTAGCCCTGATTAAGCAGGTTGATGGTGGTGAAAGGCGTTCAGCTGTGACTATGCTTTCTTATTTTCCAGACATAGTATATTTAGACGATGTGATTTCAGAATAAATCGGAAACGAAACTAATTGTTGATGCTATATCGTTTTGTGGGACTACGCCCAATGTTCTCCCGGATGCTAAGGGAGGACGTGTTGCTATCTGCGTGAAATTTGCTGTATTCTAGCAATCGAGCAACCTTTATTTCTCGGATTATCGTTGAGACCCAGGTCAAAATTATTCCATCCATCACAACGTTTTTTTGTTTATTTGTCTGGTTTTTTTTTTTAAGACAGCTTATCTAAGACTTACAGCTTTTTATCTGTCTTTAAGACGGAGAAGTGTCATTTTTAGCAGATGTGGTTGCTATTTCTAGTCAACCGAATGCCACTTGAAGGCTTCTTTGTTGGCTATTTTTTTTTATTTTTGACACTGTCAGCCCAGATTGAGCACATCTATGACCAGAACAGTTAAGCCATGGCTATCATTTCTTTTTAAGAGGAATATTAAATTCTCTTTTCCAAGAAGATGGAACGTGAGTTGAGGAAGATTTGGCTATTTCATGCAGGTCGAAAACCCTCTCTTTAACTCGTTAAGGGTTGCGGTGGGAGACAATTTGTGTCCGAGTTCAACCACTTTGACACAGAGGGCACTTAAAGAGCAGCTGTGACAGGACACTCAGCCGCGTGGGCGACCTCACTACCGTAAGTGGTTCCATCAGCTACAACAACCACAACCACTTTTGAAATGTCCATTGTCTGGAGTTCTCAGATGATTACAGAGAATGAAGCATGCGCAGAACAGCATTCACTTTTGAGATGGGGTTGTTTCCGAAAATTTATTTCTTTATATCTACTTCAGTTTTTATGCTTTTCTTTTTTGTGTGTGTGTGTGTGTGTGCGTGCATGTACACACTTCATGTCAGAAGGCAGTAAATAAAAGTGTGGGTGTGTATTATTGTTTGTGTGTTTATTTTGACTTGTGGTGGGTTATAAGTAATTTTTGTTAGGAATTCTATAAAGTATGTCCTATCCTTTTCTCTTCGTTCTTCGTGCTGAGGACGATTGGGATCACGTGGATGAGAAAGGTGCGATCCAGAGAGGAGTGGACAGCATGCTGTGACCAGCGGTGTCAAATGGACGCCTGACGGACTGGTCGGTCAAAGTGATCAAAGTGATGTCCTATCCATCTAATGTTTTCTTGTCCAGTTTTGGTTTGTATCATAGTTGCAGGCGTGGCTGTATGGTTAAGAATTATGCTTCCTAACTAGACAGTGTCGGTTCTGCTCCATTATGTGGCACCTTGGGAAAGTGTCAAATGGACTTATTTCATACTATTCTTTATTTTTGAGATGAGGAATTATGTACATTATTTACAATGGACGGATAGCATTAAGAAAAGATAACTACTAGGCTTATAAGCCCTAAAATTCACTCTATAATTGCCCACAGGCATATAGCATCTCTATATATATAAACGGCAAAATGTCTGTGTGTGTGTATATCCTTTATACAAATCCACAATTTTTCAGTTTGAGGGCTCGCACTTTCTATGGGCATTCAAAACCGTCCAAAGGTGGTCATGCACATCTTTACATTTCCCCAGTCACCCCGCAAAGCCATTAAAAAATCAATAGAAGTGACCTTTTTGTGAATTTTCTATCCAAAACCCAATCAAAATGCCCGAAACTTGATACGCCAATTGAATGCCAGCTAGCTGTATGTGATTGGTCGGAGATATGGACAGTAGTGCGCATGCACTAGCACTATAACCCGGCGTTGCCGGGTCATAGTGCTAGTAATGGATGAGAGCAGAAAAATAACATACCCTACGAATGAGAACAATGTACCCCATTAGTCAAATAAAGGGTTGGGTTCAAAATTCCACCAGAACACCTGATGAAGGCTGGAGAGTACATCAGCTGAAACATGATAACAACAAACAAGATGAGGACACCTATCCGTCCTTTGTAAATAATGTAGACGTTTCAGTTTCTGTCTGCCAAATCCACTCACAAGCTTTGGACTGTGTGTGTGTGTGTGTGTCTTCTCTTGACATCACGTGATTGTTGTGAACGAATGTCATTCGTTTACAATATTCCAATATTCTGCAAAAACATGTGTGGCTGTGGGGGAAATATTACCATGCTTTGAAACATGTCAGGTGGAGTATCTGGCAGTAGCGAATTTGCCTCAATAAACTCTGTCCACCCAAGCAAGCATGGATGGACATTGAAACGATATCAGTGGTAGTGCTGTTTGGAAAACTTTCTGCATCCAAGATGGTTTCTTCTAAGAAAGTGTCACTTTTGTCTTGTATGTACTGTTTGATGAAATCACCCAATTGGTAAAGAATCTTGCGTGTTGGTGTATTTCTTGGAAATATTTTGGGCCTAAGGGTATTGTTTTGTTTTGTGTATTTTCATTGTCATTGATTGTACTGGAGGGAATTCTCTTTCACTACAAGAAAACAAAGGATCATTTATCCCTGTAATTAGTTTACTTAGTTCAATTTTTAATTATATGGTATTTTTTTCTAAATCCTTACAAATTCGTAATATCGAATAGATTGTTAGTTTTTGCAGTATATATTTGTTTTTATCCATAATTGCAAACATATCACTAATATCACTATTACATTTTTCATGTTGCTTTTAATTTTATCTAAATTATGCAGTGTGTGGAGGCACGTAACTTAGTGGTTAGGGTGACAGCATCATGATCGTAAGATTGTGGTTTTGATTCCTGGACCGGGTGACGCAGTGTGTTCTTGAGCAAGACACTTCATTTCACGTTGCTCCAGTCCACTCAGCTGGCAAAAATGAGTAACGCTGCAATGGACTGACGTCCCGTCCAGCTGGGGAACACATACGCCATAGAAACCAGGAAACCGGGCCCATGAGCCTGGCTACGCTTTAAAAAAGGCGCATTTATTTTTTTATTTAAATTATGCAGTACTTATTTTAGTTTCCTGTTGAGCAGTTTTTTCTTTTTTTTTTTTCTTTTTTTTTTTTCTCTTTTTTTTTGTACAAGCATCTATTTTTAATGCATTCAAAGTAAAATATATAAAAGAAAAGCTGCTCCGCCTAAACAATTATAGATATACATGCATATATACACACACACACACATGCCTACATTTATCCCTTTCTTCATTCATACTTAACTGTTTGTTCTCTACATAACATAGCTGAAGGAGGTAGGGCGGTGTCAGTAACATAATGCAAAGCCTCTCTGACTGCTGGGACGGAAGGGAAGAACTGAACACCAGACTGGAATGCTTGGAACAATGGACTTAGCTAAAGCTAAAAACACCCACAAACTTGGGTGTTAAACTTTTAACAAGTATGACAGCTATGTAAATGAAGATGTGGGCGGTTTAATAAATGTAAACCTGATATTGTGACCTATTTCTTTAGAACAAATTGTCTTATGAATACATATGTCTGTGTTTATATGTTCATACATATGTGCATATGTACATCATCATCATCATCGTTTAATGTCCATTGTCCATGCTGGCATGGATTGGACTGTTTGACCAGGGTTGGTAAACTGAGGGCCTGCACCAGACTCCAATCTGATTTTGCATGGTTTCTGCAGTTGGATGCCCTTCCTAACGCAAACCACTCCAAGAGTGTAATCATACATATATATATATATACATTGTTTAGCATCCACTTTTCCATACTTGCATGGGTCGGCTGATTTTATTTAGGCAGATCTTCTATGGTTGCATGCCCTTCCTGTCACCAACCCTCACTGTTTCCAAGCAAAGTAATATTCTTCCATGGCCAGATATGATTTCATGGAAGATTGAAAATGAAGGACACCACTTATAAGATGACATTCATTTTTACAACTACTATATGGTGTCATATATGTTGCCAGCCTCTCGGCCGTTGCCAGCCTCGGGCCGTTGCCAGCCTTGTCTGGCCCCCGTGCCGGTGGCACGTAAAAAGCACCATCCAATTGTGGCCGTTTGCCAGACTCGTCTAGCACCTGTGCCAGTGGCACGTAAAAAGCACCCACTACACTCACAGAGTGGTTGGCATTAGGAAGGGCATCCAGCCGTAGAAACATTGCCAGATCAGACTGGGCCTGATGCAGCCTTCTGGCTTCCCAGACCCCAGTTGAACCATCCAATCCATGCTAGCATGGAAAGCGGACGCTAAACGATGATGATGATGATATATATATATGTATATGTGTATATATATATATATATAATGGAAATCAACATCATCATCGTTTAACGTCCGCTTTCCATGCTAGCATTGGTTGGATGATTTGACTGAGGTCTGGTGAACCAGATGGCTGCACCAGACTCCAATCTGATCTGGCAGAGTTTCTACAGCTGGATGCCCTTCCTAATGCCAACCACTCCGAGAGTGTAGTGGGTGCTTTTACAAATATAAGTTATGCAAATATATATATATATATATATATGTAATCAAATCTTAATGTAGGCTAAATTTTACAGTCAGGCAAACAAGTCCCCCACTCCTACTTTGTGCAGTTACTCAACTTCCTAGAAATAGCTACCAAAATTTCCTCAAACCTCACCTTGCTGTTCAAAAAATAATGGAAGCAAGCATTCAGTAACGTAGTCAATTTCCTAAAAAGATCGATGTGATGGCCACAGCTGACATATCTGGTTATAGATCTCTTGGATCAATGTTCATCTGGGACTAAACGTTGCATAATGTATTCCACAGAAGTGTATAAGAGATTATTGTATCTTATATTCCATAGAGATTGTGTGTGTATGTGCAAGCGTGCACACATATATTTTCACCCTTTATTTACCATTGACCACACCTCTACACTTATTCATCATTCCCTATGTTGAATGCTTCTACTCCATCCTTAACTATCTGGCCATATTCTCTCTTATATTCACCTACTTTCTATAGCAAGACACTTGTGCCTCTCCTCTCTCTTACTTTAGACTCTCAGCACCTAAGATAAAGGCACCTCTCTCTATCTGTCTCTCTCTTTCTCTGTCTCTGTCTCTCTGTTTCTCTCTCTGTCTCTGTCTCTCTGTTACAACCTTGGTTTCAGGTTCAATCCCACTGCATGGCATGATGAGCAAATATCTTCTACATCCTGGGACAACCAAACCCCTTGCAAGTGGATTTGTTAAATGAAAACTGAAAGAAGCTTATTGCATAATATATGCACATATATGTATGTGCATGCACACACACACACACACCACATATATATATATATATGCATGTATATATGTATATGAGTGTTTGTCTGTGTTTACCCTCGTCCTGTCATCATGTATTGGTTGTAAATGAGTATGACTGTCATATAAACGATGTCCTTCATTTTCTGTCATTTGTGAAAAATCTGTTTGGCCACGGGGGAAATATTACCTTGCTTGAAAACTAGTGAGAGTTGGTGACAAGAAGGGCATCTGACCATAGAAAAATCTACCTCTATGTATTTTGTTTGGCCCATACAGTTGTAGCATAGCTGATATCCTCACTGTTTGAGAGATATATTAGAAATGATCTCGTGTTAGATAACAACCATCTTCGGCTATTTTGACCCTGTTGTGTCCACTGCTCTGATTGGTTGGCATTGGCGCAGTTTGTCTCTTGACTTATTTCGTGCCAGTGTGTAAGCCAACCAATCGCAGCCTTCGGATAAGGTCCTGTGACACTGTTTTTCTTATGCCTTGCTTGAGCCTACCTCAGGCTTTATAAGGCTTCAGCATTCACGATATAAGGTCTTTGGTTCCAGTCCTTTTCAGGACTAACCTCTGACCACAGAGCGACTCAGCCAATTCCAGTTCCAGGGATGTAAATGCCTTTTTTTTTTTAATTAGTGAAAAGGTGAATATTCATACCCATTTGTCTTGAAACTTATGACTCTACTCACTGTATAAATTGACATTTGTATCCATAGTCATTGGTACACTTGGTTGTGTTAGTAAGTATCTTGGAAACAACTGCAAAAAGATGGAGTTTCTAGGTGAAGAAAGAGATCATCCAACTCATATTCAGCAAATCCATTCTGTAAATGGAGCAGTGAAAATGCACAAGACTTTATCTAACTTTCAACATGTAACTCTCTTTATTCTTGTTTCTCATCTAAATTCTTGTGGTAGGGTGCTGTTTGGTTTAGTTAAAAGAAAAACGGTTTCTTTCTGGAAGAATTTAAAGAATTGTAACTTAAACAGACACTCCCACATATATATGTATATATATATATATATATTATATATATATATATAATATATATATATATATATATAGGCACACACACATTTGCATGCATACACATGCACTCTTACATAGACACTGCATATACATGTATATATAAATAGTAATGTCAGCAGCAGGCAGACTTTGAGTAAAATAGTTATAAATTCCTCCCAAGATACCAACAGCAATATCAAATAACAGAGCTGTGGTGTTCCTGCTATGGGTCTATTCCCTTCATATCAAGCCTAAAATATTTGCTTCCTTCTCCCCATCTTGTCTCTTTCTGTTAAACACCTTACCCAATTCTCTGCCTCTCCCTCGCTTTCTACCCCCCTTCTCTCTCTCTCTCTCTCTCTCTCCTCTCTCTCTCTCTCTCTCTCTCTCTCTCTCTCGGTCTTTCTCTTCACTGCCTCACATTACACTCATTGGTAAGTAGGAGTGTCAGGGTGATCACCAGGCCTTCTATAAAAAAAGAAAATAGCAGCTTAATCTTTCTTTTACTGTCTTAAAAAAAAAGTAGAAGGACATACTAAATAATGTAGACCTGGGATAAACCATCTGAAGCAACTGGAGGTGGGGTTTATGGCTGGAATGCCTTGGATCCTTGAAGTGTTCACCCAGGATTGACTTGAGGTTAAATAACTACAGTTACAGACTTTGGTAGTTGCTGAGAAGGCAGTAGTCTTTGGGAAGAGACTGTTGTACCTTGATTCATTACAGCCGAGCTGTCAGGCAAAAAGAGGCCATGTTTGAAGGTTTCTCTCTTCCCTCTCTCTCCCATCTATCTATTTATCTATCACTTTTTCTCTCATTCTTCAAACTCAAGTAAGGAACCCACAGTTCTTCTCCCACCACCTACAGTCCCTATAGGCCCCTTTCCACTTTTGTTTGTATTTTCAACCTATCATATTTCCTGTTCCCTCATCTTGGGTTTTAGATGGGTTGGCAGGCCTTATCTTTAAAACATATCAGTTTTAGGTGTATATGAATTTTTGTGAGTATGTACCTATCCCAATCTCTGTGTGTGTGTCTGTGTCTGTGTGTGTGTGGTGTGTGTGTGTGTGTGTGTGTGTGTGTGGAAGGTAAAATTACAAAGCCAGAAAATGTCTGCTACACCAACAGTTAAGACATTCTTTTGGGATCTATTCTTAGTTCCTTTTGCTTATTACTTTCTTCCATTTAAGTTCATTTTATGCCTTCTGCCCCACCCCGAAACTACAGGCCTGTTTGTGTGGTTATGAAGTTTGCTTCCCAACCATGTGGTTTTAGGTTCAATCCCACTGCATGGTACCTTGGATGAGTGTCTCCTGTTACTTCCCCAGATCGAGTAAAGCTTTATGACCACATTTGGTAGATGGAATCTGAAAAAAAGCTTGTACATATTATGTGTGTGTGTGTGCATGCACACATGCATGCGTGTGTGTGCGTGCATGCGCGTGTGCATGTGTGTGTGCATGTGTTTTATGTACATGGGTCTTGACATTACTTGATGATTGCAACTGAGCATCACTGTCATACGAGTGGTGTTCATTTCCAGTCTTGTGTGGAAAACGTCTAGGCAAGGGAAAGTATTATCTTGCTTGGAAACAGGTGAGGGTTTGCCACAGGAAGAGCGTCCAGTCACTGAAAATTTGCCTCAAAAAATTCCATCTGAATGATGATGATGATGATGATAATGACTAGAAATGAATGGCATCACTTGTGTGATTCTGATGCTCACCTACAACCATCATGTGATGTCAAGACAAGGATACACACACACATACATACTCATATACATACATTTATACAAGCATATATACTTATATGTTATCATCAAATCCCCACTCTACATACACTTTAATATCTTGTTCCTTCCTCTAAATGGGTGCAGAAATAGTTCATCTGGTTAAAATATTTGCCATGCAGTCATCAGGTCTAACATTCAATTGCATTCTGCTGCACCTTGGGCAAGTTCCATTTACTATATCTTCAGGTCTTCCCAAGCCTTGTTAGTTGAACTTGAATAAACAAACTATGTGGAGGCCTCTTTAGCTGTCTTAAGAAGAACCCCCTCTGTTGCAAGTTTTGAGACCAGCATTTCAGTCTAAGGATAAATCCACCTTTCCACTCCTTTTGCATGTGTTAGATGTTCTGAAGAAGGTCACAAGGGCTGACCTCTCTCTCTCTTTTGATTTAGCCTTTTTATTTTATTTTTTTATTTCAGTTATCATTGTCTCCAAGCTTTTCCAGGCTTCTTTCTTGTTCTCTTTCAGATCATCTGATCTTCAGTTCTCCTATAGGCTTGACATTCTCAATCTCTGTCTGTCTGTCTGTCTGTCTCTCTCTCTCTCTCTCTCTCTCTCTCTCTCTCTCTCTCTCTCTCTCTCTCTCTCTCTCTCTCCTCTCTCTCTCTCTCTCTCTCTCTCTCTCTCTCTCTCTCTCTCTCTCTCTCTCTCTCTCTCTCTCTGAGTGTGTGTATATGTTGGGGGTGTGGTACATAAGTGAGTGAAGTCATGTTTTTCCTCGCTTAGCCAACCCCAAAAAACCCCGCCACAAAAAACACACACATGCCAACAAGCAAACAAATCTCTATGCAGTTGTTCAACCTGCTAGAAATAGCAGCCAGCACTCTCTCAAATCACACATTACCATATGAATAAAAATAGATACGATAGAAAATATAGTTCTTGATACACATAAGCAACGAATAAAAATGGGATGGGCTCAGTTAAAATCCCTTTGGTCATAGGTCTACTCAATCTAGACTGTCCTGGGGCTAAACAAAAAGAAGTATTCCTAACTCCTTGATCTTCATACCAGATAAACTGGTGATGAATTGGCAGAATATAAAATCATGAGATAAAATACCTTACAATATTTATTCCAGCTCTTTGCATTCTGAGTCCAAATCCTGCTGATGTCATCTTTGCCTTTTATCTTTCTGGGATTGATAAAATAATGTATCAGGCTAGGATAATAAATTGGTGGTATGTTAGGGCATCAGACACAATGTCTCGTGATATTTATTCTGGCTTACAGTAATTCAGTCAAGTTCATTTATGCTTCAAGTTCAAATCCCACTGAAGGCAACTTTGTCATTTCTCTTTCTGGGATCAACAAAATAACTATAAAAACTTGTGACAGTGTATCAAGATATCATGTATTAGACTACTGTAAGACCATTGCATACTGCACCACAATAAGATAGGTATTGGATCACTATATCATGTATTACACTAACTTAAGATATCATGTATTGGCTCACTTTAAGATATTATGTATTTGATCACTGTGCCAGTTGAACACTGGAGTAATGTAATCAACTTACCATCCTTCCCTAACAATTATTGGCCTTGTGCCAAAATTAGAAATTATTATTAAGGTGGTAAGTTGGCAGAATTGTTAGCACACTAGACAAAATGCTTAGCAGCATTTCATTTGGCTTTACGTTCTGAGTTCAAATTCCGCTTGGGTTGATTTTGCCTTTCATCCTTTCAGGGTCTATAAAATAAGTACCAGTTGAGCACCAGTTTGAGTATCAGGAGTCAACTTTAGCATGCAGTCATTCAGAGATCAACAAGATTAGAAGTCATATGCTGGTGCCCATAAAATTTATGACATTTTGCCAATGCTAGAGACCACCATCGTCATCATCATCATCATCATCATCATCATCATCAATGCTATTATTATTATTAGCTGAACTGGCAGAGCTAGTAGTGTTTTGGACTACTGTGTTTGGAGTATTTAGTTTTATCTTTATAGTACAAGTTCAAATCCCATAAGGAATGAGATTGTCTTTCAGTCTTCCCAGGATCGATAAAATAAAGTGCCAATTAAGCATTAGGTCAATGTAATCAATTATATTGATTCCTCTCATCAGAATTTGTGATCTCATGCCACTGTTGGGAATCATTTGGTATACGTTTGTGTATGTGTAATATATATATATATATATATATATATATATATTATATATATATATATATATATTATATATATATATATACATACATGTATATCTTTGTATATATAATGTACGTAGATGTAGATATTAGATATATTTGTATTTTGTGTTTCTATACATATATATGTATATATATTTGTGTGTATGTGTGTGTGTATATATATATATGAAAATGTGAATAGAAATGGCTTTTCTGATCATTTTTCCACTTCAATAATTAGATATTGCTTGGCTATGGATCTCCTGTTACGTTTGACAAATGAGGATTTCAATCATTTGATTAATGATATTATCTACACAGTGTGTTTATAAGTGACTGCTAAGTATTCCTCAGACACATGCACTCTTAATGTAATCTTCAGAGAGGATCTGCATAGCAAGCGTATGCCATCAGATTACAAATATACTTCATGTAACAAGCTTCAGCAGGGTTTCTCTCACATGTCCTGGCTCTCATCAACTTGTTAGATGACTAACATTCCTATGGACTATTTTTCTTCTTAATACAGATTATAATAAAGACTATACACTGTGTCTGCTCTTTGCAAGATTTTAGGGAGTGAATGAGGGTGATTTGCCTGCTAATTCTAGTTGGTCGAACAAGCATGCCTCGCCTGGCACCAGTGCAGGTGGCACGTAAAAAGCACCCACTACACTCACAGAGTGGTTGGCGTTAGGAAGGGCATCCAGCTGTAGAAACATTGCCAGATAAGACCGGAGCCTGGTGCAGCCTTCTGGCTTCCCAGATCCCCGGTCGAACCGTCCAACCCATGCTAGCATGGAGAACAGACGTTAAACGATGATATATATATATATATATATGTATGTATTAAAGCCATGCGGTTAAAATGTCCTCATGCCATTGTAATCTTTTTATAGGTTGTACAATTAATCCAATTGGTTATTTTATATCACATGTCAATTCCATTTCGAGCATTGGTTTCCATGTAACATCTGTTGTTCTCTTTACCTTTCTTTCTTCCCAGTATTTACATAAGGGCGTTCCCAGTGAAAGAAAGCTAGTTAACACAAAATGAACGTTGCTAGTTTTGTGGTTCAGAAGGCTGGCCTTTATCCAACGCATTGATATGGTAATTTCAGTGTCTGACCGATATAAATCCTCATCTCTGTAGCTATATTAAACAGTCAATTTTGATGAAATCCTTTCATCACACAGCCATTTTATTTTAATAGCTTCAGTCTGGTACATAGATTTATACAAATTTGTATGTATTAAGTGGATGAAGTGGTTTAAAATTATTTCTCCCAGCATTGTTCTTCTAAAAAGTAGGATGTTGTAGGACGTATTAAAGCTGAATTATTCAGGAAATTGAACTCTGAAGTCATAATAATCTATTCAGTGGAATTAACTATATGATTCGTTGTCAGCAAGCAAAAAGCCTTCTTACTCAGGAGATGGCTTACCACATCATCATTGTTAAAAAAAAAAAAAGAAAGAAAGAAATTAAAAAAAACCAGACAATCCTGTGACTTTGTTAATTTTAGCTTATTTCTGAATTTTCTCTCACAGTTAATGGACTCTCACATTTCTTTCTCTCGTCCCCTTCTGTTCATTTTGACTCTCTTATTGTACTTGATATAAATATATTTGCGTTTACATGCAGTAAATATAGATTTCTTGGCTGCTGATGCAATGTTATCACCTGCTTCAGTTTTCATAACTGATCTTTATTTACATTTATATAAACTGCAGCTGTTCAACTCAACCGAGTGGCTTTTGAAAATTACAACTGAGCTTCAGTGCTTGAACACCATTTGGCAAAGCTAACGCTTCTAGGATGCCTTTTAGAAATGCTAAATCAACCCCAATATTCGACTGGTCCTGTATTAATCACAGAAAAATAAAAATAAAAAACAAGACGCAGGAGTGGCTGTGTGGTAAGTAGCTTGCTAACCAACAACATGGTTCTGGGTTCAGTCCCACTGCGTGGCATCTTGGGCAAGTGTCTTCTGCTATAGCCCCGGGCCGACCAATGCCTTGTGAGTGGATTTGGTAGACAGAAACTGAAAGAAGCCTGTCATATATATATATATATATATATGTATGTGTGTGTGTGTTTGTTCCCCTAGCATTGCTTGACAACCGATGCTGGTGTGTTTACGTCCTCGTCACTTAGCAGTTCGGCAAAAAGAGACCAATAGAATAAGTACTGGGCTTACAAAAAGAATAAGTCCCGGGGTCGAGTTGCTCGACTAAAAGGCGGTGCTCCAGCATGGCCGCAGTCAAATGACTGAAACAAGTAAAGGAGTAAAGTCGACTATAGTGGAATTTCAATATAAAAGGCTATAATTAAATACAGGCAGTTAATTTCATTTCTAATTACTGCCTATTAAACTAAAACTCATAAAGTGAAAGGGATTTTTACATTGAATTATTATAATTGTGATTTTGACTCCAATCAAAAAATTTCACGCGTAGTCAATTTCTGTGAGTCAAATTTCCTGTAAATAGCATTGTATTTTTCAGAAATTTTTTGGGACATTTGTTTGTTTGCAATATACAGTTTTATTAATTTCTTCATAAATTTGCTAACAACCAAAGGAATTTTAAAAATCTGTGGTAAACTTTTTTTCATTTATACGTTATGTGAATCTTTTGACACAAAAATTTTTATGGCCTTTTCAGAATGTTCAAAAGGCTCTTCAAGTCATTGAGTGTAAAGTTGCGCATTGGAATTTCCTCTTCTTCTTCCTCTTAGTCACTTGTACATATATATTGGATAGGCTAAAAGGTCTGTTTGTTTGGTTTTTTAAGCAAAAATAAAACAAATTTTAAGCACGAGTGATTTATTCAGTTAATGCTGTTATTATCATTTCATTCCGGTTTCTTCAGCCATCTTGTAGGCAAATCCGTTATTCCCAGCTCAAAGAATTCCCTGTCTTTACTAGCAAAAGACTCTTTCAGATGAATTTTTACATCCTCTTCAGTGTTGAAGGTCTGTGCATTCAGTGAATTCTGAAGAGATCAAAACAGGTGGAAACCTGAAGGTATAAAGTTGGGCAAATACAAAAGTGCAGTAAAACCTCCCAGTCATGCTCCAGTAATGTCTGCTGCATCTGCAAAGAAGTGTGTGGTCAAGCATTGTTGTGATGAATGACAGTATCCTTGCTATTAGCAAATGATGGATGTTTATGGCAGATCACTGCATTTGATTTGTCCAGCTAGTCACAGTACACATCTGAAATGATGATCCTGTCCATGGGAAGAAGCCCATAAAAGAAAACGGCCTTCCAATTCCATCAAATTGAGTTTAACTTCATAACCAGCTGATCTACCAAGCGGGGCCTCATATCAGTGAGGGGGGCCAGTGCGCATTGATGCTGTCGAGAGGTAGGCCCTGAAACGGCGCACATTCTCTCCTGATGACCCCATACACTTGCTGGCTTCCGGTATACTGTGCTTTTTGACTGGTAGCACTTGCATGTGCAAGTTGTTTGCAAGACATGATTGTGATGGTTTGCTGTGCTTTCTCAATGATTGTTTGTGCTTCTCATTGTTATAGATGATCCATTTCTCATCCCCTATCACCATTCTTTTCAAAAATGAATCATTTTCTTCACATTTCTGCCACAAATCGCAGATGAAAAACCATTGGGTTAGGTTAGTATCATTCAATTGATGTGGGACACAAATGAGCCTACTAATTCAACCAAGTTGATGCAGATGATCTTTTCAACACTTGATATGAATACCTGGAGAACATCTACATTAACCTGGTTGTATAACAAGATTTGTTGCTGACAACTCCTTCATTTTGTCAGTGTTAATCTCAATTGGTCAGTCAGAGCAAAGACCGAAAAATTTCCCAATTGAAATCTCGAAAGCCACTTTTGACATGCCACGTTCCATAACAACATTCTCTCCATAGTCAGTGCATATCTTCCTGCTGGTTTCTCCTGCTTTCATGTCCTTTTTAAAATAGAAAGATATGAAGTGTCGGTAATGTTTCTTTTGGCTCTCCATAATCCCAAGCACACAATATACAGCCTGTCTTGTTGCAAGTTCACATTGAACAATGCTGAAGTGTCAAGTATCCAATGTGTGCACTTGTGCAAAGGACTGACTGAAGTTAGCTACTTACTCTAGTGTTTGGAGTTTAGTGTCAACAAAAGCCGAATAGATATTCTGGCTGTGTGTGTGTGTGTGTGTGTGTATACAGACGTAGGTGTGACTGTGTGGTGAGAAGTTTACTTCCCAACCACATGGTTCCAGGTTCAGTCCCATTGCATGCCACCTTGGGCAAGTGTCTTCAACTATAGTCTCGGGCCAATCAAAGCCTTGCGAGTGGATTCGGTTGACAGAAACTGAAAGAAGCTTTTCTCTCTCTCTCTCTCTCTTTCTCTCTGTCTCGTTCTCTCTCTCGCTAGATAATCATGTACTTCCTCTATAGCAAGGCACTTATTTCTGCCTGTCTATTTTTCTGTCACACTCTAACCTTTCATCATCTGATACTGGATCACCTCCTCCAATGTGCTCTCTGTTATAGCAAGATACCTGTTTCTGCCTCTCTGTCACACTCTAACCATTCATCCTCTGATACAAATTCCCTTCCTCAAATTCCACTGCTCCTCTCAAAATTCCCTGTTTTGCAAGTTACTTGGTTACCCTGCCAGTGCTGGTGCCACATAAAAAGCATCCAGTCCACACTGTAAAGTGGTTGGCATTTGGAAGGGCATCCAGCTGTAAAAATCTTGCCAAAACTAACTTCGCCTGTGCTAGTCCTACATAGAAAGTACTGGGTTCCCTTTGCAGAGTGGTTAGTGTTAGGAAGGGCATCCAACCATAAAAACCCTGCCAAAACAGACACAGTAGCCTGGGATAGTTTTCTACCTGGGTGGTTCCTGTCAATCATCCTACATTGGAGACAGATGGTAAATGATGATGATGATGATATATATATATATATATATATATATATATATATATACACACACACACACACACACGCACATACATACATACATATATATATGTGTGGGCATATTTGTACATTTTTATGTTTGTGCATGTATACATGTATGAGTGTGTATGTGTACATATGTGTATGTGTATTCTTGTACAGATATTATCTGTGTATGTGTACATATGTGTATGTGTATTCTTGTACAGATATTATCTGTGTATGTGTGTATTTATGTGTATTATTAGATAAAATCAGCATTTACAGAATGATTATCCCGTTGTGTTATCTCATTGGAATGCTGGTCTAGTTTAAAGCAAAGATGATTTATTTAGAATTTAAAGATATTTGTATTTGCATTTCATCTTTGCTTCTTACTAACCACTTCAATGTGATAAACAAACATAATGAGCATTCTGTAAATGTAGATTATTATCGCATTCATCATCATCATCATGATTGTTTAACGTCCGCTTTCCATGCTGGCATGAGATGGATGGTTCGACTGAGGGCTGGCAAACCAGATGGCTGCACCAGGCTCCAATCTTGATCTGGCAAGGTTTCTACAGCTGGATGCCCTTCCTAACACCAGCCAATCCGAGAGTGTAGTGGGTGCTTTTCACGTGCCAGTCAGGTGGTACTGGCATCGACTTCACCTGACTGGCCCTCATGCCAGTGGCACGTAAAAAGCACCCACACTCTTGGAGTGGTTGGCATTATATATATGATCATTGTGAGTTAAATGTTTCACCCGAAGACATAATACAGAGTTGGTGATAAGACATAAACCATCAATCTTTTAGTTAATTGTGTGGAATCTTAGTAACTCAGTCATTCCTGCTTTTGCAGTTTTACACTCAGAAGGAAAATATGTAGAAAGGGGCAGATGTTTGGCCCCATTTCAGCCCTTGTCAAGTGGATCTATGATCAAAGATGTTCCAGCTACAATGAAATAATTCTTGCTTTTCTTCAGACAATGCGTCTAAAACTGCATTATATGCTTTTGTTTCTATAGAGGACTGTTGGTTGTCGTATGAGGGGCTGTAGCATGTGATATGTCCTGCCATTTTTAGAACATTAGGGTCCTCTTCCTCATCATTTGATGTCTGTCTTCTTGTGCTGGCATGGGTTGGATGGTTCAAAAGGATCCGATGGGTTTAGGAACTGTGTTGAGCTCCATTGTCACTACAGCATGTTGTAGTGTGCAGCATGTTGCAGTGTGCAGCATGCTCCTCAGTGAAGAAGGAAAATGGTGTGTCTGAAAGAATAGATGTATGGGCTGTGCCTAGTCATCCAACCAACAATCTGCTTTAGGAATGCTTGATTAGAGCTGATCTGGGTCAATATAACTACTACTACTACTACTACTACTACCACCACCACCAGAATGTAAACTATCCACTCTGCTGCGTCTACCACAAAGTAAAGATATTTACTTTGCTTCTATCACAATAGAGACTCTGAAAATCCTTCAGTAATTATTTCCTTCATTGCAGACAAGGAACAATTACCATGGCAACACTGTTACCATAACATTCTCTCTGCATTATTGGTTACTGATTCAATAAACATGGTTGGAACCCCTCTCCCCCCGCCTCGCCCCCACCATCTCCCCCTCCTTTAAACAGCTGACTGACCGATCCATTGATGCCATTCAATTCATACAACAGGCACCACCAAAACATCTCTTGGCAGTTATTGACTGTTTGGTTGCTCCATAAGCAAATAAACAATCCTGGTAGTTCTAGTGGAATTGCTAATTGGGGGTGGTGGTAGTAGTAGTAGTAGTAGTAGTAGTAGTGGTAGTAGTAGTGGTGGTGGTGGTGGTGGTGGTGGTGGTGGTATTGGTGGTGGTAGTGGTATTGGTGGTGGTGGTGGTGGTGGTGGTGGTGGACAGAATGGGTGGGGTATTAAAACAGTCTAACAAACAATCCATCAAGTAAGAAATTACTTTTAATAACAAAAAAAGCCCAAATATTTAGTTTAACCATTCTGGTAGTTTCTATGTGCTCAAAGGAATTTGTTCTTCTGTAGCAACCGAAATAACCATTGTTAAAACTCAGCTTTTGATTGAGATTTAATTTTTATCAAAGTGTGGATGATATATTTGATGTATGAGTTTCTCTGTATTTGATATGTGTGTTTGTATGTACAGGATGTGGCAGAAAAACGTCCCATAATTTATTCAACCATTGGTTTGGTGCTAATGAAATTAAGCAGATGATAATGAGGTTTTCACATTGCTAAGGATTTACCGTTTATATTGTGTATTTAGTTACTGTCATGGTTTTGGCTGATACATATTGTATGTTTGCTGTCCAAATGTTTGTCATCCTGTAAAATGTAAGAGATTTTTTTTTGTCACATACTGTATATTCAAAATTCTGTGCTGCACGGAAATTTTGTCAGTGAACAGGTCATGGTCTCAAAGCAAAGAAAATATACTCTTTTACTCTCTTTTACTTGTTTGAGTCATTTGACTGTGGCCATGCTGGAGCACCGCCCTTAGTTGAGCAAATCGCCCCCAGGACTTATTCTTTGTAAGCCTAGTACTTATTCTATCGGTCTCTTTTGCTGAACCACTAAGTTACAGGGACGTAAACACACCAGCATCGGTTGTCAAGCGATGTTGGGGTGGGGGACAAACACAGACACACAAACACACACACACACACACACATATATATACATATACATATATACAACGGGCTTCTTTCAGTTTCTGTCTACCAAATTCACTCACAAGGCTTTGGTCGGCCCAAGGCTATAATAGAAGACACTTGCCTAAAGTGCCACGCAGTGAGACTGAACCCAGAACCATGTGGCTGGTAAGCAAGCTACTTACCACAGCCACTCCTGCACCTATATATTGAATTTAAATGTTGAAGTGAATCTAACGGTTTTTGTGTGTATTTAAACAGCTTATAAACACCTTCCATGCTGCAATTGTTTTTGTTTCAGCACACGATCTCAGATCAGGTCACTTGCTATGCAAGTACATCTCTGTAACTTTATATTCTTTTGTTCTTTATTTGTTTCAGTCATTAGACTGCAACCATGCTATAACACCAACTTCAAGAATTTTAGTCAGACAGACAGACTCCAGTTCTTATTTTTTTAATCCTGATATTTATTCCATCAGTCTCTTACGCCAAACTGTTTAGTTACAGAGACATAAATACACCAACACCTGTTGTCAAGCAATGGTGGTGAACAAACAATGACAGATATATGTATTCATATATATACATATATGATGGGCTTCTTTCAGTCTCCATCTACCAAATCCACTCACAAAGATTTGGTTAGGCCAAAGCTATAGTAGACGACACTTGCCTGGTGTCATGCAGTAAGACTGAACTTGGAACCAGGTGGTTGGGGAATAAACTTCTTACCACACAGCCATGCTTGTACCTATATCCACACAGCCACACCTGCATCTATGTAGTGTGTTTGTTGAAAGTTGGATGAAAGTGGTGAAAATAGCAAGAATGGGTGGCATTACTTTAAATGTAGACCTTTGAATCGGCACATAAAAATTGGAGAAGACCTCTGCCTCTGGTATACAAGGAGATCTTGGATGGTACTTCATTTTATTGACCCCATAAGAATACAAAATAAAGTCAACCTCAGCAGAATTTGAACTCAGAACATAATGAATCAGAAGAAATACTGCAAAGCAATTTTTGTGATGCTCTAACTATTCTGCCAGCTTGCCACCTTTGTAATAATAATAATGATGATGATAACAATAATAATGAAATTATTGTATACAGTGCTCAGGTGCACCACAACTTGTCAAAAGTGTGTATAAAGTATATGCAGTAATGTACAAATGTCTGGGAAGTGAACAGTGTATGAGTCAGATACATGCTTGCATGTGTATGGAGGGGAGAAAATCAGGTGTAGTGTTGGCAAATCTCAGGAAGCATGGAAGTTTTGAAGGATGCAGTGCTCCAACAACTAACAACTGATGCCGGCAGTTTGTTCTATACTTCAGCAACTCTTAGCATGAAAAAATGTTTCCGAAAGTCATGGGAGCTGTGCTGTTTTCTGACTTTGTAAACATGTCCATGGGTGTTAGACAGGTGGAGTTTGAAAAGGTGCTCAGAGTTATTGTTTGAAAGATGGTTAATAATTTTATGGGTGTCTGCCAAGTCAGTTGCCAGACATCGGAGTTTCAATGTATCCATGCCCTGGGAAATAAGGCGTTCAGAATATGGCAAATGCCTGATGGAGGGTATTCTCTTGGTTGCATGTCACTGAACGGTTTCCAGACGATTAATAATGCCAACAATAAATACTGTATGGTAAAACTACTTTAATATTTGAGATGAGAAATATCACCTCATTCAGTTTAAGCCAGACTGAGATAAATATTCATTGTTACCAAATTCACCTATTAAAACTGTTCAAGCCACAGATATCATTAACTTACTAACAAATGTTAAAGTTTACATTAGCATTCAGTTGTCATAGCAATCTCTCATGATTTTTCTGACTTTAAGGTTACTTTATGTAATTGTTTGCATTTATCGTGTCAAAAACAATAAAAAGACATTGAATTCAAAGTTTTTTAATACCATTAATGGGTGTGGATATTTGAATTGTCATGTGAAAGTCAGTTACAGCTGGCCCGAGTGTTAAAGTGTTGGAGTTCACAACAGAATGTTGTGGGTTTATATCTTATCACTGGTGTTTGTATGTTCAAATATAGAGGATTGATGCTACCAGGGATTGTCTAGGGTTTTTTGGCTCACATTCTAATGCACTGATTCTTCCCTCTGTTAGACATACGGCCACCACCACCACACCAAATTAAGGGCAACTGGAGCTACTCTAATCTTGTAACAATTAGTTTGTTGCATTTCTTACTAAGAATTTATTCCTTTACTCTCAACTTTGGTCTTTCTGTTACATACCTCAACCATATCCATGTTGAAGTGTTCTCTGCTTCTCCTTATTCTCTGCAGTTCACAAATCACAGCTCTGTTGTCCTTTGTAACTCCAGTACTCACCAGGTAAGACTGGAAGCACTGTACCCTGTTATCTTTGTGCTTCACGTGATTTCCAAAGCCTCATATTTTACACTCTTCCTATCATGTGACATTGTCATCTCAATGGAAATGAAGGTTTTTTTCATCTTTTAACATGAGACCTGGACATAAATCAGCAGGGAATTTTGATAGAAGGATTTAATTTAATTTAAAACACAATTTCCAACATATTACTAGGGTTGATCTCAGGTGAGTTGATGCCTTCAAGGTGACACTCATCACACCAGAACACATCCTGTGTTTGTTTAGGTTGTTTATATAAATTCATAGAAAATTCATTAACTAAAATTGATTTTCTTTTATAATAATTCTTATAATAAAGTTTTGTTTTTGTATTTGGTTTGCAAGATTCTTTATTTGAGTTCGTGTGTTGAAGCATATTCTGTTGTGTCTGAGGAGAGTCATTTTCTTTTTGTGCCTTATAATTTAACACACTCACCGGTAAAATTTCCACTTATTTCTTATTTTTATTGTCCTAAAATTTCCGTTGCTTCTTGCAACCTTTTCAATAGTGACTATTGAAAAGGTTGCAAGATGCAACAAAAATTTTAGGAAAATAAAAACAAGAAATAAGTGGAAATTTTACCGGTGAGTGTGTTACCTTATAAAAATGAATTTCTTTGAAATAGTTGTGGCACCAGTGTGGTTGTGTGGTTGAAAACCTTGCTTCCTAACCAAATGGTTTCAAGTTCAGTCCCATTGTGTACTCATGTCTTGACATCACATGGTGGTTGTAATTGAATATCACTATCGGACAAGAGAGGTTGTTCATTTCCAGTCTTCTGTGAAAAACATGCCTGACCATGGGAAAATATTACATTGCCTGGAAACAGATGAGGGTTAGCCACTGGAAAGGCATCCATCTGACCTGTGCGAGCATGTAAAAATAACTGTTAAAATGACAATGCATCACACACACACACACACACAATTACATATCAATATATTCACGTATATTTTAAACACAGAGATATACATGCATATATTTATTAAAAAAACATTTATCATTTATGATACATTTTATATGAATGATGTAGACATAGTCATACAGAAAACAGGATGGTCGAGCTGGAAGGCCTTTGATCATATCAAACTGACCTGGGAATAAATGAGAAAAAGCCAGAGCTGTTAGCCAGAACATCCCAAAATCAATTTAACAGGTATTTAACTTAAATCCCAGCTGTGGTTGTAGCCAAGAAAAGCCAATATGTTAACAATAAATAATTTTATCAATAGAATATTGTGTCACAGATATATTTCTTTTATATCATGCATTTTTGAGTGGGTCATTTAATGAATAGTTCATAACATTCTATGGTGACAAGAGTGATATGGTGGTGTCTGGGTTATTCAGGCGCAGGAGTGGCTGTGTGGTAAGTAGCTTGCTTACCAGCCACATGGTTGTGGGTTCAGTCCCACTGCGTGGCACCTTGGGAAAGTGTCTTCTACTATAGCACGGGACGACTAAAGCCTTGTGAGTGGATTTGGTAGATGAAAACTGAAAGAAGCCCATCGTATATATATATATATATATATATATATATCAATTTCAAGAGGACGATTGGGATCACGTGGATGAGAAAGGCGCGATCCAGAGAGGAGTGGACAGCGTGCTGTGACCAGCGGTGTCAAATGGACGCCTGACAGACTGGTCGGTCAAAGTGATCAAAGTGATATATATATATATATATTTATAATTGAAAAATAGGATAAAATCTTTATAAGAATTTATCAAGTAGTTAGCGTGAAAACCTTATACGGGAAAAATTTATTAATTATTCCTTTTAAATATATTTATTTATATTAAGGGCATTACTATACATAAATGCCTCACACTAAGAGGGACTTTTAAAGTCAAAACTACTATAATAAACACATTGTACTGCCCTTAAAATATAAAATATATATATGTGTGTGTGTGTGTGTATGATTGTGTGTCTGTGTTTGTCCCCCCACCATTGCTTGACAATCGATGCTGGTGTGTTTACGTCCCCGTAACTTAGCAGTTCGGCAAAAACGAGACTGATAGAATAAGTACTAGGCTTACAAAGAATAAGTCCTGGGGTCGATTTGTTCGACTAAAAGGCGGTGCTCCAGCATGGCCACAGTCAAATGACAGAAACAAGTAAAATAATAAAAAATTAAATAAATAAAATAATGGAATCAATAGCACAAAGTATTTTGTGTTTGATTTACTGATATATTGTCAATATTTTGTTGACGTCTATCATGAACTCTCTCGTCATTATATGATGTATGAGGGTTCTGTAATCTCTTGCTGAACAACCAAACAGTTGATTTGTTTATAGTGATCAAATGTATGTGTTCACATAAGCTCACTCCCTACATCAAATTGACATTACCTGTACAGGTGCACAATGGGCCACATGTCAGATGACAAAATGATTATAGATAGATAGATACATAAATAGATGTGTGTGTATGTATGTATATATATATGTGTGTGTATGTGTATATATATCACCGTGATCAACCAGGCTATCAGATGTTGCTACACATCGCTGGTCACAATGCGCTTCGCATTGTTTTAGCCTTCAAATGATACCACCCCACTGGCTAAGCGAGCAGGCCAACAGAAGAAAGTGTGAGAGAAAGTTGTGGCAAAAGAGTACAGCAGTGATCGCCTCCACTGCCGGAGCCTCGAGGAGCTTTTAGGTGTTTTCGCTCAATAAACATTCACAACGCCTGGTTTGGGAATCGAAACCGCGATCTTATGACCACGAGTCCGCTGCCCTAACCACTGGGCCATTGCACCACCACACACACACACACACACCACACACACACACACACCACACACACACACACCACACCACACACACACACACACACACACACACCACACACACACACACACACACACACACACACACACACATATATATATATATATATGTATGTATGTATCACCAATATATGCACACAAAACATATATATCTATCCATATCATTGTTTTTAACATCCAGTTTTCTATGCTTGCATGAGTCGGGTGGATTTTATTGAGCCAGATTTTCTACGGCCTGATGCTTTTCCTGCTGTCAGCCTTCACTTGTTTCCTAGCAAGGTACAGTTCATCTTGAGTTAAATATGTTTTCACAGAAGACTGTAAGTGACGAATACCACTTGTGTGATTGTGATGCTCTTTTACAACTGTCACACGGCGTCAAACAAGGTGGTGCAAAACAGACATGTACGCATAAACATATCTTGGTGAAGGAGAGAATTACAAAGCACTGAAGATCTGAGAAGGAATTGTTCGGAGAAAAACCACTTTTTAGTGTTGGATTTGGAGAATGAGAATGGGTTTTAGTAGGATTAACAAGATGAGGAGTGATGGGCACCCAAATCCAATTGATGTCCCAAAGATTACCCGTGTCACATAAAAAGCACCTGTGCTGGTATCACATAAAGGCGTCCATGCTGGGCCACATAAAAGCATGCAGCACACTCTGTTATGTTGGTTGGCATTAGGAAGGGCATCCAGCTGTAGAAACTAAGCCAAATTAGACTTGAATCAGATGCAGATCTCCAGCTTGTCAGCTCTGGTCAAACCATCCAACCCATGCCAGCATGAAAAACGGATGTTAAATGATGATGGTGGTGGTGGTGATGGCAGCAGCAACGGCGGTGGCAGTGGTGGTGGTCTGGTCCTCTGAACTAGGAAGTTGTATACCTATTTCTTTACTACACACAAGGGGCTAAACATAGAGTGGACAAACAAGGACAGACAAACGGATTAATTCGAATATATTGACTCCAGTGCATAACTGGTACATATTTAATTGACCCTGAAAGGATGAAAGGCAAAGTCGACCTCGGCGGAATTTGAACTCAGAACATAGCGGCAGACGAAATACCACTAAGCATTTCGCCCCGCATACTAACGATTCTGCCAGCTCGCCGCCTTTGAGCTAGCAAATTGTATACCACCAAATGAGTATTGCACAACTTGCTACAGTAGCAGTTAGAAGAAACTATGTATATGTGGTCCAGTTGTTTATATTACGTTGATCTTTGCCTGATAAATAGATGGCCTTATTTTATGCTGACTGTGGATGTTTGTGTCTATAACCACACAATCCCAGATATGTGAGCAATAGCCTTGGAAGTTGTCTCTGTTTAACTTTTACTGCTGATGCTACTGTATACCTTATCTGGGTATGAGGTTCCTATACAATTAAGCATGTACACACTGTTTGTTTAGCACTTATCTACACTTACACACACACACACACACATTTGCAAACTCATTCCTTCCCTCCCTCACAAGAAGGGAGACAGATGAATGAAGAGATATTCATTCATACAGGTCATCAAAAGGATTTTTTAAGTGGTACTTCTCAGCAGCATGGCTTATACTTATATATATATATATATATATATATATACTTACATATATATACATCCATATATATATATATATATATATACATCCATATATATATATATATATATATACATCCATATATATATAAGGTGACTGAGAGAGAGTTTTATTGAAACTGAAAAACGTCATTAACTGTTACATAGAATTTCACTTAATCAATTTTCAAGCAGAACTGTATACACGCACACGCACATATGTATGTTTGTATGTACGTATGTGTGTACAAGACAAGGTGTAAATAATGGCCATTTCATATTCTTTTATTGTATTAAATTTTTGCTTACAGCTGTTTCCGGTAGTCGTTACAGATTTATTCATTGACTGTTTTGCTCTATCGGTCCATTGATCCGTTGAGAAAAATTGAATGACCAAACAAATTAATGCTACCATCATCAGAGTCATGGTATTCTGGTCAAAAGCAAGCATGTATGTGTGTGTGTGTGTGTGTGTTTATCTGCGTGTATATATATATATATATATAAAAATACAAACTGGGACAAGTACGCAAAACATTTAGAAGACGATACAAAAAACACAGACGGGACATTCGAAGCCTTCAATCTTCAGTCAAGAACCGGATCATCCTTGCAATTTCGGCTGATGAATATATATATATATATATATATATATATATATATATGTACATATGTTTTAATATGTATGTGTATATATCTCATCAGTGTTTGTAATATCTCCCATGAGACACAAACACACCCACACATATATAGACAAACTTCTGTGCAGTTTTTTTTCCTACCAAATGACGAAAGGCATTGGTTGACCCAGGACTTCAGTAGATGACACTTGTCCAAGGTGCTTTGCAGTGGGGTTGAACCCAAAACGGTGTTGTTAGGAAGCAAACATTTTAACCACACAAGCCACATATTCATTTGTTTATGTCTATTTTCCCAACTTGGAATAGGTTAGATGAATGTTATTGAGGCATTGATTTACAGCTGGATGCCCTTCCTGTCACTAACCCCTACCTGTTTTTCAAATTAGGGTTTTCTTATTCTACATGTCTTTGAAAATACAAAACAAGCAGAGGATTTGTTGACAGAAGTGACATCACCAACACTTCTCGTAGTGAGCGACCTTTGTACTGAACAAATGTAAACAAACACATACGTACACACACACATGCACACACACACACACACACACACAAACATACACATGTGACACCTTTCATTTTCTGTCTTTCCAATTTACTCATAAAACTGGTTGGCCTGGAGTTATAGTAGAAGACACCTACTCAAAGTGCCACTCGGTGGAGCTGAACTCCACACTGAGTGGTTAGCAAGCAAACTTCTTAACCGCACAGCTATGTCTGTACCTGCTCACACGCACACACACACACACACACACACACATGCGTATACATGGCTGTGTGGTAAGAAATTTGCTTCCTAACAACACAATTCTGGGTTCAGTCACACTGTATGACATCTTCGCCAAGTGCCTTCTGCTATAGCTACAGACCAACCAAAACCTTGAATGGATTTGTGAGACAGAAACTGAAAAAAGCCCATTGTGTATACTTTTATCTAATAAACTCTGTCTCCAGCTCTTGTCTATTATTGGCATCAACCAGCCATAGAAACTATACCAAAAATGGAACATATAAACAACACATGGTCTTTCGACCATGACAACCCATGCCAGCATAAAAAGTGGACATAATTTTATGATGAACTATTATTAAATGTTTGAGATTGAGTCATTCACTTTTTTTTGTAGTTATTTTTTTTTAGGCACCATCTATCTAGGACTACTTTATCCAATGTATCTTTCCTTTCTTAGGAGAGATGTAAGTTAAAATTATTTTGCTTCTATTTTTAGAGGTAGTGCAACCAAATAGGCTCCCATTTGGTTTGTTGTGAATTCTTCATGGGTAATTACATCATGATAAATACATTTGCCAGTAATTATATCATCTGGTAATTATAACATAAGCTAATTACATTGCAATTCAATATCTTATTGGTGAATTAATTCATCAGATGTAGGCATGGCTGTGTGGTTAAGAAGCTTACTTTGCATCTACCTGGTTTCAGGTTCAGTCCCACTGCATGGCAAGCATCTTTTACTATAACCCTACTATTGACCAGTGCCTTGTGAGTGAATTGGGCAGAAGAAAACTATGAGGAAGCCTGTCATGTGTGTGTGTCTGTGTTGTGTTTGTTTGGCTCACTTCTTGATAACCAGTGTTGGTTTGTTTACATCCCAGTAACTTTGCAGTTTGACAAAAGAGGCCAATAGAGCAAGCACCAAATTTTAAAATAAGCACTGGATTGATTTGTTTGATCGAACCCTTCAGAATGATGCCCCAGCATGGCTGCAATAACTGAAACAAACGAAAGTTTGTACCTATCATCAAGTTTTTTTGTGCTCAACTTTATTTAATGTTTTTGTTCACAGAATAGATGCAGTAGTCACCATCATTTTAATGTCCATCTTCCATGCTGGCATAGGTTGGACAGTTCAACAAGATCCTCCAAGCTGGAGAACTATGTTGAGTTCCAATGTCTGCCTTGGCATGGTTTCTACAGTTGGATCCCTTCCTAATGCCAGCTGCTTTACAGGGTATATTGGGCGCAGTTTTTTGTGGCACTTTTTTTTTTTGTGAGGTCACCAAGTAATTCACAAGGCAAGACCCTTTGACTGAGTAAGGGTGCAGTATTAAGGAAGATGGTTTTGTGCCAGGCATTGAAAGGTATGATAGAGTGATAGAAGGATAGGCACAGGTAATTTTGTGGAGGCACATGGCCTAGTGGTTAGAGCAGCGGACTCGCGGTCGAGGGATCGCAGGTTCGAATCTCAGACCGGGCGATGTGTGTGTTTATGAGCGAAACACCTAAGCTCCACGCAGCTCCGGCAGAATGTAATGGCGAACTTCTGCTGACTCTTTCGCCACAACTTTCTCTCACTCTTTCTTCCTGCATCTTGCAGCTCAACTGCGACGGACCAGCGTCCCGTCCAGGTGGGGAACCTATACGCCAAGGAAACCGGGAAACTGGCCCTTATGAGCCAGACATGGCTCGAGAAGGAACAAACAGATAATTTTGTGTAGAAGAGATACATAGCTACTACTGCTGGAAAACGTGAGAAGACTGATTATGAGTTGTCGGGGCGTGCCTACAAAAAAAGCCAGATGGTCAGTATAAGAGAGTATCAAAATCATGAAATACAAGATTATTTAAGAGATGTTACTTTAGTCCAATTTAGAATTTAAAATAGGGTTTCCTTCTTACATTATAAACTTATTTCTATGGTGATTCTATTATTAGAAGTAGAGGATGCTGAAAAAAAAAGTCTCCCACATTTTACAGGTTGACAGTTGAAATCAGGATGATAACTGGAGGATGGCGGAACAGTAAAATATTAGCTACATGAAGACATCTACCGGACTTCACTAGTATTAAACCAATGATCATGTATAATATGGGACGTCTTTCTACCACACCATTTACAAATATCTGTGTGTACATATATGTATATCTATCTCTCTGTCTATAATATACCTATCTCTATACATAATCTTTTTCTCTTTGAATTTCTTTTCCATTGTTAATGAAATGCAGTGTTTATTCCACAATTTATAATTTTAAATAAGATTTAACAATCTGTAATCTACAGAAAAAATAAAAAAGCTAAAAAACAAAACAAAACATGATGATGCATTTGTGGACATTGCATTGGGCATAATGAATTCACTGATAATAATTACTTTCTAATGGAATTATCAGATGATGTAATTACAGGAGATATATTTATATGGTTTAATTATCAATAAGGAATTTACTGGATACCTTCCTCTTGAAGACTTGTGCCACTAATGTGTTTTACATAATTATTTTTTGTTAATTGACTAAAACTATTTCCACCATGTGTGGTTAGTGAGTGTGTGGCTGATGGCAAGGTTTTGTTTGAATATCATTTCTATGAGATCAAGGCAACACTATAGAGGTTCTACTTCCTTCTCAATCTTTTTTGTTATCTTTTAGATTTTAAAGTCGTCATCATCATCATCGTTCAACGTCCGTTTTCCATGCCAGCATGGGCTGGACGGTTCAACTGGGGTCTGGAAAGCCAGGAGGCTGCACCGGGTTCCAGTCTGATCTGGCAGTGTTTCTACAGCTGGATGCCCTTCCTTATGCCAACCACTCCGAGAGTGTAGTGGGTGCTTTTTACGTGTCACTTGCACAGGGGCCAGAGGAGGCTGGCAACGACCACGATCGGTTGGTATTTTTCACGTGCCACCGGCACGGAAGCCAGTGAAGGCGGCGCTGGCATTGGCCACATTCAGATGGTGCTTTTTAAACATGCCATCGGCATGGAAATCACAACTACAATTTCCATTTGATTTTGATGTACTTGACTCAATAGATCTCTTACATGTCGCTCTACAATCCAAGGTACTTTTGAGTGGGTTGGGGCTGGTCATGCGACACTGGAGTAGGTTTCAGCTGTGAGCTCACTTTATTTACTGGGTCTTCACAGTCCCTGCATATCTCCAGAGGTCTCAGTCTTTCGTCATTGCCTCTGTGAGGCCCAATGTTTGAAGGTTATGCTTCACCACCTCAGCTCATGTCTTCCTGGGTCTACCCCTATCCTGGATTCCTTCAACTGTTTGGGAGTGGCGCTTCTTCACACAGCTCTCCTCATCCATTCGTAGTACATGACCATACCAGCACAAACGTCTCTCTTGCATGCCACATCCAATGCTTCTTATGTCCAGCATTTCTCCCAGGGTGCTTACACTCTGTCATGTGTGCACACTGACATTACACATCCAGCGGATCATGCTAGCTTCATTTCTTTCGAGCCTACACCTGTCCTCAGCAGTCACAGCCCATGTTTCACTGCCTTAAAGCATAGCAGTTCACACACATGCATCGTACAATCTACCTTTCACTCTGAGCGAGAGGCCCTTTGTCACCAGTAGGGGTAGATGCTTTCTGAACTCTGCCCAGGCTATTCTTATTCTAGAGGTAACACTCTCTGAGCATCCACCCCCATTACAGATTTGGTCAACCTAGGTAGCGGAAACTATCAACTACTTCTAGTTTCTCCCCCTGGCATGTGATGGAATCTGTTTTCTGAGCATCTGTGATGTTTATTACCCCTGTGCATTTGCCGCACACGAAAGCTATCAGAGCTATCTTCCCGGTTAATCTCCCTTTGACGTTGCTGCACCTCTTATGTGTCCATAGCTTACACTGGGTACATCTTATATATATATATATATATATATATATATATATATATATATATATATATATTATATATATATATATATCACCGTTACCGACCAGGCTATCAGATGTTGCTACACATCGCTGGTCACACTGTTTTAGCCTTCAAATGATGCCACCCCGCTGGCTAAGCGAGCAGGCCAACAGAAGAAAGAGTAAGAGAAAATTGTGGTGAAAGAGTACAGCAGAGATTGCCACCACCCTCTGCCGGAGCCTCATGGATCTTTAGGTGTTTTCGCTCAATAGACACTCACAACGCCCGGTCTGGGAATCAAAACTGCGATCCTACAGCCGTGCGTCCGCTGCCCTAACCACTGAGCCATTGTGCCTCCATATATATATATATTATATATATATATATATATATATATATATAGTGGGTGGGTGTGTTTAAGCGAAAGAGAGAGAAAGGAACTGAAAGGCAGATAGACTGACAGACAGACAGAGCACAAAGCAGGATGCAGGAAGGAAGGGCAACAAGAGGAAAGATTAGAGAAATTATAGAAGTATTCCAACTACACTTCTTCCTCTAAACTGTCATTATTGTGGTGTTTCTTATAACTTATTATTGCTTATAACCCAGACATTCCCTGCTATAACTTACAGCCTGGACATTATTCTAGCTGCAGCAGCACACAGTGATTTCTTAGAAGTTACTGAAATTGTAGTGATCTCCCCCCATTGGCAACTGATGAAGCGATATGTCCCAAGCTGTAAACTGTATGTAGAATATTAAAACCATTATGTACTGCCAAGCCAACAAGGGAATCTTTGGGCTGAAAATTAGTGTGATGGTTAAGGATTTGTAGAATAGAAAAGGTACAGACTCTTGAAATAACTTCTGTACATTACTGGTGCTTCTTTAAGCCCACACAACCTGCTAGAAATAGCAGTCAAATCTCCTTTCTCCAATCTTAAAAAGCAACAGATGATTCAAGAAAATAATCCAGGACACAATATTTGTAACAAGGGGAAAAAAAGAAAAGAAAATGTTGCAATAGGCATAGGAGTGGCTGTCTGGTAAGTGGCTTGCTTATGAACCACATGGTTCTGGGTTCAATCCCACTGCATGGCACCTTGGGCAAGTGTCTTCTACTATAGCCTCGGGCAGAGCAGACCAAAGCCTTGTGAATGGATTTGGTAGACGGAAACTGAAAGAAGCCCGTCGTATATATGTATGTTTGTGTGTCTGTGTTTGTCCCCCCCCCCAACATCGCTTGACAACCGATGCTGGTGTGTTTACATCCCCGTAACTTAGCGGTTTGACAAAAGAGACTGATAGAATAAGTACTAGGCTTACAAAGAATAAGTCCTGGGTTGATTTACTCGACTAAAGGTGGTGCTCCAGCATGGCCACAGTCAAATGACTGAAACAAGTAAAAGAGTAAGGGTTTCAGCTTTAATACCTTTCTTTGTAAGTTTGCTTAACCCAATCCTTCCAGGCTGCACCTAATTCTTAGATACAAACATCATGTTTTTCAAGTATCTAAACAAAAATGCTTCCGTTAAAATTTCATAGTAACTTATGTTCCAGACACCAGATTAGTAACAACAAAGTTATTTTACTAAAATTCTTTGATACTTTCAAAATTATCTGCAGTGAAGGCAATGTATTTCAAGAGAAATGTGGAAACAGAAGGGTTAAGCATGGCTAACCTGGAGTGAAATAATAATAATAATAATAATGATAATGATAATGATAATAATAAAATAATAATAATAATAATGATAATGATAATAATAATAATAATAATCATCATCATCATCATCATCGTTTAACGTCCACTTTCCATGCTAGCATGGGTTGGACAGTTCAACTGGGGTCTGGGAAGCCCGAAGGCTACACCAGACCAGTCAGATCTGCCAGTGTTTCTACAGCTGGATGCCCTTCCTAACGCCAAATAATAATAATAAATAATAATAATATAATAATAATAATAATAATGGCAACTAAGGCAGTGAACTGGCAAAATTGTTACCATGCTGAGAAAATTTTCTAGCAGTATTTCTTCTGACTTTATGTTCAGAGTTCAAATGCTGCTGGGGTCAACTTTGCTTTCCATCCTTTTGGGGTTGATAAAATAAGTACCAGTTAAACGTTGGGGATTGATGTTATTGACTTGTCCCCCACCCCTCAAACTGCTAGCCTTGTGCTAAAATTTAAAATTAGTTAATAGTGGCAACTAACACTTATTTCAGAAACTTCACAAGAATGAAGGGGAAAGTCATGAGTACAGAGAGGTTAGACCACGCCTGGTCAACTCGAATTACATTGCAGGCCACTTTAATCACAGAAAGTGTTTTGAGGGCCACTTGTATACTTTATGCACTTATAGGCGTAGGAGTGGCTGTGTGGTAAGTAGCTTGCTTACCAACCACATGGTTCCGGGTTCAGTCCCACTGTGTGGCACCTTGGGCAAGTGTCTACTGTAGCCTCAGGTCAATCAAAGCCTTGTGAGTGGATTTGGTAGACGGAAACTGAAAGAAGCCTGTCATATATATGTATGTATATATATATATATGTACGTGTGTGTATATGTTTGTGTGTCTGTGTTTGTCCCCCCAACATCGCTTGATAACCGATGCTGGTGTGTTTACGTCCCCGTAACTTAGCAGTTCCGGGTTCAGTCCCTCTGCAGCAAGTGTCTTCTACTATAGTCTCGGGCTGACCAACTGGTAGATGAAAACTGAAAGAAGCCCGTCATATATTTGTATATGTATATATATATATATATATGTGTGTTTGTGTGCCTGTGTTTGTCTCCCCCCCAACATAGCTTGACAACCGGTGCTGGTGTGTTTACGTCCCCATAACTTAGCGGTTCAGCAAAAGAGACCGATAGAATAAGTACTAGGCTTACAAAGAATAAGTCCTGGGTTCGATTTGCTCGACTAAAGGCGGTGCTCCAGCATGGCTACAGTCAAAATGACTGAAACAAGTGAAAGAGTAAAAAGAGAAAGAGAGTAAGAGTCAAATAAATCAAATCACAGAATCCAGAAGACTTTTTCATGATTTTCGCTTGTTTAAAATTATAAAATTGTAGACTCTTGCTTTATTGCCACTTATAAATTTAAAATTTATTTCAAAACAAATGTTTTACACAAACAATTTTATTTTGAAATTAAACACAATACTTCAAGAAAGTATTAGAAAGATAAAAGTCTGCAGGCCAAAGGTTGGCCAACCCTTGGACAGACTGTATATTGTTAGTGTCTCCAATCTGGTATCTTTTTGTCTGTGGTAGTAAGATGTCTGGTTATATACTCAAAGGAGTGGCTGTGGGGTAAGTAGCTTGCTTACCAACCACATGGTTCCGGGTTCAGTCCCACTGCGTGGCATCTTGGGCAAGTGTCTTCTGCTATAGCCTCGGGCCGACCAATGCCTTGTGAGTGGATTTGGTAGACGGAAACTGAAAGAAGCCTGTCGTATATATGTATATATATATATATGTATGTGTGTGTATGTTTGTGTGTCTGTGTTTGTCCCCCTAGCATTGCTTGACAACCGATGCTGGTGTGTTTACGTCCCCATCACTTAGCGGTTCGGCAAAGAGACCGATAGAATAAGTACTGGGCTTACAAAGAATAAGTCCTGGGGTCGAGTTGCTCGATTAAAGGCAGTGCTCCAGCATGGCCGCAGTCAAATGACTGAAACAAGTAAAAGAATAAAGAGTAAGATAGATGCGAATGTGTTCCTCTGCATGTGTGTGTGTATGTGTATATCAGTAACACAGAGCTACACACTCTTAAATCAATTATCAATGAAACAGGATACTATGTGGGTGGTATGTAGGCAAGAGAAAAAAAAAATCTGTGTGACTATATATGGAGATATATCTCGGGTAAGTCATACAACACAACAGGGTGACATGTAATGAAGGAAGTTTCTTCTGCTCTCGCATGTATATCTTTGCAAATAATAAGGAAAGGCTGACTATGAAAGTTGTAGTGCCTGCCATAACCAGCAACCGCCTTGTGAGAACTAGCTTGTAGGTCTGTGAATGGCATGAAAATGTTGTAAAGATGTGTTTGCACTTGTATATGTGTACTTTACTCACACACACACACACAAATAAATATATATATACACACATATACATATATATATATATACACATACACACATTTACTTATATATGCATATACAAAACACACACACATACATATGTGTGTGTATTAGTCAAATCGTCCAATCCATGCTAGCATGGAAAGTAGATGTTAAACGATGATGATGATGATGAAGATACACACACACACATACACACACATTTACTTATATCTGCATATACAATACACACATACAAAGGTATATAAATACACACATATATATATATGCATACATAAATATGTGTGCGTAGATAGATATACATATATGCACACACACACACACACACACACAAACATTCATATACACATTCACATACATCATCATCATCATCATCATCATTTAGCGTCCGTTTTCCATGCTAGCATGGGTTGGACGGTTCTACTGGGGTCTGTGAAGCCAGAAGGCTTCATCAGGCCCAGTCAAATCTGGCAGTGTTTCTACGGCTGGATGCCCTTCCTAACGCCAACCACTCCGTGAGTGTAGTGGGTGCTTTTTACGTGCCACCCGCACTGGTGCCAGACAGAGCTGGCAAACGGCCACGAACGGATGGTGCTTTTTATGTGCCACGGCACGAGGGCCAGGCGAGGCTGGCAACGGACACGAAACGGGGCGGTGCTGGCAACGGTCGCGAAACGGAAAGTTCTCTTACATGCCACCGGCACTGGTAACACATCTGCAATTTCCATTGATCGATTTCCATTGATCGATTTCGATTCTGATCCTCACTTGCCTCAATGGGTCTTCACAAGCAGAGTTTCGACATGCCACCGGCACTGGTAGCACATCCGCAATTTCCATTGATCGATTTCGATTCTGATCCTCACTTGCCTCAACACGTCTTCACAAGTAGACGTCTTCACAACACATATATAATCATGGCATAGAAATATAAATATTTCATTTTCTTTCTTACATGTTTTTCCATGCTAGCATGGATTAGAGTTGGCCAGGCGTGGTCTAGCCTCTCTCTACTCATGACTTTTCCCTTCATTCTCGTGGAATTTCTGAAATAAGTGTTAGTTGCCCCTATTAACTGATTATAAATGTCCTTCTTGTTGCGAACCCTTATTTGTTGCTCAAGTCAGGGATGGTTGAAGGCATGAAGTGAACAAATGATTTATTGACATTAGTGTCAAGAACACTGTTTATAACCAGCAACTTTTATTGCACACGAATGTATGTATCATAATCATCATCATCATCATCATCATCATCATCATTATTTAATGTAGGAGTGGCTGTGTGGTAAGTGGCTTGCTTATGAACCACATGGTTCCGGGTTCAGTCCCACTGCATGGCACCTTGGGCATGTGTCTTCTACTATAGCCTTGGGCCAACCAAAGCCTTGTGAGTGGATTTGGTAGACGAAAGAAGCCTGTTGTATATATGTATATATATTTGTATGTGTGTATGTATATGTTTGTGTGTCTGTGTTTGTTCCCCCCAAAATCGCTTAACAACTGATGCTGGTGTGTTTATGTCCCCATAACTTAGCGGTTCGGCAAAAGAGACCAATAGAATAAGTTCTTGGGTCAATTTGCTTGACTAAAGGCGGTGCTCCAGCATGGCCGCAGTCAAATAACTGAAGCGAGTAAAAGAGTCTGTTACCCATGCTAGCATGGGTTGGATGGTGTCATCAGAGCTGGGTAGCTGCACCAGACTCCAGTCTGATTTTGCATGGTTTCTACAGCTGGATGCCATTCCTAACACCAACCACTTTACAGTGTGTGCTGCATACTTTTATGTGGCACCATACAGGCACTTTTACATATCACTGCACAGGTGCTTTTACGTGACCCTACCACAAGTGCTTTATGTGAAGGTGTGGCTGTGTGGTTAAGAAGTTTGCTTCACAGCCATATGGTCTTGGGTTCAATCCAAGTGCATGGCACCTTGAGCAAAGATCAAAGCGTTATGAGTAAATTTAGTAGGCATAAACTGAAAGCCTGCATTATTAATACTTATATTAATAATTGGATATATATATATATATATCCAATTGCAGCATGGAAGGTGTTTATAAGCCATTTAAAAACATAAAAACTGTTAGATTCACTTCAGCATTTAAATTTAATTTGTTAAATAAATTTAAATATTGAAGTGAATCTAACGGTTTTTGTGTTGTTAAATGGCTTATAAACACTTTCCACACTGCAATTGTTTTTGTTTCAGGACACGATGTTGGATCAAGTCACTTGCTATGCAAGTACATCTCCGTAACATATATATATCATCATCATCATTCTCGTTTACCGTCCGTTTTCCATGCTGGCATGGATGGGTTGGACAGTTTGACTGGGTTCTGGGAAGCCAGGAGGCTGCAGCAGGCTCCAGTCTGATCTGACAGTATTTCTACAGCTAGATGCCCTTCCTAACATCAACCACTCCGAGAGTGTAGTGGGTGCTTTTTACGTGCCACCGGCACGGGGATCACAACTACAATTTCCATTTGATTTTGATGTACTTAACTCCATAGATCTCCTCAAGCACACACACACACATATGTATACAGGGTTGGCCAAAAGTCATCTGACAGTAAATCAAAATTCCATAAATACTATCTGTAATTCTGTATTGACTCGAATGGGAAAATGTGTCACTCAAGAAGGACTGCAGTTTGAACAATTTTTATCATATTTCATATTCAGATGCTTTTATTGAATTCTAAAATCAATTATCAATGAAACAGGATACTATGTGGGTGGTATGTAGGCAAGAGAAAAAAAAAATCTGTGTGACTATATATATCTCGGGTAAGTCTTACAACACAACAGGGTGACATGTAATGAAGGAAGTTTCTTCTACTCTCACATGTATATCTTTGCAAATAATACAGCCCTGTATATATTGGTGCACTTGGTTTTGTGAATGAATGCCTAAGTGATAGTCTGGAGTTTTCAGAAACTGAAATTAACCAGCTAACAGGAACATTACTAATACAATCTGTAAGTGGAACAGCAAAAATATGCAAGACTTTTCTCAAGTTCAGAATGTGAGTTTGTTTTTGTTTTTCTACATCCCAACTATGGAGATTTATATCTTTACTAGAATCCAGCTTCTTCCTTACTGGAAGATTTCAAATAATTAAAAACAGAAGAGAAAATGCATACATGTGTGTATGTTTGTGTGTGTGTTCTTTGTAATTGTCATCACTTTTACATCCACTTCTGTAAGCTCTCATGGATTGGATGGATCTTGTCATGTACAACAAAGCCTCGCTGTTTGTTGCTGTCCTTTGTCATTTCCTCCATGAAGTTTAGCCTCTTATGACAAGTTTCCACCACTTACTCTAATATCTGATGGTGTGTGTGTGTGTGTGTGCATATTTGTGTATGCACGAATAAATAAGTCCTGAACTAAATATAGCTTACGTGTAGACCAAACTGCTTGGTTCTTCCTGATAAAAAAGCATCTATCAAGGAGCGGTCAGCCATATTGAAACCTAGGAGGTTGTATGTAATTTTAACATCCATTCTTTGTTCAAGGGTTTCCATTAGTGGCATAAATGAAGAGAATTATTCTGTAAAGACCTTTGGTCGAAGAAGAGGCAAAATTAACCTGGTATGATTTGAACTTGGAATGTAAAGTGATGTGACTAAATATTACTAGGTATTTTACCCAATGTTCTCCCTCTCTGTTCTGCCCCTCACTAATTAGATGAAATAAAATAAGAATATCTAGAAAACTATCAAAGATTTAATGTGTAATTTAAAATTTTTTTTTATTTATTTTATTAAAAATGTTATGTCTGCCTGGATGTGTTGAGCATGACTTGAGTACAAGAAGTTTGCTTCCCAACCACATAGTTTCAGGTTCAGTCCCACTGCATGGCACCTTGGGCAAGTGTCTTCTTCCACAGCCTTGGGCCATCTAAAGCCTTGTAAGTGGATTTGGTAGCTGGAGAAAATGGAAAAATTAACCCTTATATTCCTCTGACCACTTCTACCTCATGTTTCTATCCATCTCTTACACTCCTCCGTCACTCTTACAACCTTAACCACTCCTGCTGATTTTCCATGCTCTCCTCTGTTCACCTTCTTGGACATGTTATCATGAGGGTATGTTCAGGTGTCACATCACTACCATATTTCCTCCTTTTTGTGGCATCATTCCAGCTATCCTCACTCACCCATGTAAAATGTAAAGTAGCCATGAATCTCCCCCACAACAAATCTGTCCCTATTTTTCTCATCATATATTAATCTTTCAGTACCTCACATAAAGTGGCCACCCTATTTTCTATTCTGCCTCTCAGGCGAAGGTGCTCTTTAGTCTTGCAGCTTACAAGGTAGCCTCACTAGGGCTGGTCCTACTCTGTAAAGTGACTGGTTTTTGGAGGAGCATCCAGCCATAGAAGCCATGTGGAAACTGAGACACTGCAGCATCCCCATAACTTAGCAGTTCAGCAAAAGAGACCTATAGGAAGAGGGCTAGTTAATTAGATCGACCCTAGTATGCAACCAGTACTTCATTTATCGCCCCCGAAAGGATGAAAGACAAAGTTGACCTCAGCAGAATTTGATCCTATCTAACTGTCCAACTCATGATGCCAGCATAGAAAGCAGGCAAAAAATAGTGATGATGATGAGGATATATGCATGGTTCTGGGTTCAGTCCCACTGCATGGCACCTTGGGTAGGTGTGTCTACTATAGCCTCAGGTCAACCAAAGCCTTGTGAGTTGAGTTGGTAGACAGAAACTGAAAGAAGCCTGTCGTATGTATTTGTGTTTCTGTGTTTCTCCCTCATCTCTATTGCTTGACAACCGATGCTGGTGTGATAACGTCTCCGTAACTTAGCAGTTCAGCAAAAGAGACCTATAGAATAAGTGCTAGGCTTACAAAGAATAAGTCCTGGGGTCGATTTGTTCGACTAAATGCAGTGCTCCAGCATGGCCACTGTCAAATGACTGAAACAAATAAAAGAATAATCATTATCATCATGCTGTGTTCGAAACCCATGAAGGTGACTGGTTTCCATGCATTGTTCTTAGGACTCAATGAGATATGTAGCAATCATATATTGGTGTTGAAGTGATAGAAAGAGAAATGGTCGGAGGAGTAATAGTGTAAAATATGGAAAGATTGAATGTGAAAGACATAGTGAACATCTGTGTGTGTGTGTGTGTGTGTGTGTGTGTGTGCTCGTGTGTGTATGTTTGTACGTGTGCAAGAGAGAGGAAGGGAGACTGATGTTTACAGCTCTGCCAATATTGGAAGCTATGATGTCATTGGCACACAAGTACATGTGATGTCTTAGTCACCAAACTGTAGTGTCGAGATTTTTTGTTCATTGATTTCTATTTAACTGTCCTTTGTGTGTGGCTGTAGTTTGGTGGTCATATCGAGGGAGGGGTTATGGCAGTTTGCGACAGTGCTGGAGGAGCATTTATAGCGGTTGTGGCAGTGTTCGGGGGGTGGGGGTGCATTTATGACTGTGGTGGTTGATGGGTAGGGGAGTTGCTGCTGTAAAAATCTCTCATCAGCCAGTCAATAGGTGTGTTGCACAATAGAGGGTTTTTATTATTTTTAAAAATTTTTTGTTTCAACAGTGCTAAAACCAATGCTAATAAATATTATAGCTGTGGTTTCTGTTATTATTGTTCTATGAATAGCTGTTGCTATGACGTGTGTGGGAGGGAGAAAAATTGTCTTTTTACAAGTGAGCCATTTATTGTCAGGTGATATTTTTTTTTTTTGTTTCTTATTTCTTGTGTTGGACAATGAAACTACACCTCATTCAGACCACAGGGATTGGTTGATAAATGTTTCCAACACAACACACACATCTGATTTCAGACGTCAGCGGCAAATATTTTTGTGATTTTTACATAATACTTACTCTGAGTATTTTTTTTTTACTCTAGGCACAAGGCCTGAAATTTTTAGGAAGAGGGCTAGTTAATTAGATCGACCCTAGTATGCAACTAGTACTTCATTTATCGGCCCCGAAAGGATGAAAGACAAAGATTACCTCAGCGGAATTTGAACTCAGAAAGTAAAGACACATGAAATACTGCTAAGCATTTCACCTGGTGTGCTAACGTTCTGCCAGTTCACCGCTTTACTTACTCTGAATATTCTATTAAAAATATCTCTAATATCATAATTTAATTAAGTTAGCATCCTACCAATTAACTGCACTATTATTTTGTGGTGCACTTGGTCCAAGAACATATCACCTCAGGCCAACAAGGCAAAAACATCTTTGTCAAGGGTCAATGAATTTGTTTATGTTGACCCCTGGCAGTGATGTCTATATGACTATCCAAGGGTCAATAAACACCTGAATCAATTTTGAATGTTAAGGATGCTGATTAGCGAAATGAATCTTAAAGAACCAGGTTATCTAAGGCTAAACCTCACTAATTTCCAGCTAAATATTAATGCAAAAGATAGTATTCACTAAACATATTTTTCGTATTAAATATTTTGATTACATCACTATAATATGACTTCATTTTTTTTTTTATGAATTTCATTAAGTATTTTCATTAAATTTCGTTTAAATATTTCTTATCAAAAAGTGGTAATGACACAAAAGAATAAAGGAATTATTGTTTCTAAATCAAAAAAAGATTTATTAATTATACTTTCTAATCATGGCCGTTTGCCAGCCTGCTCTGGCCCCTGTGCTGGTGGCACATAAAAAAACACCCACTACACTCACGGAGTGGTTGGCGTTAAGAAGGGCATCCAGCTGTAGAAGCACTGCGAAATCAGACTAGAGCCTGGTGCTGCCTCCATGAACCCGTTTGAACCATCCAACCCATGCTAGCGTGGAAAACGGACATTAAATGATGATGATGATGATGAATTTTATTTTAGAAATTTACATGATTGGGATTAACAAGTTATCTGCAATTCCATTAAGGAGTTGTATAAGAAGCTTCTCAACCCCTGCCTTATGTGGTTTCTTGACCTGCTAGGAATAACAGCTAATTCTCTCTCATCATTTCCTGCTGTCTTATAGGACAAGTTGGATAAAGTGATATCATGTGTGTCTTGATTTTTGAATAAGTATACTGTGTGCCACCCAGCATTTCACAAGAGACAACTATAACGGTTGGAGACTCAAACACACACACACGACAGGTTTCTTTCAATTTCATTTACCAAATCCACTCACAAGCCTTTGGTCAGCCTGAGTGTTTTGAATACATTTGCCCCAGATGCTGTGAAGTGAGACTGAACTCAAGATCACATGGCTGGGAAGCAAATTTCTTAAGCACACAACCTGGGATTACTTCTTGCTCAAGCCAGAAGACTTGAATAAATAACAATTATATTTTGCCTGACTCACAATGTCAGCAGTAGTAAACAAAACACTGGTTAATTTTATGCAACTCATACACAAAGAAAACTGTATTACACACAAGAGAAAAAAATTATATATGACTAAAGCAAGCACATTAACATACAACTAAATTTAACGTCATGTGTCAGTTGGAAAGTAATATACAAACTGTATTACACCCCCATCCGAACATGTAATGGTTTTAATTCTATGGTGTTTACATGTACCTAAGTACACAAAGGTGTCCCATGAAACAAAAGAAAAAAGATTGTTGTACGCATAAAAATATAAAGGCATAGGAGTGGCTGTGTGGTAAGTAGCTTGCTTACCAACCACATGGTTCCGGGTTCAGTCCCACTGTGTGGAACCTTAGGCAAGTGTCTTCTATTGTAGCCTCGGACTGACCAAAACCTTGTGAGTAGATTTGGTAGACGGAAACTGAAAGAAGCCTGTCGTATATATGTGTATATATATATATGTGTGTGTGTGTGTGTATATGTTTGTGTGTCTGTGTTTGTCCCTCCAGCATCGCTTGACAACTGATGCTGGTGTGTTTATGTCCCGATAACTTAGCGGTTCGGCAAAAGAGACCAATAGAATAAACACTAGGCTTACAAACAATAATTCCTGGGGTCGATTTGCTCGACTAAAGGCGATGCTCCAGCATGGCCACAGTCAAATGACTGAAACAAGTAAAAGAGTAAAAGAGATAAACTGGAGCCAATGATAGAACCACTATTTTCATATTTTCATCATCATCATTTTAATGTCCTCTTTCCATGCTGGTATGGGTTGGATGGTTGACGGGTCTGAGGATTGCATTATTCTGCATTGTCTGAATTGGTGTGGTGTCTACAATTGGATGACCTTCCTAACAGTTTGCTGAGTTTACTAAGTGTACTGGGTTCTTTTTTGATGACACCAGCACTAGTGGGGTTGCTATGTAGCTTGCAAAACTAAGGTCCCTTTTGGTTTAGTGAGCTGCAATTAAGAGTCTCATTTCCAAAATAGTCACTTCATTACCATAGATTTTCTTATTTCTTTATTACCCACAAGGGGCTAAACACAGAGGGGACAAACAAGGACAGACAAAGGTATTAAGTCGATTACATCGACCCCAGTATGTAACTGGTACTTAATTTATTGACCCCAAAAGGATGAAAGGCAAAGTCGACCTCAGCGGAATTTGAACTCACAACGTAAAGACAGACGAAATACCACTAAGCATTTCGCCCAGCGTGCTAACGTTTCTGCCAGCTTGCCACCTTTAAATTACCATAGATTTTCTGTCACATGCATACTGATTCATGTTTCTCAACACTAACAATTAGATATTCTTTTTTCTTCAATGTTTCCCTCTGTTATCAAACTGTTTCATGTTCTTATTCTATTTACAGCAAAACAACATAAAGCAGAACTTAGGGAAAATACTTGTCAACTGACAAACATTCGAAAAATATTCCTTTGGTAAGTTTTCACCTATGATATTCAGTTCATTTAACAATGCAAACCAATGATGTCTCCTTTATTTGACCATTCAACTTGTTAGAAATAAAAGTCACAAAAAAACAAAAAAAAGCAAAATGGAAAGAACACATTGAATATTGTTGTCTCTGATATGCACCAACAACTAAGGGTCCTTGCATGGCTTGAGAGTTTTTCATCATATATCTGCTTGATCTGAACTGACCTTGGGGAACAAACACAAACAACATCAATATTCACTTAACACACCACTAATCATCTTTTGTTTTGAATTCCTTTGAAGAATATCTCTTGTCTAACTGCCAAAAAATGATACAAGAGTTATATTCCTAAGGCAATAATATGAGGGTTATACTCCTATAGCAATAATATAAAGGTTATACCCATACAACAAACTACCCACCATACACATACCTATTACACACATCCCTAAACCTTGGCTCTTCGAGTTTAATGGTTGGTTGGTTGGTTGGAGTTACACCAATTCTATGCTATCCCTGACCCATCAGACACAGCCAGATGAGTAACTGAAACAACCTGCTTTGACCTGTACCTCTACATTCCACATGATCAAAACTCATAAGCTCAAATCATCCAGCAGTTTAAGCAAAGAAAATTATCTAATCTGCAGTGTTTAGGGAAAATCTCTCTCTCCTACAAACGGCTTTTACCCTCTACTACAACTCCTATAAGACTGTCATATGAAAAATGAAAGACATCTCCATGCATCACACAACTCTCAAGTTATCCCATCTCCTAAACTGCAACCAATCCTTTTTGCTCCTTATCATCTCTAACAACTTTGCAGAACCCTTCTTCCACTTTTCAACCATAGTGTTTGTAAGATAGAGAAAACCTTGCCATTTGCTTCTTCCACTCCACCAGGATTTGAACTCAGAATGTAGCGGCAGATGAAATATCGCTAAGCATTTCACCCGGCGTGCTTACCATTTCTGCCAGCTCGCCACCTTCCATTAAGCAAACCTATGACCAAAAGCATTCCAGATTTGACCATCCCCTCCTTTTTGTATATCTAGGACCATACTACATTATCTAATGTGTTATTTTTTAAGAAGGTAGATATTTGATTTAAGAGAGATTTAGCTGCTCTCAGATTGGCTCTGAAGTTGGATTAGTTAGTTAGTTAGTTAATTTGGCTCAAAAGCAAATAGCAAGGCCATGTAGGGGGACATGGAGTTAAGTACAGGGTGGTGTTCATGTAAAGAGTTCAGGCCACTTGAGGTCCAGGGAGGCTTTGAACAAAGCGGTCGTTGGCATCTTCACCATCTCATCTGGCAGCTTGTTCCACGGATCCGCAACCCGGACGGAGAAAGCTCCTCTCCTTCGATTGAGATGAAATCGTCGCAGGTAGAGCTTTTCGGAATGACCCCGCAGCCGACGCTCCGGAGCAGGAGTGAAGAACAGCTCTTTCGAGAGGTTACACTTCCTGCTTATGATGTTGTGGGCGAGAATGAGATCACCACGGCGGCGGCGTTTTTCAAGAGAATAAAGGTCGAGCGTCCTCAGCCTTTCTTCGTAGGACAAATTTTTGAGACCATGAACCAGGCGGGTAGCCAGCCTCTGGACTCTTTCGAGGTGCTGTATGTCTTTGAGGAGATAAGGAGAAGATTACATTTGTACAGTGTAGAAAAAAAAAAAAAAAGTGAAGCAGTGAATTCCAGGATTGCCCAGACTTGGGATGATCAAAACTGAAATGACTGTTCAAACATTCGTTTATATTACATATTATTAAGGTGGCGAGCTGGCTGAAATGCTAGGTCGTCAGACAAAATGCTTAGTGAAATTTCTTGTAACATTCTATGTTCTGAGTTCAAATTCTGTCAAAGTCCACTTCTCATCCTAACAGGGTTGATAAAAATAAGTAGTACCTATTGAGTACTGGGGACAATGTAATCAAGTTATCCCATTCTCTTTAAATCGCTGGCCTTATGTCAAAATCTGAAACCATTATTATTATTATTAATGTGGTGAGCTAGCCAAATCATTTCTTCTCTTGTTACATTCTGAGATTCAAATACTGCCGAGGTCAACTTTGTCTTTAATCCTTTTGGAGTTGGTAAATAAATACCAGATGAGCATTGCAGTCAGTGTATTTGACTTCCCCTTCCCTCAAAATGTTAGGATCTGTGCTTATAGTAAAAATGATTATTATTATTGTTATATTGGATGTCAATTTCCCTTTTCATTACCACACGGGGATAAAATTAACTCACAAATGGCTGAGTACTCCACAGACATGCATAACATTAATGTTATGGGGAGATTCAGACATATCCAGCGTTGCTCAGGATTTAAACGGCGTAGTTTGTATATATGGTACAGTTAAGTTGAAATGTGATACAGGGAAGTACAACATTGATAGCAAAACATTTGTGGAGTAAATGAAGGGCTAATTCGACTAAGTGACATGTCATGCATCTGTTTGGAAGATTCCAGGCCCTAGCCTTGTCATGGAAAAGTGAGTGGAGGTGTGTGATTTTTGAATGCACCAAAAATCTCTCAGTGGATATACTCTCCCTTGCAGCTGTCAGCGCTGTTGCTACCACGCTAAACAATCAGCAGGCATAGGAACTACATCTATATGATAAATTAAGCCTGTGGCTGCACTCAACAGCACCACATGAGAGAAATCTGCATGAAATAAATGATGTGGGAAGGCGGTGGGGGATTGGCTGAAGCTATTAATGCAGCATTCCTGGCCAGGCAAATACTATGCTGCTCATCGCTTTTCGTTGCGCTTGCAGTAGCTGTACATGCAGTATTTTGTGATTGTCTGATTGAAGTTGTGTGTAATGATTCATTTGCTCTCCTTCTTTTCAATTTCTCTGCTACTGTCGTTTTTCGACCAATGGAGGATCTCTTCTTCAGAGACATTATGTCAAGAAATATGATGTAATAAACTAAGATGTCAATTGTACGTTAATAATGAAATGTCGATAAAATAAAGTAAATAATATCAATATCTTAGCAAATTTTAAGAGAAGTTACTTCACAAAGAGTTACCTCCCTTCCCTACAGTACTCATACTTACCACGGGAAAGGGGAATTTCTGACCCCTGAGGCCCCATTACTCATGTGAAAAATTTTAAGAGTTTAAAACCATCTCTGGAACATAAATTATGTATGTTCCTAGTTTGAAGAAAATCAGTTGTGAACTTCAGAAGTTATGCAGGGTTTACACACACACTAAGTTTTATATATGTAGAAAGCAAGCTGGTTGGATCATAAGTGTTAGTGAAAAAACCTTGTGGTATTTCTTCCTATTCTTTATGTTTGGGGCTCAACTTTGCCTTTCATTCTTCAGGGGTTAATAAAATAAAGTATCAGTTAAGTACTGAGATAAATGGTATTGACTAATCTAACCCTTAAGAATTGCAACCTTTCTGTCTATATTAGAAACCATTACCATTATTATTATTATTATCATCAAGGATATTCTCCAGTGTATTGCTTTGTTTGAAAATGAATTTCAGTTGAAGGAAATTTGGCTGCTATTTTCCCCTCATTGACTTGTGCATAAAGTTTAACAAATCATATACTGCAAGGTTGACTTTGAAATGGAAAGAAAAAAAACGCATAACCTCTTTCAAGAGCCATAGTCCTCCACTACCATCAACATACATTTCGTTTTTGTCTGCATATAAATGATCCATAAATATTCACCACTTTGAGGATGCTCATCTGTCTACAGCAGTGGTTCTCAACGATTTTTTGCCCATGGGCCTTTTTTATTACTATCCTATTCTGGTGGACCCTCCAGCGCCATTTAATATTTTATGGATACTTCTGTCAAAATCCCTATTTTGTTATTCACACATTAACTTGTGTAGGTTGAAACTATGAAAAACATCAGAGAATGAAACTTAGCTTTTTCTTGCAACAAATACATCCAAAGTAAGATTCTTTCACGGACACTTAAAATACCAGGGTGGATCTCTGATTTACTATTTTGTCTGTTTAGACCCTGCAAAATCTTATATGGACCCCAGTTGTGAACCACTGGTCTGTAGGCTATAACCAGGAATCAAATACAGGGAAGAGTAAGTGAAATCTATCTATCTGTATAGGTCGTCTCTCAGTACGCCCCAAGACTGTTTCCACACATTTCCCCACTTTCATCTCGATCTTCCATAATGGTCCTGTACCCCTTCTATACCAGTATCTCCAGCAAGTTGTTGATAGATTGTCTTCCTCTTTCCTCTCCTGGTTTTTCCTTCCATTGGTTGCCGGAGCACTAGCTTGTTAGCAATTTCATCAGTGGGTCTGATGCAGTGTCCAGCTAGCCTCAGCCTTCTATGTTGTATCTTCAAGGTTACGAGTGGTAGTCCCTGGTATAAGTCAGCATTTGTTGTATGACTCTTCCAGGAGACATTGAGTGCTGTTCTAAGCATCCTCGTACAACAACTGTCCAACTGCTTCTTCAATGCTTTAGAGCCTTAACAGGGAGGCTACCATTATCTATGTAGACTTTAAAAAGGCTTTTGATTCAGTACATAGAGGAATGTTGATGAAGATACTTAACCCTTTAGTGTTCAGAATACTCTGTTAAATGTAATACTTTTTCACGCAAATTGTTTTGAATTAATCATGCATTATCTTATAGCTTTGAGGTTTCAATGATGTGATTGTTTATTTTCAGAATGGCATTGTAGGTTAGGAGTGAGAGGCTAGATATCGCCAGTTTGAATATAAAACATATAGAATATATTGGGCCGGATTTGGCCGGTTTAAACACTAAAGGGTTAAAGCATGTGATAGTCCACCAAGAATTCTGAGAGCAATAAGTAAGCTGTATGAGAACACCAGAGCGAAAGTGATCACTCCTGGTGGAGAGACGGAATACTTTGAAGTCAAAGCTGGAGTATTACAAATGAAATAGTAGCTAGGTATTGAACCAGTTTTGCATTGGAAACTGCAGCCGAGCACTATAGGAAATTTAAAAAATGACAGGAAGACTAAGTCTCCAGTGACAACCCTATAATCCAATGTTTTGTTTTGTGCTAATTTTTTTTTTATACTTTCACTGAACTTGTTTTCTTTGTTTTCTTTCCAGTCACACCTGTCTGCAACCAACAGAAATCTATCACAATGAATTGCAATTGGTTCTGGAGTATTCTCTGGTTTATAATCTTATTGGTGTTTGGCCTTCCGATTGGCCTTCTCTGTGCTATCCTGTTTGTCTTGATCAGTCCATGTGCAGCCTGCTGTAATGGCTGCGTAGAGCTAATGAACCTCTTGGACAGAGGACTCAAACTGCCACTGACTTGTGCACAAAACATGGTTGTGGGTAAATCTCCATGTTAAAAAAGGGAAGAAAAAAATTTTTTTTAAATCTATGAAATCCTGTCACCCGCCCCCTACCAACATAACCGATTCCCTCCATCATAATTTATATAAAAACATAAAAAAAAAACCTGTTTTCTTTTTCTTTTTTTAACATTTCGAAAATAAAATTTCAATGTATTGTAATCTTCTTAAAAGTCCATGTGGAAAAGCCGAACGGTACACTGAAGGCTCAAAAACGACGACGCCGTGGAGATCTCATTCTTTGCTCACAACATCATAAGCGGAAAGTGTAACCTCTCGAAAGAGCTGTTCTTCACTCCTGCTCCAGAGCGTCGGCTGCGGGGTCATTCCGAAAAGCTCTATCTGCGACGGTTTCATCTCAATCGAAAGAGAGGGGCTTTCTCCGTCCGGGTTGCGGATCCGTGGAATAAGCTGCCAGACGAGATGGTGAAGACACCAACGACCGCTCGGTTCAAAGTCTCCCTTGACCTCAAGTGGCCTGAACTCTTTACATGAACACCACCCTGTACATAACTCCATGGCCTTGCTTTTTGCTTTTTGAGCCAAAAAATTAACTAACTAACTAACTAATTATTTTTCAGGCTTTTAACCTCTTCTTTAGAGCATATGTACATTTACACTTCAGTTCAACTCATTCAGTCTCCAATCAGGAAGTCTTAAGATGATGATAACCAGAAACTGAACTGATCAAGCTTATCATACATGCTGTAAAGTGGTTGGCATTAAGAGAGGCATCCAGCTATCAAGACAATATCAAACAGACGCTGGGATATGATGCAGTCCTTGGGCCTACTGGATCCTGCCAAATCATACAAACTATGTCAGCATGATGATGATAATGATACCAACCCAGCTGAGACCACTCATGGTCCTGTGATACAAACTTCCTGTTTTGAAGTGATGTACATAAAAACTTTTCATGAATATCTCATGTCAATTTATGTACTAAACACCAGCTTTACAATGACAAAGTGATTTTACTTGTTTCAGTCATTTGACTGCGGCCATGCTGGAGCACTGCCTTTAGTCAAGCAAATCGACCCCAGGACTTATTCTATCGGTCTCTTTTGCCGAACTGCTAAGTTACAGGGACGTAAACACACCAGCATTGGTTGTCAAGCAATGTTGGGGGGGACAAACAGACACACACATATATATATACATATATATGATGGGCTTCTTTCAGTTTCCGTCTACCAAATCCACTCACAAAGCTTTGGTCGGCCTGAGGTTATAGTAGAAGACACTTGCCCAAGGTGCAGTGCAGTGGGACTGAACCTGGAACCATGTGGTTGGTAAGCAAGCTACTTACCACACAGCCACTCCTGGGAGTTAACATTTTAAGGATGTGGTCCTGGTTATTTTAGGGATGTGCTCTTACTGAGTGAGATCTCATGAAGCTGTGAGGGCCTAATATTGAAGCAACTTTGTGGCAATACTGCTCATGTTTTTAGGTTGGGTTCAGTGCAGTATGGGTGATGGTTGTGTTTTTTGCTACTAAGACAAGATTGGAGACCTCCAGTAGGGCCATAGCATTCATAGAATCAAATGGAACCTCCACCCATGGAATCAACCCAGGTTTGTCATGTAGTGATTGTAAACGACATACATATTGGGAATGCTAGGGAGGAACAAAGAATAGTATTAAGTGTATAAGCATGGCCAGCATTGGACATAGAAAATGTGATGGGAAGCAAAGCATTGATGTGTAAAATGATAAAACTGAATCCTGGGACACAGCAGTGTTGATAGAGTTTGAGACAGAAAGAGCTGTCACCACGCAAACTTAGTGCAGATCCAAGAGATGGCAAACAGATGGAGCCAATTAATAAGTAATATCAAAAAGGAAATTTGTATATCTGACATGGTTGGGTCAAAATTTCTCTAAAGAATGACCCATTGGTCAGCGATGTCAGACAGTAGGTCTCCAGTGGCTCTTGCTTCACTGCAGTGAGAACACTTCATGCACTTTGGCTTTGTTGGGCATTTTCAATAATGTACTCACAGCCAGTATGTGTAAACAAAACCCATTGCCATTGATGAAAACATGGATTTCAAGGCCAAATGATATTGAAGATTTTATACGAATGTATTCGAGTGAGATCGTTGCCAGTGCCGCTGGACTGGCTTCTGTACAGGTGACACATAAAAAAGCACCATTTGAGTGTGGCCGTTGCCAGTACTGCTTGACTGGCCCTTGTGCCGGTGGCATGTAAAAGCACCTACTACACTCTTGGAGTGGTTGGTGTTAGGAAGGGCATCCAGTTGTAGAAACTTTGCCAGATCAGATTGGAACCTGGTGCAGCCATCTGGTTCGCCAGTCCTCAGTCAAATCGTCCAACCCATGCTAGCATGGAAAGCAGACGTAAAACGATGATGATGATGAATAACAGTGAATAAACAGTTATTGGTGTTGCAAGTAACAGCACATGAGCGAATTTGAACTCAAAATACAGAGGGCTGGAACAGATAATGCAAGGTATCCCGTCTTAGCTTGACATTTCCATAAGTTCAGTGCCCTGCACTGATATTTTTATCAGCTCCTAAGATGGAAGCAAAATAGATTTCAGTGAGATTTGAATTCAAAGTCTAGGTATTTGAAACAAATACCGCAAAACATTCTACCCAACAATGTCATTTTAATGCCTATAACTTCTGCTTAACTAAAAGTTCACATCTGTTTCCACAATGCTCATTTCATTACATAATTAAAATCTGGTTTTCAACTCAACACATTTGCTTAACATGACAATGCTATAATAGTCTCAAAATAAAAATAGATGGGCAATTGCTGCCATTGGCTATAAGCATAATGTGTTAATAAAACATTCATTTAGTTCATAATTTACATTCAACGGATATTTGTCCTCATCTTGTGTGTTGTTAACACAACGTTTCGGCTGATATACCCTCCAGCCTTCTTCAGGTGTCTTGGGGAAATTTTGAACCTGGGTTCTCATTCCTAAGGTATTTTTCGATATTATTATTATTATTATTCAGGTTACTGCTTGGAATTGAACTCAGAATCTTGGGGTTAGTAGCCTGTGCTCTTAACCACTACGCCATATGCCTGTAGGCATAATAATAATAATAACATCAAAAATTTCCTTAGGAATGAGAACCCAGGTTCGAAATTTCCCCAAGACACCTGAAGAAGGCTGGAGGGTATATCAGCTGAAACGTTGTGTTAACAACAAACAAAATGAGGACAAATATCCATCGAATGTAAATAATTCCTCATCTCTTAAATATAGAACTGTATTCATTTAGTTGTTCAAAAAATAATTTGCAATTTACTCAAAAGACAAGAGCAATTCTTCAAAAGGTTGGTTCTGTTACCTTGACAGATACCATTGTCCCTACTTAATAGAGACAGGAATAGAAGGACACAGTCTAATGCTTCAGTAACAAATTAACTTGAATTTAAAATAGCATCTACGAAAAACAAATGAAGTCAGTTATATAATATGAATCATATTTATATATACTCAGTAGATATTCCATCTACCAAATCCACTCAAAAGACTTTGGTTGGCCCAGGGTTACAACAGAAGACACTTGTCCAAGGCACTGTGCAATAGGACAAAATCCAAAACCATGTGATTAAGAAACAAACTGTTTAACTAATCATATTGGACAATTATCATTTCTATGTCTACTTTTCTATGCTTACAAAGATAAGATAGAATTCAGTGAGCCAGACTTTCTAGTTAGATACCCTTGTTGCCAACACTCACCTGTTCCCAAGCAAGGTAATATTTCCCCATGGCTAGAGATGCTTGCCGCCTAAATTACACAAAGATGAAAATAATATTGATATCTCATTTTAACAGATATATTTACCAAAATTAGATGAAAATATCTTGAAATACTAAAGAGTAAATTTATTCAATAAAATCGCCATTGGCTTCAATCATGGCCTCCAGATGACTTCGGAATCTCCTGCAACTCTTTTGGACAGTCTCCTTGTTTAAGTTGGTGAATGCTGCCATAATCTTTGGTGTTACAAGGAGTTTTGTTGGTCTCTTACTCTACTGCACCCCACACATAATAATCAAGGGGGTTGCAGTCTGGGGAGTTAGGTGGCCAGATGTAGAGGTGATGTGGTCACAGAAATTGTCTGACAGCCATGACTGGGTTCTCCTGTTTGTGTGGCATGGTGCAAACATAGGGTCTTGCAAACATAGGTCACCCTCTTGACCCAGGACAGCATTTATGAAATTCATCTCCCATTGTTGCTAAAACATTCGACTTTAAGCAGTTTAGCCAAAGGAGAAAGAACACCTATGATCTTCTGAAGAGGTTTCATTACCTTCCAAGGAAACAGTTTAGTGTTGGCCACAGGAAGGGCATCCAGCCATAGAAAATTTGCCTCAATGAATTCTGCCCAACCCATACAAGCATAGAAAAATGGATGCTAAAACATTGATGATAAAGACTAAATACTCTTAGAGTTATTAATATTAATATTGTCTCAATCAAACTCATCAGCCTTCGGTATTCTAATAATATAAACTCTTTGCCATGACTAAAGGCACATAGGTAGCAAATATTTTCTACGTAATTATATGAAATTCCCAAATCTTTCAAAATCAGTCCTCTCTTTATATGTTGGCTCTCGGACAATTCAATATTATTACTAGGATTGATAATTCTACTTCAAATTATAGTCCAAAATCTCAAGAGTTCTAGAAATATTTCCAACAAACTTATATTTATGGTCAAGCCTCTGGCAGTGAAGACCTGCTGCGTTTTCGACCCCCAGACTATATCCCTGCTCACTATAACAGCAGAGATGACTACCCGCAAGAGCGAGCCCAATGAGTCAAGAGTAACTGTTTCAGTGCATCTCCCAGGACATTGTCTTTCCCATCTTTGTCTGCTGGGACCTTGAGGGAGAATAAATTACAGAAAATTGTACATTCCCCTCCTTAATGTGAAGTTACTCCATATAGTTTGTAAGAGTGATTCAAAAGTCAAGTTAAAAATAAAGCCAAAAATATGAACATAAAACAAAGTATACAAAATTTTTTAAGATCTAGAAAAATGTTTCATAAAATTTCAATCTCCTGACAAGGTTTAAAAAAAAAAATAAAGATCAAAAAATTAAAAACAAATTAGTTTGGGATAATGAAAAAGAAAAGTGATCTGACAGCTGTCATAATATGGTTTTAGTTAACTTGAACACTTCACTTTAAGTCCTGAACAGTCAAGACTATCTGGGGATTGGCTCAAAGGATGAGCAGGTTGTGTTGTGTTAAGTATTGGCTCAAAGGTTGAGCAGGTCAAGTTATATATAGGAAAAGATATATTCTTTTTCTAGTAATTGCAGTAAGAGCACACTTCCAAATCTTAAAAAAAAAAAGAAAAAAAAATCCACTATCTGACCTAAATTAATTGCAAGAATCAAGTTGAAGTATTTCGTGCAATTCAATTGTCAAGATTATTTAAAATTTTAAATAAAAAACAATTGGAGACAAAACAAAAATACAATAAATGTATTGCAGAAATATATTTTATAACAAAATAAAATGTATAAAGTAAAGAGAAAACATTCTGAAAATGGTAAAATTTATTATTAAATCCTACCTTAAAAAGGATAAAAACAGAAAAAGTGTGTTACTGAATATTAATTGTAGGTGAAAGATGCACCTTGTTCGAAAACAAGGGAAAATAGGTTTACAATTAAGGTAAACTTAATCTTATAATAGTTAGATGTTACAAAGGCTAAGTTTGTAAGTGTAAAGTAATTGGACAGCAAACCAAAGAAGCAATTATATAATAATATTTTTAGCATGCAGCCACACAATGAATTTAGCTGGACTAAAAAGGCCAATGACCATTTGTTGTCCCAAAAACCTCATGGACAGAGTAGAGGAAACCACCCTCTACAGCATCACAATTCAAGTCTACCTCAATGGCTGTAAATGAAATCAAATGAAGCAATAGTGATGTGTGGTTGAAATAAAACAAGCAAGCATATTTAGTCTAAACAAATAGCAATCAATAAGTAATAAGTTTACCCGTGAATAAGTTAACTTGGCATTCTCGGATTATATATATATATATATTATATTATATATATATATATTGTAATAATATGAGGGAATATTATTCCAAACTTACAGGGAAAAATTCAATTTAGAAATACCAAATCAAATTTCACAAAATATAATATATATATATATATAAATTAGAAGGTGATAAAAGGTTTTTGTTTTCTAATTTATATATATATATATATATATATATATTGATAGCAATACAGACAAGTTAAAGGTAATTTATTGGAAAAAAAAAAGTACAATAGCCAGTTATCTTCAACAAATAAAGTATTCAGCATACTTCTGTATTAACAATAAGGATAAGTTATATAGAGAGACTAAGGGAGGTAAGAATAATTTATTAGCCTCACCCAACAAACAAAATTTTTTGACTAGAGGCATTGCTACTGTACCATTACATAGATCCTGAAATCCCACCAATTGTCCTTAGTTTATGATCTGTCTGCAAATAGCAAATTATGAATTAGCCAGTAACAAAGGCCCGCAACTACTATCAAATGTTCAATAACTGAACTAGTTTAAATGGTAGATATCATGGTTTAATATATACAATGTCTAAGGTGGCAAACTGGCAGAATCATTAGCATGCCAGGCAAAATGCTTAGCGGCATTTCATCCATCCTTACATTCTGAGTTCAAATTCCGCCAAGGTCGATTTTGCCTTTCAACTTTTGGGGTTTAATGAAATATGTACCAGTTACACACTGGTAGAAAGGAATATATACAAAATCTCAAGATTATATGAATCACTCTATGTATGTATATTCTTTTATTTGTTTCAGTCATTTAACTGCAGCCATGCTGGAGCACTGCCTTAAAGGGTGTTTTAGTTAAAGAAAATGATATCATGACTTATTCTTTGTAAGCCTAGTACCTATTCCATCAGATCTCTTTTGCCGAACTGCTAAGTTACAGGGTTGTAAACACCAACATCAGTTGTCAAGCGATGGTTGGGGGGACTGACAGACAGACACACACAAATCAAATCAAATCAAAACAAATCAAAATAGATGAACATCAGTGGAATTGTATTCTTTGTGGTACCAGTGCCGGTGGCACACAAGAAAACCACCCAAACGTGGCCGTAACCAGTACCGCATCGACTGGCCTCCGTGCTGTGGGCACAACAAACACCATCCGATCGTGGCCGTTCGCCAGCCTCATCTGGCACCTGTGCCGGTGGCACATAAAGACACCATCCGAAGACCCGGCGACGTAGTCAGTCCACCTGTGCATACCTTCCCTCTTATGACACTTGTGAAGACCTGTTGAGGCAAGT
>NC_043002.1:18727932-18750432 GCF_006345805.1 Octopus sinensis
AGCTTATTGTGGTGTGTGTGTGTTGTGTTGGTTGTTTTATATTCTTCTGTGAAAAGTGATCTGGCTATGGAGAAATATCACCTAGCTTGGAAAGAGATGAGGTTGGTGACAGAAAATTTGCCTCAATAAATTGTCTGACCCATGCAAACATGGAAAAATAGCCATTAAAATGATGATGATGACAATGATTTATGAGAAAAACTGGATTTAAAAGGAAAGCTTGTTCCAACCAGTCACAGAAGTTCCAAAGAGTCACGGACACCTCTCTTGCTCTTCCTCTAGGAAAAGGAAGAAGACAAGAAAAATGTATGCACTTATATACAAGATGTGGAAAATATCTTTAAGCTAATAATTTTAAGCAATTAGATAAAGAAGTTGAAATATGTTATTTTATGCATACATAAGGTTTTATAATTCTGTAAATAATAATAATAATAATAATAATAATAATATTTTATAAGCTTAAAGTGGATCACCATGTACTGACTAAAGATAATAGTCTAATACTGGGGTACATAAGCCCTCAACAGAAAAAAGTGGGTTTTCCATACATGTGGGATTCGAACCCACACTGCTATGTTTTTGCGACAAATATGCTACCATTACACCAACATAACACCCTCACTTCGTTCTCTCAAATTTAAGAACTATAATTTCATAGTGTTGTTTTTATAAACGTGTGATTTCTACGATGATCTGATAAGTTATGCCAATTTTTACAATTTTGTAAATAATAATAATAATAATAATGATATTTTATAAGCTTAAAGCTTATAAGCGATCATCATGTATTGACTAAAGAAAATAGTCTAATACTGGGACCTATTTTCCTTAGTAAATACACGGTGATTGCTTATAAACTTTGACCCTTTAGTATTTAAACTGGCCATATCAGGCCCATGTATCCTACCTGTTTTATGTTTAACCCTTTAGCATTCAAACCGGCCAAAATATTTAACCGGTATTATATTGAAACTGACCAGATCTCGCCTCTCACCTCAGCCCTACCATGTCATTCTAAAACTAAAAAATCACATCACTAAAATCTATAAACTACAAGACAATGCATGACTAATTCATATCAATGTGAATAAATAAGCCTCACATTTGACAGGATAATCTGAACACTAAAGGGTTAACCCTTTAATGTTCATATTAAGGAGTGGCTGTGTGGTAAGTATCTTGCTAACCAACCACATGGTTCCGGGTTCAGTCCCACTGCGTGGCATCTTGGGCAAGTGTCTTCTGCTATAGCCCCGGGCCGACCAATGCCTTGTGAGTGGATTTGGTAGACGGAAACTGAAAGAAGCCCGTCGTATATATGTATATATACATATATATATGTGTGTGTGTGTGTGTGTTTGTCCCCCTAGCATTGCTTGACAACCGATGCTGGTGTGTTTACGTCCCCATCACTTAGCGGTTCGGCAAAATAGACCGATAGAATAAGTGCTGGGCTTATAAAGAATAAGTTCCGGGGTCGATTTGCTCGACTAAAGGTGGTGCTCCAGCATGGCCGCAGTCAAATGACTGAAAAAAGTAAAAGAGTATCAAACATAATGCCTATTGATTCCCATTGATTTGAATTAATCATGCATTATCTCATATCTTCAAGATCTTGATGGTGTAACTACTCAATGTAGAATAACATTGTAGGGTAGGTGTGAGAGCCTGGATCTGGTCAATTTGAACATAAAACAGATTAAATATTTTGGCCAGATACAGCCGGTTTAAATACTAAAGGGTTAAACTGACCGGATCTGGCTTCTCACACCTACCCTGCAATATCATTCTAAAAATAAACAATCACATCATCGAAATCTCAAAGCTATGAGATAATACCTGATTAATTCCAAATAGTGTGAATATGACAGAATAATTTGAATGCTAAAGGCTAAAACTTATAAAATATTATTATTACTTACAGAATTGTGTGGAGGTGCAATGGCCCAGTGGTTAGGGTAGCGGACTCGCAGTTGTAGGATCGCAGTTTCGATTCCCAGACCGGGCGTTGTGAGTGTTTATTGAGCGAAAACTCCTGAAGCTCCACGAGGCTCCGGCAGGGGGTGGTGGCGATCCCTGCTGTACTCCTTCGCCACAACTTTCTCTCACTCTTTCTTCTGTTGGCCTGCTCGCTTAGCCAGCGGGGTGGCGTCATTTGAAGGCTAAAACAATGCGAAGCGCATTGTGACCAGCGACGTGTAGCAACATCTGATAGCCTGGTCAGTCACAGCACGGTAACTTACAGAATTGTAAAAATCAGTGCTACTTGCCAAATCACCACAGATAAGGTTTTATATTTTATCGTTGTCACTTTAATGCCCACTTTTCTATGTTTACATGGGTCGGACATAGTTTATTGAGGCAGATTTTCTACAACCAGATGCCCTCCCTAATATCAACCCTCACCTGTTTCTAAGCACAGTAATATTCCCCACTTGGGCAAACGTTCTGGCAGAATATTGGAACATCATCATTTAACATCCGCTGTCCATGTTGGCATGGGTTGGACGGTTTGACCAGAGCTGGTAAGCTGAGGGGCTGCACCACACACCAGTCTGATTTGGCATGGTTGGATGTCCTTCCTAATGCCAACCATTCCAAAGTATAATGAGTTCTTTTACATGCCACCGATATAAGTACCAGCTGATGAGGCCAGTATCTGCCACAACTACGATTCCACTTAGCTTTGAGAGTCTTCTCAAGCAGGGAGTATTGCCACTACTTGCATAAATTTAAATGTATGTATAACCTACTTGGATTAACAGAATTTGAATAGGAGTGGAGAATTACATAAATAGAAAATGAACGATTCATGACTTTCGGAAACATTTTTTCACGCTAAGAGTTGCTGAAGCATGGAACAAACTGCCAGCATCAGTTGTTATTTGTCAGAGCACCGCATCCTTCAAAACTTCCGTGGTTCCTGAGATTCGCCAACACTACACCTGATTTTCTCCCCTCCATACACACACAAGCATGTATCTGACTCATACACTGTTTGCTGTCCAGACATTTGTACATTACTGCATATACTTTATATGCACTTATTGACAAGTTGTAGTGCACCTGAGCACTGTATACATTAATTTTATTATATTATATATATCTCACCTGTTTGCTTCAATAGATGTTTGGAGGCCTTTCTTGAAGTACTTCGGCTCAGTATCGCCAATTGCAAGAGGTTTTAATTTGCCTTTATGTTGCTTCCATGTAATTGGCTTGGCTAGACTGGCTTGCAGATCAAATTTTGGTTTTTTGGCTCCAGAAGATGATATGCTTTTGTTTGCAATAAAATTGAAAGGTGTAACTGGAAGAGAAGATTCAAAATTGAATTAGCATTATAAATCTTTTATATAATTGAGCATTTGCAGTTTACCATCTTTTTACTTTAGTATGCACACAACAGCAGCCTAAATTAGGTTTCCTTCCTATTAAGTATCCTCCTATGGGTCACAAATCAGCATCAAAGACTATGATGCTTTGCCTACTAAGATCTAATCAACCATGATAAGTTTTAAATATTCTGTGGGCAGTAAAGAAAGAAGACATGGTTACAAACAAACAAACACACACACACTAATGATATATCATAAATAAAGTATCCTGTAAAAATACTGTATTTCAACTTTATGTTTAAATATTTTGGCCAAGAGAATTTCCATGCAGGATATAAAAAAACCCCCTCATATTTCTGGCAATGATGTTTTATGAAACTGATCAGTTTCCAGTATGGTGCACCACTGCTATGGTGTTGCTGTCATCCACCCATTGCAAACAACTGACAGACAGATAACAATTTAAAATGCCTTTCCTCTTTCTAGAATTTTTCACTTAGATAATTTTAAACGTTTCTTAACCCTTTCGTTACCGTATTCATTTTGAGATGCTCTGTGTTTCTTTCAGTTATTTTAAATATAACAAAGAATTTAGTAAAATAACTTAGTTATCATTCAGCTAGTGTTAGGATCATAAATTGTGACTAAGGTTTGGTAGGAGATTTTAATTCAAAACTTATGAAAACAAGACATTTGTATTACAGAGCCAGAGCCGGTTTTGGCCGGGTTGGTAACGAAAGGGTTAAAGGCAATACTGACATCAAATAATGTAAGACATACGTTACGCGTAGATTATGTATGCTGGGAAGATGAGTACAATGAGATGATATGATTTCTCCATATACGTGCTGATTTACAGTAAGCAATTTTTCATAAGGCTGTACAAACAGGCAGTGATAATTTGACTTGTTTCCAATATTTTATTATTACTCTTTTACATGTTTCAGTCATTTGACTGCGGCCATGCTGGAGCACCGCCCATAAGTCGAGCAAATCGACCCCAGGACTTATTCTTTGTAAGCCTAGTACTTTTTCTATCAGTCTCTTTTGCCAAACTGCTAAGTTTCAGGGACATAAACACACCAGCATCGGTTGTCAAGTGATGTTGGGGGGACAAACACAGACACACAAACATGTGGCACGTAAAAAGCACCCACTACACTCACGGAGTGGTTGGCGTTAGGAAGGGCATCCAGCTGTAGAAACATTGCCAGATAAGACCGGAGCCTGGTGCAGCCTTCTGGCTTCCCAGATCCCCGGTCGAACCGTCCAACCCATGCTAGCATGGAGAACGGACGTTAAACGATGATGATGATATACAAATATATGACGGGCTTCTGTCAGTTTTCGTCTACCATTTGGTCGGCCTGAGACTATAGTAGAAGACACTTGCCGCAGAGGGACTGAACCCAGAACCATGTGGTTGGTAAGCAAGCTACTTACCACACAGTCACTCCTGTGCCTATTAGCAACAATTATTGTGCCCAACCAACTTTTGCTCATCTTAACCCACAACACTCAGTCTCCCAACCATAATACAGCCACAATAGACACAGGAATTCTTTTTTTGATGCATTTAAAAACATAAAAGTGTGTCTTATACATTGGCAAATTTTGTAATTATAAAAATAAAATAACTAATAGAAATAATTCTACATCTTAACATTTTAACAATAGGGACCATGTTAAGGTACAGTTAACAGAGTGGACAACTGTATAATTGACAAATATTTTGGGATCTTAAAATGCTAGATTCAAAACCTTTTTAATAATATGAAGGCTGTTGAGCCCCATATTAGCTTCTAATCAAGCAGATATAAAATCAAAGGCTTTCCAGCCACGACCATCATCTTTGCTCAGATATACCTTCGACTATATTATTAAATATATCATTTTCCTTTTAAAAGGTATTAGTGGGTAATTTGTGGAAGGTTGTCTAACATTTGTAGCAGATACAAAACAACGCAGGAACTGGGTATTGTGGAGATGTAATGTTAACTGATGGTACAAAGTGACAGGCACTAAGAATTGCCAAGTACTCTATTAGTTTCAAGTACAAAGTTTGAATCTTCTTATGAATGAAAAATTAATGGAACTTGCAAAAACTACCAACCAAGCATGGCCGTTGCAAGCCTCCCCTGGCACCTGTGCCGGTGGCATCTAAGAAGCACCATCCGTACATGGTCAATGCCAGCACCACCTTGACTGGCTTCCGTACCGGTGGCACATAAAAAGCACCAGCTGATCATGGCCGTTTGCCAGCCTCGTCTGGCACGTAAATAGCATCCACTACACTCACGGAGTGGTTGGCGTTAGGAAGGGCATCCAGCTGTAGAAACACTGCCAGATCAGACTGGAGCCTGGTGCAGCCTCCTGGCTTCCCAGACCCTGGTTGAACCGTCCAACCCATGCTAGCATGGAAAACGGACATTAAACGATGATGATGCAATAAAGTTTAAAAACAAGCAAAATACTTACAAACTTTTTTCTCAGTTTTGCTCTCATTCATCCTTGGTGACATGAAAGGTGCTCTACAATCAGTTTTTTTAGAAGAGCTAGACACTTTCTTGGCACTCAACTTCTTTGCAGATGTTTCCTGTCCTTTTTTCGTAGACTTTGGTAATTTAGAACTGGAGTTTGTGAACTGTAAACATATTTCTTTTACCGATGTCACTTTAGGAATGAAACTAGTCACAGGAGCACGTTTTGGAATCTGTAAGGGAAGAATTAGAAGTCAATACAAATAGTTATTCTACTACTACTACTACTATATCATTTAACATTCGTTTTCTATGCTGGCATGGGTTAGACAGTTTGACAGGGGCTGGCTAGGCAGAAGACTGCACCAGGCTTCACCATCTATTTTGGCTGGATGCCCTTCACCATCTATTTTTATGGCTGGATGCCCTTCCTAAAACCAACCACTCCAGGGAGTGGACTGAGAGCTTTTTATGTGGCAACAGCACCAGCAAGGCCTGTTTGGGCACAGTTTTTACAGCTGGATGCCCTTCCAAAACACCAGCCACTTTAGAGTATGGACTAGATGCACCAGCACTAGTAGGGTCACCAAGTAACTTGCAAGACAAAGATCTTCCAAGTGGATGGTATTGGTGGAGGTGGTCTTGTGCCAGGTGATGAAAGGTTAGAGTGTGATAGAGGGATAGAAACAGGTGTCTTACTGTAGAGGAGATACATCTCCAATATGATACTCTTGTCAAACTATGTAACTGACATATAGCACAACCCAAAGACCAAAGGTAATCATTTTACATCTCTTTGCCATGTTAGCATGGGTTAGGTGAATCTTATAGCACTTCATTAAATTCCTGGAACATTAAAGAAAAGAGTTAATTGCTATATATGTCAATTCATGCTTCACTTTTGGTGTGGTCACTATGGCTTGATGCTCTTCCTATTATCAACCATCTTACAGCTGTACTGGATGCATTTCATCATGTCACCGGCGCTAGTGAAACTGTCTATTTCAAGACCTAAGTGCCTTCCAAATAGGATCAGTTCTTATTCAAAGTTACTCTCAAACTAGATGTGTAACTGATGATGTGGGTCAAGGAGCCCACGACTCATTTGTACATTCCCTTTTTGACAGGGTTTCTATGGCTAGATTCCTTTCAAACTACCAACCATTTTACATCATGTACTGGGTGCATTTTATCATGCCAGTGCTTGTCATACAGGTTGCTTGACCTGTATGACATGAAATAGTGACCAAATTTTATCCTACTGTTTTAAAAGACAAAACATGAATAGGATACTGTAACGTAGTCCTAGATACATTAAGAATATAAGCCTAGATAGACATGTCCGGAACATAATCATATGCCTGTTGGGTGAAGGTTGATTCAAAATGAAATAATCAAGGAAGGCTGACCCTAATAAAAGCCATAACTCCATAGTGGGTCACAATTTATGATCATTTTATGCTTCTAATAAATGCAACACAACACATTCATGAAAATTATTTGATACTTGATGCTGGATAAAAACTAGGTAATATGTCAAGTTGAAAGGAGTTAACAGAAAATTGAAAAGAAAATGAACTTCACCTTAGATTGCAGCGATCGGCAACTTTGTTTTTCTGATATTTTTTTATTCTCTTCCACAATCTGTTTAGCAAGCCGTGCAGGTGTAAGCAGTTTCTGAGCACGTTTGTTTTTCTTTTCTAAATACACATCAAGGGAGTCAAATTTCTGAAACATTTTCCGATGAATTTTTTCCCATTTTTTACCTGCTACATGGTTTGAAATAAAAAAAAAAAATGAAAGGTTTATGAATACAAGTATGGTAGTGTCTCACTATAGTTACATCAACTACAATAGTTACAAGGTCTTAACATGTAAGTGCTTCTTGGTCACCGATAAGCACATTACAGCCAAAACTATAATACAGCCGAAATCAGGCATGGGTTACCCATTTTCAAGAAGCAGGTCATGTGAAACATTTCATCAAGCAGGTCATCTTATTTAAAAAAACTGAAGGTAGTTTTTCATAAGGAGTGTCATTCAAATAAACCTGGAAACTTTAGGTTGCCCATGACTGACCTAAAGGCAATCCTTTTATTCCAGAGACAGAAAATACTTCAGTTTCACTTGTTTGGTGACCCTCTTTAAAGATCAAATAAGACACAAGATAGAATAACTCTCCCACACAAACATCCTAGCTTTATATTTGAAGCAAAGTAATCTGCCAAATCAAAATACTACAATCTTTTTTCCACAGAGATACTGTATCCTTACTTCCTATTCTATTGTTACTATAACAACCACTTATGAACTAGCTAGCTGCATACCACTTTCATGCAAAAGAAACCCCTCTCCTTTTCCCCATTTTATCTCACTACTCATCACCTAATCAGTGACTTAAATCCTTTTTCCCAAGCACATTATCTCACTGGAATGCTCTTCTCAACCAAGCTTTCTTTACAGATGATGACTACAGTTATACAAAGCTGAATAGAAACAGCACCAGGCTGCAAAAGTCATAAGTACAGCCCAGACACACTAAACTGTTAAATAAAAAAACTAAAAAAAAACTAACCCCCTCCTTTAAATAAACAACTTACCTCTTTCAGATGGCCCTGCAATATTTGATTCCTTCTTGGAAGATAGTACCATGTTGACACAATTATCAAATTCTGTTGCTGATTTTGAAATCGTATTGGTTGTGGCTGTAGCAGAAGAGAATCAGAGTTTAAAAAACTTTTTATATTAAAATGCTAACGAAAGATTCCTGTGATGTAAAAAAATTTGTCACAGTGAAAGAGAATCAAATGAACACTACTGACACATACACACACTGACACACATATGAACACATGCAGACTGACAAGTTGTGTGTATGTATGTGAATATGGGAGAGTGGGAGTATGTGTATATATGCACACACTATTAACACTTGTATAAGTGAGTTTATGTGTTTCTATTACCAAAATGGAGTTTGGTGTTATGGCATAGCACCTCAGTAACAAATAATTATTTTTTTAAATCTGTCGGTCAAAAGGTAAACTTTTGCAATTTGTAAAAGGAGAGGAATAAAACTAAAATACTGTAATATAAAAAGCTGTGTGCTCTACCTTGATTTAACCCTTTAGCATTTAAACTGGCCATATCCAGTCCAAATAATCTACCTATTTGTGTTCGAACTAGTCAGGTTCAGCCTCACACTTACCCTACAATGTCATTCTTAAAATAAACAATCATATCACTGAAATCTTGACACTGCAAGATAATGTATAATTAATTCAAAGTGCCAGTGGCACGTAAAAAGCACCATCCGACTCGTGGCCGATGCCAGCCCCGCCTTGTCTGGCTTCCATGCCGGTGGCACGTAAAATGCACCAATCCGATCGTGGCCGTTGCCAGCCTCGCCTGGCACCTGTGCAGGTAGCACATAAAAAGCACCCACTACACTCACGGAGTGGTTGGCGTTAGGAAGGGCATCCAGCTGTAGAAACACTGCCAGATCAGATTGAAGCCTGGTGCAGCCATCTGGTTCGCCAGCCCTCAGTCATACGCCCAACCCATGCTAGCATGGGGAACGGACGTTAAATGATGATGATGATGATAATGAATGTGACTAAATAAGCATTACATTTGGCAGAATAATCTGGAAGCTGAAGGGCTAAAAGAACCTGCAAAGAGTTGCAGAGCACTGGTGTGCTTTACAAAATATTGTTTTAGTGAAAAAAGAATAACTACAAAGGAGAGACACTTATCTAAATCATTAGAGCCAGAAATACATTGAATGTAACACAAAACATGGTTCACAATGAGCTCACATGCTGCAAAGTAAACAGGACTTACTTCTTTTCTGAACTTTTTTATCAATAGCTGCCATCAGTTCAGCTTTCATTTCTTCGTTAGTCATATCAGGTTTCATTACGTCCAAAAGTTCATTCACACTGTTATTCTTGTTGACAGCCGGGTCATCATTTGTTGATTCATCTTCCGGGTCTTCGACATCAGGTAACACTTCATAGGTAGTATCTAGTACACTGCCATTTTGCAGTTCTTTAGTCCCACTCTCATTTTTGTCATTTTCCTAAAAACAGAAAATAACTATCTTTAATACTGTTGTCATATCTATATATAAAAGTAAGGTTGTGTGTCTGTCTACTCCGATTTAGATTCCTAACTACTCCCACATTTTGCGGTGCAGTTTAACCAAAACCGGGTATCTTATAGTCGTGATTCATATCGAGCCCTTCTGGGTATTAGCACGCGTCTACGATGAGTCTACGATTTAAAAAATAATTTACCATCATTTTTTCCCATTTTAATGCATATTTTTTAAAGGGAAGTAACTCTCTAAAAATGTCTACGATGAGTCAACGATTTAAAAAAAAATTTACCATCATATTTTTTCCATTTTTTATGCATTATTTGGCTATAACTCTCTAAAAATGCTTTATAGTTATTTCCTTTACAAACCCAAGCAACGCCGGGCGATACTGCTAGTTTCTAATAAGAATACATTCTGTTTGGTATCCGTGCTAGCGGGGTGCAAAGAGCACCATACGAGTGTGATCATTGACAGAGCGGCTAACCGGCTTCCGTACCAGTGGCACTTAAAAGGCAACATTCGAGCGTGATCGTTACCAGCGTCACCTTACTGGCACTTGAGCCCAGTGCTTGTAGGGTATTAAGAGCACCATCCGAGCGTGATCGTTGCCAAAGCAGCTATCTGGCCTCCGTGCCAGTGGCACGTAAAAAACACCATTCGAGTGTGATCGTTACCAGCATCGCCTTACTGGCACCCGTGCCGGTGGCATGTGTAAAAGATTCGAGCAAGATCGTTGCCAGTACTACCTGACTGGCCCTGTGCTGGTGGCATGTAAAAGCACCCACTACACTCTCGGAGTGGTTGGTGTTAGGAAGGGCATCCAGCTGTAGAAACTCTGCCAGATCAAGATTGAAGCCTGGTGCAGCCATCTGGTTCACCAGCCCTCAGTCATATGCCCAACCCATGCTAGCATGGAAAGCGGACGTTAAACGATGATGATGATGAAGACACCAGCATGGTTGTGTGGTTAAGAAGCTTGCTTCCCAATCACATGGTTTCAGGTTCAGTCCCATAGTATAGCACCTCAGGCAAGTGTCTACTACAATAGCTTGGATTGACTAAAGTCTTGAGTGGATTTGGTAGATGGAAACTGAAAAAAGTCTGTTAAGTGTGTGTGTGTCCTTGTCTAATGCCTGACCATAGAAAATCTGCTTCATTAAATTCTCTCTGATCCATGCAAGAAAGGAAAAGTAGGCACGTAAAAAGCACCATCCGATCGTGGCCGTTTGCCAGCCTCGTCTGGCACCTGTGCCGGTGTCACATAAAAAGCACCCACTACACTCACGGAATGATTGGCGTTAGGAAGGGCATCCAGCCGTAGAAACACTGCCAGATCAGACTGGGCCTGGTGCAGCCTTCTGGCTTCCCAGACACCCGCTGAACTGTCCAACCCATGCTAGCATGGAAAGCGGACGCTAAACAATGATGATGATGATGATAATGATGAAAGAATTATAAGATTTTAATAAAATAATTTAAACTTTCAATTAAAAAACAAACGTTTAATTATTGAAGTGTAATATGTAACGAGATTTCTGCTGAAGATTTGAATTTAAATCTGAGCACTTTAACAGAAGCAGTTGTGGGAAGGTATACGTTTAACCTTTAACCCTTTTGTTACTGTATTTCTGTTGAGATGCTCTGAGTTGCTTTCAATTACTTTAAATATAACAAAGAATTTTTGTAAAATAACTTAGTTATCATTCAGCTAGTGTTGGGAACATAAATTGTGACTAAGGTCTGATGCAAGATTTTAATTCAAAACTTATGAAAACAAGACATTTGTACTCAGAGTCAGGGCCGGTTTCAGCCGGTTGGTAATGAAAGGGTTAATCCTTTTGTTGAAATAAACTGTCTTTGCATCAATTAATTTTGAAAATAAAGAAGAATTCAGTACAACTTTTGAATTCAATGGGTATTTTTATCAATAAAATGAGTGGAAGAATCATCAAAACCAATAAAGAGCCAATTTACTTACTTTCTCAAAAGTAATGTCACTAAGAGCAATAATACATTGCATCATATTATTATACTTAATGTGTGTAAATATATTTGGTGAGTGAATTTCTGTTTTTGTGGGTGAAGGGGAGGGGTAAGTTAAATGGCCACAATTAGTTACAGGTCAATTATAATTTTGATTCTTTTTGGTACAGCAGAATGACATTTAAAACAAATGCATCACTCCTGTAAAATCTGGACTTTGATGTTACATTGCTGATAACATAGCTTGTTCCCATTGTAATTCTGATGAGGAATTAAAATTTTTTTTATATTGTTGAAATTTGGTTAAAATATAAGCATTATACTTGGTTTAAATATATTTTAAAGAAAAATCAGGAGTGGCTGTGTGGTAAGTAGCTTGCTTACCAACTACATGGTTCCGGGTTCAGTCCCACCGCGTGGCACCTTGGGCAAGTATTTTCTACTATAGCCTCGGGCAGACTAAAGCCTTGTGAGTGGATTTGGTAGACGGAAACTGAAAGAAGCCCGTTGTATATATGCATATATGTGTGTGTGTCTGTGTTTGTCCCCCCAACATTGCTTGACAACCAATGCTGGTGTATTTACGTCCCCGTAACTTAGCGGTTCGGCAAAATAGACCAATAGAATAAGTACTAGGCTTACAAAGAATAAGTCCTAGGGTCGATTTGCTCGACTAAAGGTGGTGCTCCAGCATGGCCACAGTTAAATGACTGAAACAAGTAAAAGAGTAACTCCCTCCAAGCATTTTCCCAATTGTACTCATCTGTAAGTTCACAATTCCCATAAAACAGTGTTGCAACTCAGGTTAAGAACCATTACAGGAAAGCATCCTAGATGTAAGCAAGGTTATAACAAAAAGACCAAGACCAAAGCGCAGGAGTGGCTGTGTGGTAAGTAGCTTGCTACCCAACCACATGGTTCTGGGTTCAGTCCCACTGCGTGGTATCTTGGGCAAGTGTCTTCTATTATAGCCCCAGACTGACCAATGCCTTGTGAGTGGATTTGGTAGACGGAAACTGAGAGAAGCCTGTCGTGTATATATATATATATATATCATCATCATCGTTTAACGTCCGCTTTCCATGCTAATATATATATATATATATGTATGTATGTGTTTGTGTGTCTGTGTTTGTCTCCCTAGCATTGCTTGACAACCGATGCTGGTGTGTTTACGTCCCAGTCACTTAGCGGTTTGGCAAAAGAGACCGATAGAATAAGTACTGGGCTTACAAAGAATAAGTCCCGGGGTCGATTTGCTCGACTAAAGGCAGTGCTCCAGCATGGCCACAGTCAAATGACTGAAACAAGTAAAAGAGAGAAAAGAGTATCATGACTCAGTAATCCGAGTAGGATTTTAACATAGAACAGCCAAAAGACAAAAAAAATTATTACCTTAAAATCTTCAAAATCAACTGTCTGGTTATGTTCACTTAATTTATCAAGTTCGTCTTCACAATCTTTCAGTTCTGCAGTGCTATTGCGTTTGTTATGGTCTTCAAGAAAATCACCAACATCGACGGTAATCTGCCGATCAGGATTTTTAACAAATACGATCTCATCATCTGAAGTATCTCCTGTTTTTTCTGAAGAATTTTCATTAGCAGCTGCATGAAACTCAGCTTCAGGCTGCGACAGCCTACGTGTGTGGTTTGGGTCAAAACCACCATTTTGAACTTTCTTGATCTCTCGAATTAATTTGTCAGCCTGTTAAAAAGAAAACAAAATTGCATATCTCTAAACCATTTAAAAGTGAAAATATTAAATAATTAGAAAATTACAACTTCATTTTCTCCTGTTCCCACACACTTCTTCTTACCTTGTACTATGAGGGTCCACCCAAACACCTCATCACCACTATTTTTACCTCATTCCAGCTTCACCCCAATCATCCTACTCAGTTTTAAAATGCGAGTGGCCATGTAGCTCCTCTACAGCAAAAATACACATTCTTTTCTCCTACCTCAGGGCCCTTAAGTGTACCACTACATGTTGTAAAATGGTTGATGCCAAGAAGGGCATCCAGCCATTGAAACCAGGCTAAAACAGATAATGAAACAACGCAGTCCTTAGACTGTCAGAACCAGTCATACTAGACAAACCATGCCAATAGAAACATAGGCATTAGATATGATAGAACATGGAACATAAGTATTAAATGATGATGATGCTCCCAACCAAAGTTACATTTCACTACTGAACCTTCAAATAGGAAAAACATTTTTCCGGTAATTGCTGTGATAAAGGTTAGTTAAAGAAACATTTTTCTCCTTCAGATTTCACAATATTCATTGGTTATGTATTTGTTCTAATTATTAATTAGGTTTATATCATCAACATTTAATGCCCATCTTCCATGCTCATATAGTTTGAAAGTATTGAATGAGCCAAAGGACTGCATCCAGCTTCAATGTCTATTTTCACATGGTTTCTATGGTTGGATGTCCTTCCTAATGTCATTCACTTCACAGCGTGTAAGGTGTGCTTTTTGCATAACACAGGCACTAACAAGTTCACCAAGTAACTCACAAGAGACTTAGTAGGAGTGTAGTAAAGAGGGAGGTGGCTTTATGCCAGGCTTGAAGTACAATAGTGGGACAGGCACAGGGGTTTTGCTATAAAGGAGATACATGGCTAACCCTGCATTATATAAGGGTTAGTGGGAAGACAATGACAGAAGTGATACAGATGGTGACTATAAGAGAGAATACAAGGAATCAAGAATGGTAGGTGGATAAGTTCATTAGAGTGTAAGAGGAGAGTGACAGTTAGTCAGAGATGGGAGTAAAAGTGAATGTAGTGAACAGAATAAGGGTTTTTAGCAACTGGCACATTTAGTTTGTGGATAAAGGCACTGCTAATGCCTTCCTTTCCACTTATCTCAGCCAGTTAATTTAGGGGCTAAGGACCAAGTACCAAGCTTTTGAGAACAGTTGCCTCCAATATTCAAGCAACCAATGTAGAAAAATAAAATAATCTCCCCTGAACGCTAGAAAAACTAGAAATTATTCCAAAAAGTGGAAAATTGTTCAGCCCCAGGTTAGTCCTAATCAGACTTATCAAGGCAAACCAGCTACAACAATCGTTCTCCACCCTTCAAACATATTGTACCCAAGGCTAAATTATTTGTGTTGTTTCTTTTTGTTTTGCTCCTCATCCTGTTAAAGTTGGTCAACCAAAATATACTCTGTTCAGGAGATATATGCTTTCACTATCTGACTTAAAAGACCAAATCAGTATTGTCTATACTAGCAAATCTACCCATCTACGATGGAGGCATAACAGCAGTATGTATTAAGAAAGAAATGTGTAAATGGACTTGATAGATTCCTGGGTGATGTCTTAGAGAAATCACATTATCGTTGGTGATACAGCATTCTATTACAGCTATATGACATGTCTTTTACTCTATTACTTGTTTCAGTTATTTGACTGTGGCCATGCTGGAGCACAGCATTTAGCCAAGCAAATCGACCCCAGGACTTATTCTTGTAAGCCTAATACTTATTCTATCAGTCTCTTCTGCCGAACTGCCAAGTTACAGGGACATAAACACACAAGCATCGGTTGTCAAGCAATGTTGGGGGGACAAACACAGACGCACATATATACGACAGATTTCTTTCAGTTTCCGTCTACCAAATCCACTCACAAGGCTTTGGTCGGCCCGAGGCTATAGTAGAAAACACTTGCCCAAAGTACCACGCAGTGGGACTGAACCAAGAACCATGTGGCTGGTAAGCAAGCTACTTACCACACAGCCACCCCTACGCCTAGGAGTGATGGCGATTCACTCCTGAACTGAAATAGGCTCCCACCCTCTGTATCATGAACAGTTATGTGGACCACTCCTAACGAAAGTCAGACCTCCCTCGACTACTACATAAAGGTATTAAGATGGGGAAATCCAGAGTTAAGCCTAGTAGCAGGGATCTTAACAAAAAAAAAAAAATCAAAAGTTAATATCCACTAAATAATCATACTTTTTCACATTTTTTCCTGATTACCTCCTTCGTAATCCTGAAAAATATCATGGCCATTGGTGTAGCCGTTTGACAGTGAAAGGGGAACAGGCAAACAGACGGACATAACACCCGTTATAGTAAGAATTGAGTTACTTCCCTTCGCTTTTTTATTAATTATCTCCCCCTTAATTATTATTTACTTTTTTTTTACACTCGTAAACTGAACAAACCTCCAATATCCACGAAATAATCATACTTTTTCAAATTTTTTTTCGCTAAAACCCTTCCAGATTACCTCCTTCATAATCCCGAAAAACATTGTGACCACAGGTCAAGCCGTTTGACCAGGAAGAGGGTACAAACAGACAGACGAACATAACGCCCATTATAGTAAGACATCCACAACCATAAATAATCATACTTTTCCACTTTGTTTTTCACTAAAAAATTCCTGATCACCTCCTCCAAGGAAAACATCATGACCATTGGCCTAGCCGTCTAACCGGGAAGAGGGTACAGACAGACAGACAGACGGACATAATGCCCATTATAGTAATATCATCTAAATATTTCAATCAACTCGTTGTATTGGAGTTACCTCCCTTGTTTTAAAATTTTTCTGTAGATCAAATTTTTGTCAACTAAATTGTATTTTTCAACTGTTAGTAGTCCCTATTATTTTTGTATTTCGTATGGATTATGATTGATGCAATCCACTAATATAGAAAACAGTGTCTGGAGCCAATAACAAAAGGACATTGAAGTCTGGAAGTATATTTTGAACACCATAAGTAATATTAGGAAATATAGTATATATATTCAATAATTATCTTTTATCAAATAATTTTGGTCTTTATAGAAAATAATGAAGTGAATATAAATTTTCAAAAGTAAAATACTATCTTAAATTGAATAAAACTGATTTCTCATTTGCTATGGCTCCTCCCATAATAGGGAAACTGAAACCAAAGTCCACTGTGTGTGTGTGTGCATCTCTTTGTCTGGACATTGCATGGTAGGTGTAAATGAGAGTCACCGTCATACAAGCAGTGCCAATCATCTATTGGGTTGTCCGGAAAGTTTATGCCGATTTATAGCAGCTTACCTTTCGACTTATTTTAGAACATGGTTGAGGCCATAAAATAGGATTTTACTACACCTCCATTTAGAGCACAGTTTAAGCTATCTTCGTGGAAGAAGGTTTATGTTCCTATAACCTGTGTTAATTCTGTAACCCTTTAAAATGGAAGAAAGTTCATTTACGGCACTTGATGCTTTGGGAACCAGACAAAAATTGCAGCAGCTCGGCTGAGATGTGTTACCCCATCCTCCATATTCACCAGATATTGCTCCTTCGAATTTCCACTTATTCAGGTCTCTGCAGAATAGTCTTAATGGTAAAAATTTCAATTCCTTGGATGACGTAAAAAGATACCTTGATGAATTCTTTGCCATGAAACAACCTCAATTCTGGGAAGAGGGTATTTTCAAGTTAAAAGAAAGATGGAGATGCATTGTGCAACAAAATGGTTTATATTTGGTTGATTAAAATTGTAATGGCAAATATTTATTGACCTTTTTCTTTCCTTTAAAAATCGGCACAAACTTTCCGGACAACCCAATACATAAACGTGTCTGGTCATGAGGAACTAATACTTTGCTTGGAAACAATTGGTGGTTGGTGATAGGAACCATACCCAGTTGTAGAAAATTTGCTTCAATAAATTCCATTCAAACATGAAAAAGTGGACAGTAAAACAGTGATTATGAAATCAACATCAATACAACTTAAGTTGGGATGACTTTCATTTTGGTCAGAATAGTTTGCAGTGTATAACAATCATAGGATGAGTAAGTTTTGGAAGTATTCAAAAAGTATCTCACCTTTGGGTATGAAAAAAACAATTTTGTACATTTCACAAATTTTATTTTATCACCTTCAAAATATTCCCCTTGAGAGTTCACACACTTCTCCCCGTGGTTCTGCTTATGTTGGTAACACCTCTGGAATACCTTCTCTGGAATGATATGGAGCTCTGTCATCACTTTAGTGTATTCTGTGACTAATCTTGCAGTCCTATTTTCACTTTAATTTATATCCCCACCCCCACCCCTGAAACATACCATGTTGACAATACGTGCTCATTAAGCTGGTGAAATGATCATCTGCACCAATGATTGACATAACCCTATGTTGAGATTTCAGTTTTAACGGATCATCAGTGGCAGCTTAGCCTTGTATCAAATGCCGAAACTAAGATCAGTCAGACCAATATAGCATAATAATGGTCAAACAGTCAGTGGTGTTGCAAAAAGTCAGTGAGCTACTAATAAATTATTTGCAACAGTAGCACATCCAGCATCAAGTGGATATGTCCACAAGTTAAATCAATATTTGTTTTCTTCATATAAAATAAATTTACACTTCTGGGTTCTCTGGAACAACTCATTGTTTTATATGTACATTGTCTAACCCCAGGTCAGCAATGACCATCTTGTCTAGGATGTAATTTGATAGGATTTGGTTATTATTTGTAGTAGGTCAAGTGATTACATACAGGCTCCCCTTCAGTAAACTTACACAAGTGTACCGTCCCCAATGTGTTTTCTTATAACTTCTAGAAAAATAGATATTTCTTAATAAAATTTTCTACAAATATACCTCAGATGCTGCAGATTCTGATATCAGTTTGTTGTGGAAAAAAATTTTTCCGAGGATGGGGAAAGGAATTTCGGAAAATTCACACAAGTTGGCTTTGTTTCCTCATAATGATAAAAAAAAATGGGTGTTTTTTCATGAAATTTTCAACTAATAGGACTTACTGTCATATTCAAATTCAGTACATGGCACTAATTGAATACATAAGACAACACGATATAGTCATATGCAGTACATATAGCCTACCGGATGCTCCAAACCACATAGGCAAGTTTGAAGATTGCCTCAAGAATTAAAGAAATCCTCATGAAACTGGAACACCACATGCTCGTATTTCTTATGGGTGATTTCAATTTCACCAATGCCAAAAGGCCCAAAGGCCTCATGCTGTCAGGAATGACCCACTGCAAACAAGCACAGGTGGGGGTCCCTGTTCAATCTCAGCAATACCCTATTCATGGAGCAAGTTGTACTCAGACCAACTAAGGTGAATAACATTTTGAATCTCTGTTTCACAAACAATATTGACATCATTCATGATGCCGACACTGGCTTCGGATCACAAAATAATAGAGCTGTCTATGTATGGACCAAAAGTAGCCAGAGACATACAGTCTAAGGAAAGCACCCAAAATCTCTCCAATCTGAACTTCCAGAAAGCAGACTGGAAATCGATACAAAAAGAGATCCTCAGACAAGACTGGCTGAAATGCCTCTCCATACCAGACATTGGCCCGAAACTAGAATGTTTTACGTCTGTTATGCAAACCGCATAACAGACATGAAATATTCTAGTTTCGGGCCAATGTCTGGTATGGAGAGGCATTTCAGCCAGTCTTGTCTGAGGATCTCTACACCTACCATGCGATGTCCAGACAAAGAGATGCACACACACACACACAATGGACTCTGGTTTCAGTCTTCCTATTATGGGAGGAGCCATAACAAATGAGAAATCAGTCTTATTTAATTTAAGATAATATTTTACTTTTGAAAATTTGTATTCACTTCATTATTTTCTATAAAGACCAAAATAATTTGATAAAAGATTATAATTATAGTATATATATACTATATTTCCTAATATTAATTATGGTGTTCAAAATATACTTCCAGATTTCAATGTCCTTCTGTTATTGGCTCCAGACAGTTTTCTATATGCCAGAAATATATCCCAGGGTACAAGGCCAACACAAAAAGGAACAAGATTCCAAGGAAGAGGAAGATCCTCATAAGACGACAGATGAAGATTGCAAATTGTTTCAACCAACATTCCAAAAGTAGTGAAAGGTCCAGCCTAAAAACAACACTGATGGAGATTGAAAAAAGGCTGCAACAATCCTATGTGAGGGAGAGAGCAGACAAAGAAGCCTGGGTTATAAAAAACATCAAGTCAAACCCAAAGACCTTCTTTCATTATGCCAAAGAAACAGCCTCAAGTACACTGCAAAATAGGATCTCTCTTCTAAAAGGATGGATCTCTCACAGATTGTCCAGCCAGGATCAGTGAGGTACTGAATGACCAATTCAAAAGTGCCTTTATCACCCCGTTGGAACACAGACAAGTGAATGAACCAGTAGATTTCTTTGCCACCTCACTTATAACCAGCAAGGCAGTTACGATGGATTACATCGACATTAGTGAAGAAGATATACTACTAGCCATAGATGAGGTGGACGCAAACTCAACTGCTGGTCCTGATGGTTTCCCAGCAATCCTCCTCAAATTGTGTAAGCATGCCCTGGCAAAACTACTACAGATTCTCTTCCAGAGCTTTTTTGCAAATGGAAGGGTACCAAGAAAATGCCAAAAACTATAGGGCTATCTCTCTGACTTCACACATCAGCAAAGTCATGGAACGGATAGTCCAAAAAAAAAAAAAAAACTAATTGCATTCCTTGAAGAAAACGACTTGCTGAGTGACACCCAATATGGCTTTCGTCCAGCTAAGAGCTGCCTGACCCAGCTCTTGCAGCACTATGACTGGGTGTTGAGGCAGTTCCTCATCAACTCAAATATGGATGCAATATACCTTGATGTTGCGAAAGCTTTTGATAAAGTGGATCATGCGTGATCTCAGCATAGCTGGAAAACTTGTGGAGTGGTCTCATGACTTTCTGAAAGATAGAAGTCAGGTAGTAGTGGCTAATGGAGCCACTTCAATGAAAACACAAATAGTGAGCAGTATTCCATAGGGCACTGTCTTGGGACCACTCCTTTTCATAGTGGCCCTCTCAGATATGACCTCAGCTGCCCAGATAGCCACCCTTGCTAGCTATGCAAGTGATATGAAAGTCTCACAGAAAATACAGAACCCCAGCGGTTTTACACACCTGCAGCAGGAGTTAGACTCAATTTATAGATGGGCTAAGGACAATAATATGCTGTTTAATGCTGAAAAATTCCAAGCCCTGTGCTACCAGCATCCAAAACTGAATATAAAACTTACAGGGTACACTTGTCTACAGGGGATTACAGGGACCTGGGTATTGACATTAGTGATGATACCTCTTTCCAAGAGCACATTACCAGGATGGTAGACGACTGGCTGACTGGATCCTAAGAAAGTTCAGAACTCTGGAGGATATTCGTCCTCAGCCGCCAGGATTACTGCTCCTAGCTATGGTCACCCAAAGTGTAAAATTAACAGCGGACCATGAAGCAATCCAATGAAGCTACACAAAGGAGATCATCTCGTTGCAACAGCTCAGCTACTGGGAAAGGCTGAAACAGCTAAGACTACTCCTTGGAGCGAAGGCAGGAGAGGTATGCAGTAATATATATCTGGAAGATCCTGGAAGGAACTGTGCCAAATTTTGGCATTGAAAGCTACGCAAATGCCAGACTGGGTCGACACTGCATAGTGCCAAAGATCCCAGCAATGCCATCGTGCTTCAAGACCAGTTTCTGCAACAACCCGGGTTTCACGGGACTACAGCTTTTTAATATTCTCCCAAAGAGCCTGAGGGACCTACACCAAATGGATGTAGGTGTTTTCAAATCAAAACTGGATCTCTTCCTGTCCAGAGTCCCTGATGAACCTACCTCGTGGCAAGAGGTGCAAATGAGGGTAGCTACATCAAACTCCCTTATACACCCAATGCCACATATTAGAGAAAGCTCTCAATAATAACAGTGTAGCAAAACGGCAGTGTCCCAGCATGGCCACAGTTTTGAGCTGAAACTATGAAAGAAAAAGGATGTCAGGGGAGACAAACACAGATACAGACACATACATATATAGGATGGGCTTCTTTTAGTTTCCACTCACAAGGCTTTGGTCAGCCCATGGCTATAGTAAACGACACTTGCCCAAGGTGGCAAATACGATTAATATTTTTATATATCTTTGCATTAATTAATAAATAATAATTCCTGTGAGTCAATTTGTTGTTCAGTACTTCTCTATTTTCTGTCTTCTTTAAATTTTATACATATATACACACGCACACATATTTATATACATATACAGGCGAGTTGGCAGAAACGTTAGCACGCCGGGCGAAATGCTCAGCAGTATTTCGTCTGTCATTACGTTCTGGGTTCAAACACCGCTGAGGTCGACTTTGCCTTTCATCCTTTCGGGGTCAATAAATAAAGTACCAGTTATGCACTGGGGTCGATGTAGTTGACTTAATCCCTTTGTCTGTCTTTGTTTGTCCCCTCTATGTTTAGCCCCTTGTGGGCAATAAAGAAATATATTTATATACATATACACACATATTTATATATGCACTTTTGATGGAACTGTGCACATGTATATATATATATATAAAACTGTAGTTGTGTGAGTGTCTGTCCCCTTCGATTTAGATTCCTAACTACTCCCACATTTTGCAGTGCAGTTTAACCAAATTCGGGTATCTTATAGTCGTGATTCATATCGAGCCCGTCTGAGTATTAGCGCGCGTCTACGATGAGTCTACGATTTTAAAAATAATTTAACATCATTTTTTATTCCATTTTAATGCATAA
>NC_043002.1:18752932-18852932 GCF_006345805.1 Octopus sinensis
ATTATATTAATTATATATATTATTTGTTATTTATGTATTGGTTTATGTCTATCACTGTTTGAGTGATAATAGTGGTTTTATCTCTAATTCATCTTTTATATCATCGTCGTTTAACGTCCGCTTTCCATGCTAGCATGGGTTGGACGGTATATATATATATATATATATATATATATATATATATATACATGTGCACAGTTCCATCAAAAGTGCATATATAAATGTGTGTATATGTATATAAATATATTTCTTTATTATATATATATATATATATATATATATATATATATATATATATATATATGATGATGATGATGATGATGATATATATATCCATGTATATACATGCACACAGTTCCATCAAAACGTACCCCAGACACACTGACTGACAACAGCAGGCTTAATTATACACACACACACGCGCATTGATGTATACTCTTTTACTCGTTTTAGTCATTTCATTGTGGCCATGCTGGAGCACTGCCTTTAGTCGAGCAAATCGACTCCAGGACTTAGCTTAGTACTTATTCTATCGGTCTCTGTTGCCGAACCACTAAGTTACGGGGACACAAACACACCACCATCGGTTGCCAAGCGATGTTGGGGGATAAACACAGACACATAAATATATACACACACACACATATATATATATGCATATATACGATGAGCTTCTTTGATTGGGGTGGGGCTGAGCGCGCCCATATGCCTACTGACATATAATCACGATTTTTTTGTTTCATTTTGTAGATATGTGTGAGGTCTATCTGAATGTGTACAAGCTCGCCAATCCATTCACAAGGCTTTGGCAGGCCCGAGGCTATAGTAAAAGACACCCAAGGTACAACGCAGTGGGAATGAACCCGGAACCATGTGGTTGATAAGCAAGCTACTTACCACACAGCTACTCTTGCGCCTATGTATGTGTATATGAAAAATAATGGGTAATATAAAAAAAAATTGGTGAGTTTGTACACATAGACACACCTCACATATATCTACAAAATGAAATAAAAAATCGTGGTTATGTGTCAGTATGCATGTGTGCGCGCTCATCCCCACCCCAATCAAAAATCGATATAAGTATTTGTATATAAGTATCGATATAAAGTATTTGTATAAAATTTCATTAAAAAAATACCGATTTTTCTGAAAGTTATGGGGAAACAAAGCCTACTCGTGTAAATTTTCCGATATTCCTCTTCCCACCCACAGAAAATCAGAATGTATATACCATCTGGGTACTATTTAATAAGAGTGGTCCCGGTGCGCGCACTCGCACGACTAGCTAGTGCGGATGCGCGAGTGCGCGCACTGGGACCACTCTTCTTAAATAGTACCTACCATCTGAAGTATATTTGTAGAAAATTCTGGGACACATTTGTAGGAATTGTTTTAATACATGACAAACGACAAAAATTATTATAATCTAGGCGAGTAAACGGAAAACAATTACTATAACAGTTGAAATATAATATAACGGTAGCAAATGTATTAAGATGTAACACTGGTTCCAATATTCTTTGGACTCAAGTATGCAAAACGAAGGATAGCCCGAAGCTATTGTGGGAATCTTTTATTTTATTTTTTTAGAAGACTGAATGAACTCCCGCCTATTATGATTTTGAATTCAGCTATGGTTAAAACCACGGTAATTAACCGGTAAAATTTTAGTATTACACACATCTCACTCAACCTAATGAACGGGTGATTTTCGACAGTTTTCATGGTCAGATTCATTCAAAACATCAAAAACCATAGCTTCTGGTTGCATCCACCACAACTTTGACAAAAAGCACCCCCAACTTCAATACTGACTGGTAATACGACTGCGGGCTGACAGAATGGTTAGCACGTCGGGCCTATCTCCACAAGTGTACCATCCTACCAATGTGTTTCCACATGACTTTCAGAGGAGCTGGCAGAAACGTTAGCACGCCGGACGAAATACTTAGCGGTATTTTGTCTGCCGTTACGTTCTGAGTTCAAATTCTGCCGAGGTCGACTTTGCCTTTCATCCTTTCGGGGTCGACAAATTAAGTACCAGTTACGCATTGGGGTCGATGTAATCGACTTACTCCGTTTGTCTGTCCTTGTTTATCCCTTCTGTGTTTAGCCCCTTGTGGGTAGTAAAGAAATAGGTATTCTTTTTGGTGTATATACCGATTATATCGCAGTTTGTTTTGGAGAAAATTTTCCGTGAGTGAAAAGGGCTTCGGCAAATTCACACAAAATGGCTTTTTTCCTCATAGCTTCCAAAAAAATTAATAGGCTATTTTAGTGAAATTTTCTACAAATAACTTTCAGTGTATAAACTAAGAAAAAAAAAAAGTAGGTTCGTACACATACATACTGACACATCACATATTTATAAAATGAATCTTGAAATTTCGAAAAAAATTGTGATGTATGTATGTGTGCGTGCTCACCATTTTTTATTTTTATTATTTTCACATCAAATTCGGATGTAATCGTACTTTATACACTCTGAAAAGTATTTGTAGAAAATTTCATTTAAAAATAACTATTTTTCTGAAAGTTATGAGGAGATAAAAGTCGGCTCGTGTGAATTTTCTGAACTCCTCTCTCCACCCCGGAAAATTTTTTTTACAACAAATTCCGATAAATTAGAATCTACACTAACTGAAGTATATTTATAGATAAATTCGTTTTAAAATATGGTGAAATATCTGTTTTTCTAGAAGTTGTGAGGTAACAAAACCAGGGCACACATTTGTGTAGGTATACCACCCAACGTTACTGAAAATACATATTCTCGTCATGAATCAGGCATATTGATGTTCATTAACTTTCGGCATTTATTTGCACTTTTATCCATCATGACAACGTAAAATAGACGACTATATACACATGAGAAAAAGCAGAAAGTTTGAGCAAATACTGAAATTAAAATATTTAGCTTATTCTAACAATTTGTTCAGATACGAATATTATAACTGGATTAGGCTGAATCTTTTCTTTTCGGCGCCAGATTTTAATTCATGCACTTCTAGACTACTATGCTTCTTGTTAATAAATATAAATTATGCTTGTTTAATTTATAAATCAAGTACTTTATTTTATAAACAATAACAGATTTAAATAATGAAAGATAGTCTAATTCAAGGAATATCAAAAACAATCGACCAAATATTAAATCACTCAACAAACCAAACAGATTTCGCAATATAAAAACGAAGCAAATCTTACCTTTCCTTTAGCTTTGATGCCAAGGTCTTTAGCTAGATTGCGTAACTCGCGGTAGTTTAAATTTTCCAAGTCATCCATGATTATTTAATAGGTAAAATGAGATTTGATAATCCGGAACGTAAACACAAGAAATAAGATCTCAAAGTTAAGAAGCGTATTCGTAAACAGTGTTTGAATTTATAATTGAAAACGGTGATTGGTCAGATTTGAAACCAGTCATAGAAAATCGACCAATCACATTTAAGAATAAATTCCGCCTTGTAGACAACTGATGGTTTGCCGTCAAAACTGAGACAGCGGTATCTATTTTTAGAATTAAAATTCTGGTACATAATGATTGACAATTACCCCCATGTACCTACATGGTACTCCTAGCGAACAGTGGTCCCCGTGCGCGCACACGCACAGTCGTGTATCCGCGCTAGATAGTCGTAAGTAGTCGATCCTACAACGACTGGCGCGTAATGCAAATGAATAGATTCGCGCATAAACTAAGTAAATAAATGATTTTTTAAAAACAATGTATATAATTTTTTTTACACAAATTAAATATTTTTGAAACAAAGTAAATAAAATGCAAAGTAAATAATTTTTTAAACTAAGTAAATAAATTATTTTTTATAAAAAATTTTTTTTTTTAATGTATATAATTTTTTTTACACAAATTAAATATTTTTGAAACAAAGTAAATAAAATGCAAAGTAAATAATTTTTCAAACTAAGTAAATAAATTATTTTTTATAAAAATTTTTTTTTTTAAATGTATATAATTTTTTTACACAAATTCAATATTTTTCGAACAAAGTAAATAAAATGCAAAGTAAATGATTTTTTAGACTAAGTAAATAAATTTTTTTTTTTAAATGTATATAATTTTTTTTACACAAATTCAATATTTTTCGAACAAAGTAAATAAGTAAAGTCGTTGTAGGATCGACTACTTACGACTAGTAGAACCGTACATGTATATATTTTCGGCAAATTTTCGATATAAGTACCATAAGTGTTAAAAACGCACGCGCTTATTGTTTATGTTTCTCACCAAGATCGTCGCTTTCCGTAAAAATTTTATATCTTTTATATGTGATGTGGGGTGGGGATCTTTTGAAGCGAAAGAGACAGAGAGAGCGCAGTTGGATCGGGGAAGTTCTTTCGAAGTTGGCATGAAGCGAAAGAATTGATGTGTGTGTGTGTGTGTTTGATGGGGTGTGCGAGACAGAAAGTGTGGTATGTATGAGAAGTTCTTTTGTTAGTGTGTGTGAAGAGATAGAGAGCAATGGTGCTGTGTGTATGTGTGTGTGAGAGAGAGAGATAATTGAAATTTTTTAAATTCACTTTTTGTAGTGAGTGAATGTGTGTGATTGATAGAGAAAGAGAGAGAGAGAGCAAAACATCTACTATAGTCTGGGTCGCGACATTTTTTTCCCACGAGAGTTCCGGACCCAGTAAAGAGAGAGAGAGAGCAAAACATCTATTATAGTCTGGGTCGCGACATTTTTTTCCCACGAGAGTTCCGGACCCCAGTAATGAACTCATTTGCATACAGCCAATCAGAGCCCACCTTGACCTTGTAGTCAAGTTAACAAACACACCCTACCAAGTAAACTCAAGACGAAGAACAGTGTTGTAAGTCGACCGACCGCCAAGTGATGCCTGATTTTAGGAGACAAGTAATTAGATAGATTTGCATCTATACCTATTAACGGATTTTGTTAGGGCCCCATATGGTAAAGATGTGGATGGGGAAAATGTGGGTAGAGTGTGATGTGCTAGCAATCCCCTCCCCTTACTGCTTTACAAAGTAAACAACACAAATAACTACGTAGAGGAAGCCATGGTTGAAGCAAGAACAAGAACAACAAGCATTTTTAAAAGAGAAAAGAAGCATGGTCATTCCTTACCCAAGTGACCTTATCTTATCGTCCATCATCTGTTATGCGCTCATAAATTAGTTTGATAGTTGAGCTCTGATTGGCTGTATGCAAATGAGTTCATAACTGGGGTCCGGAACTCTCGTGGGAAAAATATTTCGCGCCCCGGGTCGACCAAAGCCTTGTCACAGAAATTGAAAGAAGCCCATTGTGTGCGTGCGTGTGTGTGTATGTGTGTGTCTGTGTGTGTGCATATATATTATATATGAATAATGTAGGTGGCCCATTAGCAATTAAAACTTCGTCATTTTATTAAGATAAGTACTTTATATGGTTGAGTCTTTTTTTTTTTACTCTTGTTTTTAAAAGCTCGTACTATTTTGTACCCTTGTTTACAAATATTATATACAAGCCTTGAAGTGGCCCTTCGGGCAGCTTCCGGACTAGCTCCTGCGGAGGGCACCTTCACGGCCCTCTACCCTTGTAATGAAACTTATTTCTGCAAATGTGCTAAGCACGGATGCTGATTATAGTTTAATAAAAAAACGTAGGAACGAGGTAAATGTAGTAAGAATAGGGGTGTGTCAGTGGGGCCCCATTTAAGCGCCCTTACAATACTCCCTGGGAGTCCATGGTATGAAATTCATTGTCATTGCTCCGATTTGGTCGCCAATGTCATGTATTTAGTTTAAAATGCAGTAAAAATGAGGGGAGGGGGCAGTTGGGCCCCAATTAGGCGTTCCTTAAAAAAAAATACTCCCTTAGGACATTGCCTGGGATTAGGGGAGTTGCAGGTTTGAGTTTCATCGCCCTTGCACCAATGGTCCAGGAGGAGTTAACGAACATAAAAACATAATGGACAGAGAAACATCACTCAAATTTATATTAAGAAGATATGTGTGTGTGTGTGTGTGTGTGTGGAGGCGCAATGGCCCAGTAGTTAGGGTAGTGGACTCGCGGTCGTAGGATCGCGGTTTCGATTCCCAGACCGGGCGTTGTGAGCGAAAACACTTAGAAAGTCCCACGGGGCTCCGGCAGGGAGTGGCGGCGAACTCGTTCACCAAAACTATCTCTCACTCTTTCTTCCTGATTCTGTTGTACCTTGTCACACTCTGTGTCACGCTGAATCTTCTCGAGAACTACGTTAAGGGTACACGTGTCTGTGGAGTGCTCAGCCACTTGCACGTTAATTTCACGAGCATGCTGTTTCGTTGATCGGGTCAACTGGAACCCTCGTCGTTGTAACCGATGGAGTGCCACGATAATATCATCATCATCATCATCATCATCATTTAGCGTCCGTTCTCCATGCTAGCATGGGTTGGACGGTTCAACTGGGGTCTGTGAAGCTGGAAGGCTTCATCAGGCCCAGTCAGATCTGGCAGTGTTTCTACGGCTGGATGCCCTTCCTAACGCCAATCACTCCGTGAGTGTAGTGGGTGCTTTTTACGTGCCACCCGCACAGGTGCCAGACAGAGCTGGCAAACGGCCACGAACGGATGGTGCTTTTACGTGCCACCGGCACGGGGCCAGGCGAGGCTGGCAACGGACACAAACGGATGGTGCTTTTACGTTCCACCAACACGGGGGCCAGACAGAGCTGGCAAACGGCCACGAAACGGATGGTGCTTTTACGTGTCACCGGCACGGGGGCCAGGCGAGGCTGGCAACGGACACGAACGGATGGTGCTTTTACGTGCCACCACACGGGGGCCAGTCAGAGCTGGCAAACGGCCACGAAACAGATGTGCTTTTACGTGTCACCGGCACGGGGGCCAGGCGAGGCTGGCAACGGACACGAACGGATGGTGCTTTTACATACCACCGACACGGGGGCCAGACAGGGCTGGCAAACGGCCACGAACGATGGTGCTTTTACGTGTCACCGGCACGGGGGCCAGACAGAGCTGGCAAACAGCCACGAACGGATGGTGTTTTTACGTGTCACCGGCACGGGGGCCAGGCCAGGCTGGCAACGAACACGAACGGATGGTGCTTTTACGTGCCACCGACACGGGGGCCAGACAGGGCTGGCAAACGGCCACGAGCGGATGGTGCTTTTACGTGCCACCGGCACGGGGCCAGGCGAGGCTGGCAACGGACACGAACGGATGGTGCTTTTACGTGCCACCAACACGGGGGCCAGACAGAGCTGGCAAACGGCCACGAAACGGATGGTGCTTTTACGTGTCACCGGCACGGGGGCCAGGCGAGGCTGGCAACGGACACGAACGGATGGTGCTTTTACGTGCCACCAACACGGGGGCCAGTCAGAGCTGGCAAACGGCCACGAAACAGATGGTGCTTTTACGTGTCACCGGCACGGGAGCCAGGCGAGGCTGGCAACGGACACGAACGGATGGTGCTTTTACATACCACCGACACGGGGGCCAGACAGGGCTGGCAAACGGCCACGAACGGATGGTGCTTTTACGTGTCACCGGCACGGGGGCTAGACAGAGCTGGCAAACGGCCACGAACGGATGGTGTTTTTACGTGTCACCGGCACGGGGGCCAGGCCAGGCTGGCAACGAACACGAACGGATGGTGCTTTTACGTGCCACCGACACGGGGGCCAGACAGGGCTGGCAAACGGCCACGAACGGATGGTGCTTTTACGTGTCACCTGCACGGGGGCCCTGATGTTGATCGATCTCAATTTGGTTCTGCTTTCTGATATTTGGTTTGATTTTGATTTTGACTGTTCTCACTGGTCTTGTCGGGTTTTCTCACGCACAGCATACTTCCAAAGGTCTCGGTCACTGGTCATTTCCTTGGTGAGACCTAAAGTTCGAAGGTCGTGCTTCACCACCTCGACCCAGATTTTCCTGGGTCTACCTCTTCCACAGGTCCCTTCAACTGCCAAGATGTGGCACTTTCGCACACAACTATCTTCAGCCATTCTCATCACATGACCATACCAGCGCAAACGTCTCTCTTGCACACAACAACTGATGCTTCTTAGGTTCAACTTTTCTCTCAAGGTACTTACACTCTGTCGATTATGAACACTGACATTACACATCCATCGGAGCATACTAGCTTCATTTCTTGCGAGCTTACGCAAATCCTCAGCAGTCACAGCCCAAGTTTCACTACCATGTAGCATGGCTGTACGTACACATGCATCATACAGTCTGCCTTTTACTTTGAGCGAGAGGCCTTTTGTCACCAGCAGGGGTAAGAGCTCTCTAAACTTTGCCCAGGCTATTCTTACTCTAGCAGTTATACTTTCAGCACACCCGCCCCCGCTACTGACTTGGTCACCTAGGTAACGGAAACTATCAACTACTTCTAGTTTTTCTCCCTGGAAAGTGACAGAAGTTGGTCTCAGAGCATTTTCAGTGTTTATTGTTCCTGAACATCTGCCACATACAAAAACCATCTTCCTAGTTAGCCTTCCTTTGACGTTGCTGCACCTCTTATGTGTCCATAGCTTACACTTGGTGCATCTTATAGAGTTTCTACCTACCCCTTTTCTACAGATCGAGCAGGGCCATCTACCTGAAGGCGTTTGCGATTGGTCTACCTTCCTACTTATTAGGACTTTGGTTTTGGCTAGGTTGATTCTAAGGCCCTTCGATTCTAAACCTTGCTTCCATACCTGAAACTTCTCCTCTAGTTCTGATAGAGACTCAGCAATTAGAACAAGGTCATCAGCATAGAGGAGCTCCCAGGGGCATCCTGTCTTGAATTCCTCCGTTATTGCCTGGAGGACTATGATAAATAGGAGGGGACTGAGGACTGAACCTTGGTGGACCCCAACCTCTACCCTGAATTCTTCACTGTACTCGATGCCAACCCTCACCTTACTAGCAGCGTCTCTGTACATGGCTTGTACAGCTTTCACTAACCATTCATCTATCCTTAGTTTCCTCATTGACCACCAGATGAGGGATCAACAAAAGCCAGGTATAGGGGCTTGTCTTTGGCTAGGTATTTCTCCTGCAGCTGTCTTACCATGAAAATAGCATCAGTAGTACTTTTCCCTGGCACGAACCCAAACTGCATCTCATCTAAACTAACTCTCTCTCTAATTAGTTGGGCTATAACCCTCTCCGTAACCTTCATTACCTGATCCAGCAGCTTGATACCCCTGTAGTTATTTGTATCTAGGGCGTCACCTTTACCTTTGTAGCAGCTGACTATTATGCTGCTACACCAGTCATTGGGAATGACTCCTTCGTGTATCACCTGGTTAACTATACGGGTGACTAGGCTATAGCCGACACTACCAGATATTTTGAGCATCTCTGCAGTAATTCCTGATGGGCCTGGGGCTTTCCCTGTTTTCATGCTTGTAATTGCCTTAACTACTAAGGAACTGTCAACTCGGATTGCTGGTCCCTCTGTTGGGTCAACATTCGGCAGACTCTCTTTATCCCATTCATTTTCCTCATTCAGCAACCTTTCATAGTGGCTTCTCCAAACCTCTCTCTTTGCACCCTCATTTAGCGCAAGTGAGCCGTCATCCGTGCGAACACATTTTTCTCCTACCACGTCACGATTCTCCCTCACACACTGTCTTGCTATACGAAATACCTCAAGTCTTTCATCCTCACGGCACAGGACATTGGCAAATTTTTTCCTATCTGCTTCCCCTCTGGCTAAATATACCTGCCCCCTAGCTTCCCTTCTTGCAGTCTGATACACTTCCCTGCTACCACCGTTTTTCCAGTCCTTCCAAGCCTGTTTCTTTTGTCTAATAGCCCTGTCAACAGTATTGTTCCACCACCACGTTATTTTGGGTCTTATGGGGACTTTGCACCAGCCACAGATCTGGTCAGTGGCTTTCAGCAGGTTGTCCCTTAGAAGCGCCCAGTTATCTTCTACCCCATGTGTAGCTATGCCCCCTTCTATTTCGTCGAAGGCTTCAAGTAACATGTCTCTAAATCTCTGTCCATTAGCAGGGTCTTTAAGCTTCCAGACCCTTCTTCTCCATGTTGGTCGTCTTCTAGTCGTCCTCTTAGTCCTGATCCTAAAGTCACTGACTACCATTCTATGTTGTGGGGTACATTCTTCGCCTGGGAAGGTTTTGGCATTTATAAGCAGCCATCTTTCCCTTTTTCTGGCAAGGATGTAGTCGATTTGGCTAGTATGCTGGCCCGAACGGTAGGTGACCAAGTGGCTTGTTGGTTTCCTGAAGTTAGTGTTGCAAACCATAAGACTATTCGTATCACAGAACTCCAGCAGCCTGGTTCCCTCCTCATTGCGAGAACCATAACCATAGCCTCCATGAACGCCATAGAAGCCCTCAGCATATCGTCCAACATGCCCATTGAAGTCACCAGCCACAAAGAGAAGGTCCCTGTTGTTCGTCAATGAGGTGGTCTGCAGTAGGGTGTCATAGAAACGGTCTTTCTGTCCATCGGGTAACCCTGGCTGAGGGGCATAGGCCGATATAATAGTTGCTAAACTATGATGGAGCACTAATCTAATCTTCAATATTCTGTCACATACTCTGACTACCTCGATAACCTTATCTACCCATTTTTCGGCAATAAGCATACCCACTCCCCCGACTCCTTCAGTATTCCCGGCCCAGAAAATTTTATACCTCTGTCCTTTACCCGTGAGGAACCTAGCAGAACCTCCTCTCCACCTCACCTCTTGAATACAGCATATATCTACACACCTCCGTTCAAGCAATTCGACGATCTCACCAGATCTGCCTTTCAGTGTGCCAACGTTGAGGGTGCCAACCCTGAGGAAGTGGGAGGCAATGGACCTAGTAACATCATGAATCTGAAAAGAAAACTCGCGTTTGGCAGTATTCATAGACAAACAATAAAGCTCAAGTTCAAACCGCGTACGTTACACCAAGCATATCTTGCAATGAATGACCACTACCTTTATGGAAAGAGGAACAGATGGGCATAGGAGACAACAGGGATGCGAAGTGTACATGGGGGGGGGAGAACAAGGATGAGAAAATTTTGGACTTCCTGTAGCGGTGGGGGCAGCGTAAGACTGAAGAGAAAGTGGGAGACAACAAGGATGAGAAATTTCTCAAGCCTTCCTGTATCGGTTGAGGGGGTGGGAGAGAGGGCGCCCCGCGAAGAGTTTTATCCAGCTGTGCGAGCGTTCCTCCTAGAGGAGAAAGCTTATATGAAATAATAAGGGCCTGTAAGATTAATAAATATGTATTCCATTTTTAACGAGATGAGGGGCTGATCGATAGACAATAATAACTAATAAATTATACATGATATGTAATGCGAGGCGAAGCTGAAAATAATAATAGTAAACAAAGCACAACTATGGTCATCGAATGAAATATATGAATGGTGAGAAGAATACGGGTTGAATTTGAGCTAAATTTCTTATCTTGAAATCATTTCGTTTTCGAAGTGAAACTGGCAGAAGATATTGTTTCAGTCATTATCTGAAGGGTTACTCAATACTTTTGTAGAGCCAAATTTATTATTCTTAAACAAGAATGTTGTTGACAGTGCCGAAACTTCGAAGTCACTAAACAACATTCTTGTTTAAGAATTACACACACACACACACATATATATATATACTAGCAGTATCGCCCGGCGTTGCTCGGGTTGTAAGGGAAATAACTATATAAGCATTTTTAGAGAGTTATAGCAAAAAAATAGCAAAAAAATGCATTAAAAATTGAAAAAAAATTAAGGTAAATTTTTTTTTTAAATCGTTGACACATCGTAGATATTTTTAGAGAGTTACTTGCCTTATATAAAAGCGAAAAAAATGCATTAAAATGGAAAAATATGATGGTAAATTTTTTTTAAATCGTAGACGCGCGCTAATACCCAGAAGGGCTCGATATGAATCACGACTATAAGATACCCGCTTTTGGTTAAACTGCACCGCAAAATGTGGGAGTAGTTACGAATCTAAATCGAAGGGGACAGACACACAACTTCACTCTTATATAAAGATGCTTTTTTTTTTCAGTGATAGAGTTAGATTTATGAAGGTCTTCAGTAGAAAATCCTTCGAATTCTGACTCGCTGCTTGATATAATGAAATTCGTATCCATTTTTTGTCAGAATTACAAATTTTGAAAATACAATAGGAACAAATTTCGGAAAAAAATCTCCCATAATTAACGGAATGAAAATTACACTTCGATTTTTGTACAAAACTGTATTTGAAGTGTTTACGAAGTATAATACGTGTTTTCACGAATGTACTAAAGAGATTTACTCTGATATTCTCATTTAAATATGAATAGGTAAATTCGGACGGTTTGGTAACGAAAGGGTTTATATAAGTGTCGTCTGTTTATACATAAACACTGTTTCATACTTTCAGTTTAGTCTTGCTCAATCAGTCTGTCGCTAATTTACTCTCTTCCAAGAACATTTTCACTCACTGTTATCTGTTAGCTTCCCATACATTTTACTCATGTATCTATCAGCGTGATAGACAGAAACAAATATTACATTTACTTTCATTTTATTCGTCGCACACTGTGTGTGTGCGTTTGCGTGTGGTGTAAACCAGACTAAGAAAAGCATTTGACACACACACCAGAATGTGAGTTTTCTGTAAATTTTGCTTAATTGGAGTTTAAATTTTAAAAACTGGACCTGGCATGACGCGATGCGTTGTACTCTTAAAAATGCTAGGTAAATTGTAATTGAAGAAATCCTATATTGTAGATTTGTATAACTCCCAAAGGGAGGCAGATAAAATCTGCCTTTTATAATAAGAGATATATATAGCAGCAGAGGTAACAGAGTGACTCAAGGTCCGAGAGTTTCGTGTGCTGGCACTTATCAATGTAGTTGCAAGTTGAAGGTCTGTGTGTTTATATAGCTGTTGATAAATAAATAGATAAATATATTTCCATATGAAATGTTCCAGAACGAATTATGATAATGTCGTATGGATAATTCAGAAAATTCAAAAGTTTGCCCATTATGTCGTTCAATAAGCAAATACATAGATGAATAAGAAAGAAACAAAGAAAAACAAAAATATCATGCGGGACATCTCACACATTCTTTTCTTTTATTTTTATCTTTTACCTGTTTCAGTCATTAGATTGCAGCCATGCTGGGGCAGTACCTTGAATTTATTTAGTTCAATGAATCCACACCAGTACTTATTTTTTAAAGCCCGGTATTCTATCGGGTCTTTTGCCGAACCGCTAGATTACAGGGACGTAAACACACCAGCACCGGTTAAGTGGTGAGGGAAGACAAACACACACACACACACATATATATATGACAGGTTTCTTTCAGTTTCCGTCTACCAAATACTCTCACAAGGCTTTGGTCCTCCCGAGGCTATAATAGAAGACTCTTGCCCAAGGTACCACTGTGTGGGACTGAACCCAGAACCATGAGGTTGGGAAGCAAGCGTCTTACCACACAGCCACTATATGTATGTATGTATGTATGTATGTATGTATGTATGTATGTATGTATGTATGTATGTATGTATGTATGTATGTATATCCCTTCCTTCCTGAGCGTCCAATAATACTATATTTGTTCCGTAATATATATATTACGGGGATGTACTTGCATAGCAAGTGACCTAATCTGAGATCATGTGCTGAAACAAAAACAATTGCAGCGTGGAAGGTGTTTATAAGCCATTTAAAAACGCACAAAATCCGATGGATTCAATTCAACATTTAAATTTAATTTGCAAAAATATTTTCGTCGCTTTGAGACCGCAACCTGATCAGGACTTTTGTCAGCGATCAGGTCGCGGTCTCAAAGCGACGGAAATATGTTTGCAAATTAAATTTAAATGTTGAATTGAATCTATCGGATTTTGTGCGTTTTTAAATGGCTTATAAACACCTTCCACGCTGCAATTGAATATATGTATGCAAAATTTAGGTTAGTTGAAATATGTTTGTGACATATTTCAACTGCTAAAGGCGAATACACTGCAGTCACCGTGGAGAAAATAACTTTCTTATGGTAAAAAGGTGTGAAAATAAGAGAAATATTTTCTTTACTTTAACTAACCTAATTTTGTTTATATCTAAACACTGTTTGGCGCTAACATTTCATTATGTATATATGTAGATAGGTAGGTAGGTAGGTAAGTATGAACTCCCTACTACAGACGTATAAAGAAACTTGAAAGTTCTTTTGTTTATATCTAAACACTGTTTGGCGCTAACATTAGATAGGTAGGTAGGTAAGCATGAACTCCCTACTACAGACGTATGAAGAAACTTGAAAGCTTTTTTTGTTTATATCTAAACACTGTTTGGCGCTAACATTTCGTTATGTATATATGTAGGTAGGCAGGAAGTAGGTAAGCATGAACACCTTACTACAGATGTATAAAGAAATTTGAAACCTTTCACATGTGCTGTCTGCACAATATCTGCTACATAAAATGACAACAATGTGATATCTCCAGTACCCAAAGCATGCTAGTAAGAATTCATTGCAGACGGGTAGGACATGCTGTTGGAATGAAAGATGACCGCATTCCCAAAATTCTTTTGTATGACAAACGGGTGGAAGGATACCACGGTAAAGGAGGACCTATCTTGAAGTATAAGGATAAGTTGAAGCAATCAACTGTGGTGAAGATATTACATTTCAGATCATAATACAGAGAAGTTCAAAGGTGGACTTACGACTCCTTTCTTCCCCCCCCCTTTAATTTTCTGTCGACTTTATTTTGTGTAAATCGGATCTATTAATATACCTATACTTAATGTCTTGGCATCACTCAGCAAGACCTTTGTTAGCCGCTCTCCAGCCATCTATTTAAAGCTGTATACAGCTATGGTACGACCACACTTGGAATTCGCATCATCAGTTTGGAACCCCTATCTTGCTCAGAACATTGACCTCCTGGAATCTGTTCAGAGACGTGCAACCAAATGCATACCCTCCATCAGACACCTACCATACTCTGAGCGCCTTGTTTCCCTGGGCATGGATTCACTGAAGCTCCGGCGTCTGGCGATGGACTTGGTAAACACCCACAAAGTTATCAACCACCTCACCAACAACAACACTGAACACCTTTTTGATCTCCATGTGTCCAACACACGTGGACATGCCTACAAAGTCAGAAAACAGCATAGCTCCCATGACTTTCGGAAACATTTTTTCACGCTCAGAGTTGCTGAAGCATGGAACAAACTGCCTGCGTCAGTTGTTGACTGCCATGACACTGCATCCTTTAAGGCCCTCATGCTTTCCGAAATCCGCCGAAACTACACCTGATTGTCCCCCTTCCATACTCATACACATATGTGTATGTCATGACTCATGCACTGTTCTTTTCCTGACGCTTGTACATTACCCTATGTACTATACATACACTTTAGATGAGTTGTAGTGCACCTGAGCACTGTACACAATGTTTTATTATTATTATTATTATTATTTAAAGCCAGTCGGTTGGATCGTCCCTCTAACTTGAAAATTCAGCTTTGTGAAATATCAATTGAATCTTGAGATAAAGAAGTTTTCCCCTTCTCGGTTGAAGTTGCTTTGTATTAGTCAAACCTATGCTATGGTAGCGAACATTTACCGAGAATATTGTGTTGTAGGACTGATTATAAAACCCATGTGGCTGGAAAGCGAACTTTTGAACCGTACAATCATGCTTGCCTCCATTACAACCCAAACTTTATTTTTGTACATAAGACAAATTCGATCCGTCATAGGTTTCTGCTTGGAGCTTAGTGGAATAATACAGGTAAGGCAAATTTAATCTATAGCGCATTAATATGCTAACTTTTTAATGCTAACTTTATAAGTAAGCAGTAGCCTTGGAGATATGGCTGTTTGGTCGTGGAGGCGCAATGGCCCAGTGGTTAGGGCAGCGGACTCGCGGTCATAGGATCGCGGTTTCGATTCCCAGACCGGGCGTTGTGAGTGTTTATTGAGCCAAAACACCTAAAGCTCCACGAGGCTCTGGCAGGGGATGGTGGTGATCCCTGCTGTACTCTTTCACCACAACTTTCTCTCACTCTTACTTCCTGTTTCTGTTGTACCTGTATTTCAAAGGGCCGGCCTTGTCACTCTCTGTGTCACGCTGAATATCCCCGAGAACTACGTTAAGGGTACACGTGTCTGTGGAGTGCTCAGCCACTTACGCGTTAATTTCACGAGCAGGCTGTTCCGTTGATTCGGATCAACCGGAACCCTCGTCGTCGTAACCGACGGAGTGCTTCTATTCCATGGCTGTTTGGTTAGGAAGTTCCTTTGGCAACAATACAGTTTCCATTTTTTGTGAGTTACCTTTTGGCATGCGTCTTCTTGTCGGTTTAACTAATGCCTTTTGAGTAAATTTATGAGAAAGGAACAATACGGAAGCCTGTCGTGTGTGTGCGAACGAAATGCAATTGGAGTATCTATGGTATCAGAATATGAGTAACGAGGGACTTATATATGATGTTTATTTATACGGTCGTTTACAAAGATTAGAATTGAATCAATAGTACCGATTGAAGTATACGCTCAACAGTGTGTGTAAACATAAATGTGAAATGATTATTTCATTTGGAATTTGATGCTATCGAAATTACTGCTGTATTGGACCTATTTCGATGGCAGTTACCGCTATATACAGCCACCTTCTTTGTCACGAAACCTGTTTGTCCAGGTTGATGGATCTCAGCTCGTTTTCACATTACTCTCTGTATCAACTGTCTACTGAAGCTGGAAACAGAAAACCGTGTTCAGCTCAATCTGTCGTGATCTCTATCTCATGTGCTGCTTTCAAATAAATAGGGTTGGAAGTTGATCGCAGAAAGAAATTACTGCTTTATCTAGCAAATATAAATCTTTAACAATATAAACGTCTGATCCTAAAGGGAGGCCACTCTCGGTTCTTAATTGTTTAATTACTCACATATCTCACAACACACAGTTGTAGATGGTGACTTTTACATTTGTCTGACACCTTCAGCACATATACTTTGAGTAGTATATGAGTGCTGATCTGGAATTTTTACCGTGTTCAGTGCTGAGGAGAGAAAGAGAGAGAAGGTGTGTGTGTGTGCGTGCGTTAAGTTGCTCTCTATTTTCAGACGTAAAATGTAAAACCGAAAGGGAAACGGTGAAATTTACTGGACTTGTGTCAATACACGGATACTTACCGTATTTGCTTGCATATAAGACGTGCCCCTACTTTACAAGGATATTTTGTGAAAAAATTTAATAGCTTTCATTTTATCAAAAATACGTTTACTTAACAAATTTCAGATGAGAAAGGGTGGAACAGTCCCCATAATTCTTTTTCAATGTAATTGTAATTTATATCGTGGATCTTTACCCTTTAAACGGCAGATCGAGAAATTAACGGGAAAAGATCTTATATCATCAAAACATATGAAAATAAAGTTACAGTTGGTAATATGGTGTGCTTCTAGGGCGGCGAGCTGGCAAAATCGTTAGCACGCCGGGCGAAATGCTTAGCAGTATTTCGTCTGCCGTTACGTTCTGAGTTCAAATTCCGCCGATGTCGACTTAGCCTTTCATCCTTTCGAGGTCGATTAAATAAGTACCAGTTACGCACTGAGGTCGATGTAATTGACTTAATTCCTTCGTCTGTCCTTGTTTAGCCCCTTGTGAGCAATAAAGAAATAAATATGGTATTCTTCTATCAGAATTCCCGTATATTTTATATAAAAATGTCACGCTAGTATAGTTCATCATGCTAAGGGGTGAACGATCCGGATAAAGTTAAAGGGACCTAACCATCACGCATTGAACGAAAATAGATAGTTAAAAGTAAAAAGGCACAATGTGGGCAGCTAAAGGGTAAGAGCAATCATGCTTCCGCTACAAATGTTTCCTGTAAAAATGGCTAATTGAAACGAAAGCAACATTGCTACGGAAGTAAATAAAAAAAATGTCACCATACTAAATTTAATACTTAAATAATCTTTTCATCTGTACTGGATGTACGTACTAAATATCTTCAGAGATATATAAAATTCATTTTTATTAAATGTAAGAAGTGAAAATATTATTAAACGTGTTTTACATTATATTAAATATATATATCACATATATACAAAACGATATATTGACTATATGGTCACAGATAGATTAGCTTCGTGTTTTTTGTTTTTCATTTATTCGTTTGTTTTCTTCTATATGTAGACTAAAACAAAAATTTCAAGTAGTTCTTGTAGTAGCGTATTTCGTTGTTTACATTTCAATTTTTCTTTTTACTATTATTTCGCTTCAGTTTTGTTTCGTCAGGTTTGTAAAGAGAATAACAACCCAGGGCTGGTAAGTTAATAGTTTATCTTATAATCTCCTTTACATGTAATAATGATGTATTTACGTTGCTCTGGATGTTTCATTCTGTTTAAAATTAAAACAAAAACAAAGATGATCAAAGAGTTAAGGCAATAGTTAGCTTTCGTAGGTTAGTAGAGAAATGACGAGAAATACAAAAATCAACTAACTTTTCCTAAATACTAAAATCGATCGATAATCTTTAAAATTTTCTTTTATATTGGGTTTAATGGAAATAATAAAAAAAAAAGAAGCAAAACAAAAAGCACTTAATTGTTTGCTCGAAAAGAATAATCTGTGGAGTGTTAACAACTAACAGGTGAATTGAATGAATATATGGGACATGAATTACACTTTCGATAAGTTTTGTAATATTTCTAATTAGTGTCTTTTGAATTGAGTAAATAGACAGCATTTATTTAACTGCAAATTGTATTTATAAACAACTTTTTTCTAGATAACAGGCCTTTTTATTAATTAAAGCCTGATTAAAAAGAAATTTCTACATTTCTCGTCCGACTCTAGTTTTGAAAAATTATTTAACCACTATTACTAGGTAAAAATAAAATTTTTTAATTTTGCCACGAGGTCAGCAATTTTGGGGGAAGGGGATGAGTCGATTACATCGACCCCAGTGTTCTTCAAGCTTTGCCTTCTCCATAAAGTAAATGGTTAATATCATTTGCGCAAGCTACTTACCACACAGCCACTCCTACGCCTCAAACGGGCCGATAGAATAAAATTCTTCAATGCGGTGCCCCAGCATGGCTACAGTCTAATGACTGAAACAAGTAAATAATAGCTATCAATGATAAAATTATCGCTCGTAGCTTTTGCAAACTGAAATATATGAGGAACTTTCGTTTGGGATTCGAGGAGACTAAAATTAAACGGTGGTCGGCAATAGGAGGCTTCTAAATGCATAGCACAGGTGTATGATGCTGTAGCCTCTATAAATAAAGTCCGGTGAAAAATAAAGGACAGAGATATTTTTTATTTTACTTGTTTCAGTCATTAGACTGTAGCCATGCTGGGGCACCGCATTGAAGAATTTTATTCTATCGGCCCGTTTGAGGCGTAGGAGTGGCTGTGTGGTAAGTAGCTTGTTTACCAACCACATGGTTCTGGGTTCAGTCCCACTGCGTGGCACCTTGGGCAAGTGTCTTCTACTATAGCCTTGGGCCGACCAAAGCCTTGTGAGTGGATTTGGTAGACGGAAACTGAAAGAAGCCTGTTGTATATATGTATATATATATGTGTGTGTCTGTGTTTGTCCCCCAAGCATTGCTTGACAACCGATGCTGGTGTGTTTACGTCCCCGTCACTTAGCAGTTCGGCAAAAGAGACCGATAGAATAAGTACTGGGCTTACAAAGAATAAGTCCCGGAGTCGATTTGCTCGACTAAAGGCGGTGCTCCAGCATGGCTGCAGTCAAATGACTGAAACAAGTAAAAGAGTAAGAGTAAAGAGTATATCATCATCATCGTCTAATATATATATATATATATATATAAACAATAATAAATCTCTGGGCGAGATATAAACAGTAACTGCTCTATAACATAAGAGGGATCAGCCATCTGAATGTGGCTAGGTACAGGGCGGGGTGGTGGGGGTGTTACTGATGCATTTAGCCCCAGGCGAACATCGACGTCACCAGAAGAGCTGACACCATCTCGGGTGTCAGCTCTTCTGGTGACGTCGATGTTCGCCTGGGGCTAAATGCATCAGTAACGCACCCACCACCCCGCCCTGACCCTAGCCACATTCAGATGGCTGATTCCTCTTATGTTATATATATATATATATATATATATATATATACCATCCGAGCGTGGCCGTGCATACCTTCCTTCCTTCTTGTGACACTTGTCAAGACCTGTTGAGGCAAGTGAAAATCAAATCAAATCAAATCAAAACAAATCAAAATAGATGAACATCAATGGAATTTGTATCTTTGTGGTACCAGTGCCGGTGGCACACAAGAAAACCATCCGAACGTGGCCGTAGCCAGTACCGCATCGACTGGCCTCCGTGCTGTGGGTACGTAACAAACACCATCCGATCGTGGCCGTTCGCCAGCCTCATCTGGCACCTGTGTCGGTGGCACATAAAAACACCATCCGAGCGTGGCCGTCTGCCAGCCTCGTCTGGCACCTGTGTTGGTGGCACATAAAAAACACCATCCGAGCATGGCCGTTCACCAGCCTCGTCTGGCACCTGTGTCGGTGGCACATAAAATCACCCACTACACTCTCGGAGTGGTTGGCGTTAGGAAGGGCATCCAGCTGTAGAAACACTGCCAGATCTGACTGGCCTGGTGCAGCCTTCGGGCTCCCCAGACCCCAGTTGAACCGTTCAACCCATGCTAGCATGGAAAACGGACGCTAAATGATGATGATGATGATGATGATGATATACGTGTATGTATATGTGTGTGTGTGTGTGTGTATGTGATTAAAATTAAAATAAGCAACAAAGATATGCAGAGGTAATGCACTATGATCGTTTCAAGCAACTCCATTTAATTGAACAATGCAATCATTACAGCAATTTAAACAAAGAGCAATCCTCAGCTGCATAAAGACATAGTATTTGATTAAAATAAACAGATGGACACATTAGTATAATTTTACCTAAAATCTCCAAGAAGGTAAGGAGATAGACAAAGAACATGCTGTCTTCACTTAAGCTTATATATATTTATATATATGTATCTATATGTATATATATATATATGTCTATATATAAATATATATATATATGTAAATGAATATATGTAAATAAATATGTATATATGTATGAATATAAGTATGTATATATATGTATGCATATATTATCTATATATGTATGTATATATATATATATATGTATATATATGTTTGTGTATATATGTATATATCAATGTATATGTGTGTATGAATGTATATATGTATATATATATATGTATGTATATATGCATGTATGTATATATGTATATATATCTATGTATACATACGTATGTATGTTTATATATGTATATACATATGTATGTTTATATATATATACACGTATGTACATATTTATGTATGTTTACATATATACGTATATACATATTTATGTATGTTTATATATATATATGTATGTACATATTTATGTGCCACTCCTGGACTGTTGAAGGAATCTGGAGTAGAGTTAGACCCAGGAAAACATCGGATGAGGTGGTCAAGCCTAACCTTCGAACGTTGGGCCTCACAGAGGCAATGACAAAAGATCGAGACCTCTGAGATATGCTGTGACTGTGAAGACCTGACAAATGAAGTGAGTTCATGGCTCGCAGGACGGCCTGCTGTGCTAACCTTGGATCGTATGGTGACCCATTGTACTTAAGGAGACCTATTGAGTCAAGGACATCAACATCAACATCAAAATAAAAATCAAATAGAAATTGTAGCTGTAATACCCATGCCGGTGGCATGTAAAAAGCACCATCCGAATGTGGCCGATGCCAGCGCCGCCTGATTGGCATCCGTGTCAGTGACCGATCATGGCTGTTTGCCAGCCCAATCTGGCCCCTGTGCCAATTTTACATAAAAAGCACCCACTACAATCATGGAGTGGCTGATGTTAGGAAGGGCATCCAGCTGTAGAAACACTGCCAGATTAGACTGGAGCCTGGCGCAGCCTCCTGGCTTCCCAGACCCTGGTCAAACCGTCCAACCCATGCTAGCATGGAAAACAGACGTTAAATGATGATGACGATGTATATGTATGTATATGTATTTATGTGTCTATATTTATTTGTATGTGTATATATATATGTATGTGTCTATGTTTGTATGGATGTATATATATATATATATATATATCATCATCATCATCATCATCGTTTAACGTCCGTTTTCCGTGCTAGCACAGGTTGGACGGTTCGACCGGGGTCTGGGAAGCCAGGGGCTGCACCAGGCTCCAGTCTGATCTGGCAGAGTTTCTACAGCTGGATGCCCTTCCTAACGGCAACCACTCCGCGTGTGTAGTGGGTGCTTTTTACGTGCCACCTGCACAGGTGCCAGGGGGTTCCGGCATCGGCCACGATCGGTTGGAGCTTTTAATGTGCCACCGGCACGGAAGCCAGCCAAGGTGGCGCTGGCAACGGCCACGTTCGGATGGTGCTTTTTATGTGCCACCAGCACTGGAGCCAGTCGAGGCAGCGCTGGCATCGGCCACGTTCAGATGGTGCTTTATATGTATATATGTATGTCTATATATATGTATACATATCTATATATATTGTATGTATATATATGTATGTGTATATATACGTATGTGTATATGATGATATATATATATATATATATATATATGTGTGTGTGTACATATGCTTTCAGAAGAAAGCAGCAAATGTATACAAAAACAAGGGCGAAAAAAATGGACAATGTTACACAAAAACAATAAAAATAATAATAACAGGACATAACAACAGGTGTCTTTCGACTAAGGACGAATTGAATTAAGCTGGCATGTGTGGAAATGAAGCCTTATGGCAGGGACACAAGTTTTCACAAACACAGGGAGGAATATCGATGTTGCACGGACAACGGCCAACCAAGAAGGAAAGAACAGGCACTATTGTCTCATCATTATTCTCAGGTTTCCTTGCAATCATGGCTTAAATAGGACTATAATACAACATATTGTCACTTAGAATGATCATATGTCATCTCATCTGTATAGTTCTCTTTCCTTCAATTCATCATCATTTTTTTTCTGCCATAAGAACTGCCAGTGTTAGTACAAAGCTAATTTTCATCCACTATGAGTTTTTTCTTGTCACACATTCATATCTGATCTCACACATGACTTCCCACTTACAAGAGTAAAATTATCACTATTAGAGTTTATTGTTGGTCACAGATTAATGTTTGTTTTCTTTCATTTCAGGTATTCCCTTTATGCTGGAAAGTTTTCTACCTGAAGGATTGTGATTCAACAGACTTAGTTGAAACAAACTTTGTTACATTTATCAGCCTTTTTTTTTTTTTTAGATTAAAAATATCCTAAACATCCTGAGCTGAATAGTAAGATAGCTGTGACTAAATTTGAAATTTAAACTGACTCAAAATATTACTAGTGAATGGTCTGAAGTAAGCACCAAGAGATTTAGATTGAGAAGATATAGTTCAGTGTGAAACTTGGAACATTTGTATTTTTATTGAAATTTCTTTTGTATTTGTAAATGTTTTCATAATTCATCAATATTTTGAAAAATTGGTATATTTAACATGATTTAAATACCTGAAACACTTTTCTGGTGTGAAGTTTATGTGAAAACAGTTTTTTCAAAAGAGTAATTTGTCTGCATGTGAATGTGTTAAGATGGAGGAAATATACTACTGTGAATTTTGTAATAAGTTTCTTTCTACCAGTCAAGCATTGAATGCTCATAAGCTCATTCACTCAAGAGAAAGACCATACCGATGTGAGGATTGTGGAGAAGCATTTACTCTGAGTACTGAATTATCATCACATAAATGCGCTTTCCATGTAGGAGACAAACGTAAGCACTGTGAAATTTGGGGGAAATCATTTTCTAAAAATTCCAACTTATCATCTCATAAACGTGCAATTCATGCAACACAAAGACCTTACGACTGTGAAATTTGTGGAAAATCATTTTCTCAAAAAGGAACTTTATCAAATCATGTACGTACCGTTCATATTGGAGAAAAGCCTTACAAGTGCACTGTTTGTGATAAAGGTTTTGCTGCACGAGCATCGTTAAAATATCATAGCTACCATCATACAGGAGAAAGGCCCTACCATTGTGAAGTTTGTGGGCACACTTTTACTAGAATGACATGCTTAGAAAAACATAAACGAGTACACACAGGAGAAAAACCATACACTTGTGATGTTTGTGGAAAAGCATTTTCAAGAAGATTTAGCTTAAGAAGACATCAAATTCTCCACACTGGATTAAAACCTTATATTTGTGAAATCTGTGGGACAGCATTTTCAGATTACAGTAACTTGGCTGGCCATAAACGTGTTCATACTGGTGAAAGGAAATACCAGTGTGAAACTTGTGGCAGAGCATTTTGTACTAACCGTAGCCTTTCATCTCATAAATATAATCATAGTGGTGAAAAACCATACCACTGTGATATTTGTGGGCTAAAATTTTCTCTTACGAGCTACTTATTGGCTCACAGAAATAATATCCATTTTGGAGAAAAGCGCTACCCTCGCAAAGTTTCTGGGAAAGCTTTTTCTAAAAAGGATTCACTTAAAAAAACACAAGCACATTCACACATGAGAAAATAGTACTCAAAACTGACCTCGCCTGTGCTGGTGCCATGTCAAAAGCACCTAGTCGACTCTGCAGTATGGTTAGTGTTAGAATTGGCATCCAGCTGTAAAAGCCATGCCAAAAAAGACACTAAAACCTAGTGCAGTCTTCTACCTATCCAGCCCCTGTCAAATTGCCCAACCCATGCCAACATGGAAAATGGATGTTAAATGATGATACATGTGCATATATATATGTATGTTTATATTCATACACCTCTGGTTGACCTCTCTTTCCTTCTATGTTCCTCTTTAGATTCTTACCATCTTCATATCTTTCTTTCTTGTTCCCTTCCCCACACATTGCCCATATTCACCCATATAAAGCGGGATAGTACTGCTTACTCCTACACAACCGATCTCATCAATACTTCATCTCTTTCTTTCTTAGTAACCCTTGACCTTTGATACTAATCCTTTCCCCTTTTACCTATACTTTCTAAAAGATAAAAGATTTGTAGAAAGCAAAAAAAAAAAAATTAATCACGTAAAAACAAACTGGAAAATATTAATGAGAACTTATTTTTGAAATTAAAATAAAATGGAAAAAAAAAAAGACAGGAAAAAGTCTGCTTCCTGAGCTTTTCTTTTGGGGTCATGTGTAAAATCTGGGATGTTTGGATATCCTGCATGTTATAGCCCGTCGTATATATGTATATATATATATATGCGTGTGTATATGTTTGTGTGTCTGTGTTTGTCCCCCCTCCAACATCGCTTGACAACCGATGGTGGTGTGTTTACGTCCCCGTAACTTAGCGGTTCGGCAAAGAGACCGATAGAGTAAGTACTAGGCTTACAAAGAATAAGTCCTGGGGTCGATTTGCACGACCAAAGGCGGTGCTCCAGCACGGCCGCAGTCAAATGGCTGAAACAAGTAAAACAGTGAAAAAAACGAGCAGTTTGTTCAGCAAGACATTTCATAAACCTCGTCTGCCAATTACGACAGGAGAGAACACCATATATTTCTAATTTATATATATTCTCTCATATATATATATGTGTGTGTATGAAGATGTGCACAAATTTTCCTTTGTTTGTTTATTTACTTGCTTATTAAACAGCATAGCGGCAAACTATTTCATAAATATGAATTATTCATGTGTCGCAAATGTTTTAAAAATTTGTTTGAGGACATTCCAGAAAAATTGTAATTTTAATCAGTTATATAAACCAACAACTTTTTTAACCAGTAACTAGTTTGATAAGTGCCTGTGCACAAAACTCTCGGTCTTTGAGCCACCCTGTTACTTCTGTAAAAATTTTGGCTTTCGTGCTGGTGGCATGTAAAAAGCACTATGTGAACATGATCGATGCCAGACCCGCCTGACTGGCTCCTGTGCCCATGGCACGTAAAAGGTACCAACTACGCTCTCGGAGTGGTTGGTTTAAGAAAGGCATTCTGCTATAGAAATATTGCCAGATCAGATTGGAGCCTGGTGCAACCGCTGGCTTTCAAGACCTCAGTCAAACAGTCCAACCCATGCCAGCATGGAAAACGGACGTTAAACGATGATGATGATTATATATACTGTGGGCCAAAAGTCATGCAGAAAATAAGTTCAGTATGCTCCAGAATTGTCAAAACATGCTTCAAATTTTCTAAAATTGAATAAAATAATGATGAATACGCATGTACTTGTGCATGATGAACAAAATGAATAATAATAATCTTTTCTACTCTAGGCACAAGGCCCGAAATCTTTGGGGAGGGGACCAGTCGATTAGATCGACCCCGGTACACAACTGGTACTTAATGTATCGACCCGAAAGGATGAAAGGCAAAGCCGACTCCGACGGAATTTGAACTCGGAACGTAAAGACATGAAATACCCATTTCTTTACTACCCACAAGGGGCTAAACACAGAGGGGACAGACAAACGGATTAAGTCGATTATATCGACCCCAGTGCATAACTGGTACTTATTTAATCGACCCCGAAGGGATGAAAGGCAAAGTCGACCTCGGCGGAATTTGAACTCAGAACGTAGCGGCAGACGAAATACCGTTAGGCATTTCGCCCGGCGTGCTACGGTTTCTGCCAGCTCGCCATCTTATAATAATAACAACAAACTCATTCATCCATTCTTCAGAAATGCTCTGTTGATGTTTCACGTTTCCAATCCTGCGCAACGCAGCATGGCCCGGCAATATACCTGCTTTCTATGTCATCCATGTCTGAACTATATAATGCAAAATTCTCATACAGGAAAAAAAAAAACCTGCTGTTGTGACTCACAGCCATTTAAGTTTGACTGCGTGACCACTCCCGAAAGCTACGCTCGTCACCCGCAATTAATCCCTCCTGTGTTCCCTTCCCTGTTTAGTCGGACGAGTAAATACAGGGTGTCCCAGAATTATTGTTAATTTGAGAGAAATCGGATGTATATTTTTAAAAACTCGCTTTTAATTATGTTTAATATGTGTTAAAAGTGTATACATTTTGAATTGCGTTTATAATATTATTTTCATTTATGTTGGACCCCGCTTATTTGTCCATGACCGATTTTTTTTTTTTCAATTTGGCAGCAATCATTTTCTTTACCCCATCCCCAAGATGGAATTTATTAGAAAATATATGAAGACATGGTGATTGTAATACTCACTAGTCAGATATGGTGTATGTCCGTATCCAGTATGTTTCACAATACTACTTGCAGTTGTTGACTGAGGACCAAGAGCCCACTTCTGGTTGGAACCAATATTTACTTTAACCTTTCTGACTTTTCCTTCTCTAAAATTAAATAGAATATACTAAATTATTAGCAGAGAATAAATTTGTAATGTAATATACTTGAAATTCTTCCCCAGGTATTAAAATGTTTGCCAGTTCTTTATAGTACTGTAAGATAATTCTCATATACGGTACTGTTATTATTAAAAGTCGCTGTCATGCCAACCCCCTTTGCTTGTGAAGACATGTTGGGGCAAGCGAAATCGAAATCGAATTGAACCAGCCAGGATCCCTGGTCTGGTGGTACGTAAAAAGCACTATCCGACTCGTGGCCGATGCCAGCACCGCCTCGACTGGCTTCCGTGCCGGTGGCACATAAAATACACCAATCCGACCGTGGCCATTGCCAGCCTCGCCTGGCACCTGTGCAGGTGGCATGTAAAAAGCACCCACTACACTCACGGATTGGTTGGCGTTAGGAAGGGCATCCAGCTGTAGAAACATTGCCAGATAAGACTGGAGCCTGGTGCAGCCTTCTGGCTTCCCAGATCCCCGGTCGAACCGTCCAACCCATGCTAGCATGGAGAACGGACGTTAAACGATGATGATGATGATGATTATTCGAACAGTGTGTGTTACGAAAATATCGGATCTTTTCGGTTTGAGCGGCAGTTTTTAACATAATTTCTAGGTAACTAAAAAATTTTAAACTTCGTATACTGGTAGAATGTGTTTATAAAACATCTTGTTCTCTTGGCTTTATTGAGAAAATTCTATAGTTTGTAAGATATTTGTTGTTTTTTTTTCTTCAATTTCTTCAACCAATCAAATACGTCTATAGAGTTAAAAAGCATTCTGTGCCGTATGGATATGTCCCTCGTTTAAGAAACAGATTGGGTTTATTTACATTTGTGAAGAAAAAAAGATACCCTTCCCCCTCCCCTAACCCTACCCCTAAAAGAGATTGAAATGCAATAGATCGATACTAGGGTCATAATTATGGGTGACAATTTCATATGACACTGCAAGAAAAAACTGCCGTTCAAACCGAAAAGATTCAAAATATCTATTCTATGGCAGTTGTTGATCAGAACAATATTACATACTCAGAAAGTAAAATTTATAATTAATATACACAGCATTTGAAGGAAAGTTCGAAGATTGAAGTGCTGTATTTATTTAAACAGCTATATATTATTTGTGATTGAAAACTGGGGATTAATGCAGTTTCGCACCTCTCCTTGAAAAATGCATTTTTTTGAAAATATGTTTTCGGATTCCTACGTTTTAGATGTCGGAGATTACGAATATGCAAAATTTTATTTAAAATGCGATTGGATTTTTTTTTTATATGCGATTCTGCATTAGCCCCCAAAACTGAATATATTTTGTTGTGTCTATGGAGAGTCATTACGCCAATATTAACAACAGACGCATTGGCTCAATTGCCCTTCTTTATTATTTCTCAACTAAATATTTCCAATTGTTTATGGTAAATGGCAATTTGTCCAATATTTGCTGGAAACATAGAATTCAATGTAAATTTTAATCTGATATTAAAGCCAATATATATGTTGGTATTTTCACCAACTAATTCTTTTCAACGTTTATATAATACAAATATGGACTCCAAACTTTCTTCATAATCATCAAATGGTGTAATATAATGATGGGAAGACGGGTATATGCTATGCATATATACTTATATATACTTAGGCGGCGAGCTGGCAGAAACGGTGGCACGCCGGGCGAAATGCGAAGCCGTATTTCGTCTGCCGTTACGTTCTGAGTTCAAATTCCGCTGAGGTCGACTTTGCCTTTCATCCTTTCGGGGTCGATAAATTAAGTACCAGTTACGCACTGGGGTCGATGTAATCGACTAAATCCCTTTGTCTGTCCTTGTTTATCCCCTCTGTGTTTAGCCCCTTGTGGGTAGTAAAGAAATATATATACTTAGAGACAGTGAGCTGCTGTCAATACATGTGTAGCATCAACCAAAGTACCTCCACATACACTAATCCTGTTATCTGTGGGTTGGTTAAATATTTGGAGATAGACAATAGATGGAAATTCACAGTTGGCTGCTTGAGATCCACCGACGATCTGCGTCTTAGGTTCTGAAAGAAAATCACCAACGCAAATAAATATACATTTCTAGATGAATTATTCTTGAATGTCTACGATATATCTATCACTGTATTTTGTATGGTCGTAATTTTGTAAGCAGTAATTACATGAAAAGTATCAGTTCCAAACTCTCTTTTCAAATTAAATTAATGATTTAAAAATATATGTAGAATTTTCCGATACAAGTATTAATAACGGGATCAGTCTGTATGAAACCGTGTTTTGAAAAGATTGAACACGTAAAATCCCCTGATCGGCAAAAAGAAGGCAATAGAGAGACAACATGGTGGTACTAGATGTTTGGTTACTGGTGTAGAAGAACTGAACTGATGCTAGAGTTATTGAGACTGTGGTATTTATAGGTAAGTATCGTTAGGGTAACAACTTTAAAGAAATAACAGCTGTAATTATGCATCAATGCACTCACAATATAGCAAAGAACAGATATGTTTTTATGTAAAATATTACGTTATATCAGATATATGATCAATAAAATTTTTGCATTATCTCACAAAAGTAATGTTCCAATTTCTATTGAGAACAACCATCTTTTGGAATGTATTGAAATATTTCAAATTCGCATAACGGCATAGTTTCCATATTCTTATATGTATACGTTAATAACAATTACCCTTTGTGTGATGAGAAACTTGTCTGTCTATCTATCTATCAATCTATATATATATATATTTATCTATATATCTATCAGTCTGTCTATTTCCCTTTCTCTCTCTCTCTCTCTCTCTCTCTCTCCATATATATATATATATATATGTATATATATATATAATATATATATATATATATATATGTATGTATATATATATATATATATGTATATATATATATATATATGTATATATATATATATATATATGTATATATATATATATATATATATATGTATATATATATATATATATATATATATATATATATGTATATATATTATATATGTATATTATATATATATATATATATATATGTATATATATATATATATATATATATATATGTATATATATATATATATGTATATATATATATGTATATATATTATATATGTATATATATATATATATATATATATATGTATATATATATATGTATATATATATCATAAAGAGAAAGTTCTTGGTTGAGTATTATGTGAAGAATGAGTAGAGATGGCTTTTTTGAGGAGGTAATTTTTATTTTAATCTTAATAATACTGTTAACAGTGAGTGACCTAGCTTTCTGACTGTTGTCCGTCCTCAGTGTGAGACTGTCTTACTCTGAGGATGGATATCATCCAGAAACTTAGGTCACTCACTGTAATCACTATTATTAAGATTAAAATAAAAAAATTATCCCCTCAAAAATGCCATCTCTACTTATTCTTTCAATATATATTTATATGGATTCGCTGAGAAGTATATATGTGCACGAACCCCTTCCACTCCAGAACTGAAAGAGTGTCAGGAATAGAAAGAAAATCTCGTTCAGTTCTCCATTCAGCCTACAAGTTTCAACTAACGTACATGCTAATTAACCGTTCTCAGAGTGAAATAGGTAAAGTGAACGTTTTCCCGACGCTATAAACACTTAAAGCGAAACAGTTAAACATTCTCTTGTAATATTATGACAATAATATTTGCATAAATCATTTCGTATATATTTATTGATTTCTCAATAGTTTGACATTATTCTGCTGACATTCCTTCGATAACAGATATCTTCATCAAAGTACTTCTCACGTGTGTCTATCGATCCAGTTTCGGAAATATCCGACGTCGCTGAAAGCACTGACATCTGTCTCACATTTATATCCTGCCAACACCATGTTACTCCTGCCAACACCATTTCACCATTTGATCTTGGACAATAAAGTGGACCACCAGAGTCACCCTACAAAAACACAAATAATATATCTATATATTGTTCTTGAAATTCACAGATGTTGAATTATTTTACGAAATATAATTTTTTGGTCAAGTTACACAACAGGGTAAATTTCTTATTGTGATAAACAGTTTTCTTTTCACTACATTGAAAATGTGTCCGATATCTTTGCATTAATACACACACTCAAACACGCACACGCACACACACACGCACACACACACACACATCTAAAATGTGCATCAGTGAGATATTAAAATAGGTATATACTAAAGTATCAATACTGTATACCTTGCAAACAGATGCTCCACCTGGTCTGAAATCCCCGGCACAAAGAATTCCTTCAGCAATTCGCATCCCAGATCTTCTTTTACAAACATCATGGGGAATAGCTGGAAGGGCCACTTTATATAATTCGTTAGGGCTATGTCCTCTGACTGAAAGGAGTACAAATCGAGTGATGATTAATATCGATCAACAACAATTTAATTCAAATATGAATGTTTGATGAAACTATATTGATACTTACAAAAGAGACTTCCCCATCCAGCAGCGATACATCTTTTATGATCAAATGTTTCTCCTGGATTGGCCATAGTTGCAAATTTCACACATCCTTCTTCACGGACTGGTCTGCTCAAAGTCAATATGGCGATGTCGTTCTCTTCAAAAATAAAATAGGTATAAGATAGATATAAATGCCAGCTTGTCATGCATTAGAGACGTATATATATATGTGTGTGTGAAAAGGTTGAATTATATTTCATCCTTTACTTTGGAGGGTTCCAAAGGGCGATTTCTAACAAAAATATTTCATATTTTGCTGGTAGTTTACTGGCGTAGGATTTATGCGAATATTAAAATATTACTTATATATGATGTGTTATGAGAATTTATGGAAAGGTATCCAATAGAAACTCAATAAATTTGTTAGAAATGGAGAAGAGAAGTATTTAAATACATCGTACGATCGTTTCAAACAGCGATATTATCATGTAAATCCATGGTAGAAAAATTAAAACTAATTTGATGAAATTAAAATAATTAGATATCATTGTTCTTCTCAGTGCAACAAGTATACAACAGAAAATTATTATTATTACAGTAGACTTCATGAATGAGATAGCAGATAACAAATTCGGATATGTGTATTTTATCCATATGAAACAATTGAGAGCATACTAAAGAATGTGAGTCTAGCTGTGTATAAACTAAAACTGATGCAGTTAACGGTTATTTGAAAATTTGAGTGAAAAAATGTTTAAGAGACGTTCCCTCTATAGAAGAGTAAGTAGCTAAATAATTCAAGCTCTAAATAAGTCATTCGTTATAGGAAGTTTAATAGAGGTGTCCAGTGGAAAGGCATAATTATGTTTGAATGAGGATATCATTTGACAGTTATAAGTAAAGTAGATACGGTGTATATTTAAAAACAAAAATTGTGTGTGAGAGTGAATTTAAGCTAGTGGGATTATTTAAATAGTAGGCTGCTAGAATGCAACGAGAACAACAGTTAATAGAAATATTTCAAGAGCTACATATAATGGAAATGTGTTACTGTAAGTACTTATATTCATTTGTGTGTATTAAATATAAGGTAACAAAAAAATTAAAATAGGAAAATTAGTTGTTAATATTACAGAATTAAAATAGTAAATATTGCTGTGGCTATAAAAATTAAAAGAACTTTCAGAGGTATAATAGATATTGTAAGAACGTTCAGAGGTATAATAGATATTGTAAGACTGAAAATTAATAATGTAGGGAAGATAATAAAGCTAGGAAGAGTTAGAAATTTTTAATAAATATTATAGTTATTGATATTTATTAGGTTGACTATGTTTATGTATTAATAAAAATGTGAGTTAAGAATTTAGCTTGGCATAAGGTGAGAGGGAAATATATAGTAATATTATGTAAGTAATGAGTGTTTCACTTATGTAAGCTTATTGTGCATTGTATATAAGAAAAATAATTTTTATCTGTTTATGGAGTATGAAATATACAAAAATAATTTATATATAAAAGGAGACTTATAATGGAAAAGAATTCATAGGGCATACTGATTCATTTGCAGAGAACATATCCGCGAAATAGTATACTTGGATTTATGTATTCTAGCAGTTTTTCAAGTTGAATTATTTGAGGGTGTATATGAAAAGAAAGAACAGCGTACAAGACAAATAACCTTACATTGGGCTCGTATCAAAGTACGACAGGCTGAAACAAAGTATTTTATATTTCAAGGCTGGCAGCCAAGACTGCCTGGTATGCGAATAAGAATCAAAGATGGAGTAGAGCAGAACCTCGGAAATTGTAAGTAGCCAAGCGGCGTGTTTACCTCAGGCTACTTTTCAGGCCAAGGGCATCTTGATTATAGGGATTTTACTTTGTCGTTAGGAGGCCCACGTTAACACACAGAGGAACAATTAAAATATAACATATGTGTGTGAGTGTACGTGTGTGCGTGCGCCCGCATTGACTTTTGGTAAGGACACCGTATTTTGTTTTGTAACCATAACATACTGTGAAGTTGTGAAGACATGTGGCTTAGTGGTTAGGGTATATTGCACGCAATCGTAGGGTCGCGAGTTCGATTCCCGGCAACGTGTAGTGTCCTTGAGTAAGACACTTTATTTCACGGTGCGCCAATCCTCTCAGCTGGCAAAAATGAGTAGTACCTTATTTCAAAGGGCCGGCCTTGTCACACTCTGAGAAGTATGAAGGGGTACACGTGTCCGTGGAGCGCTCAGCCACTTACAGTTCTTTTTTGCACTATCAAATATAATAACAGCTTCTAAGTAAATGTTGTATCCTATCTTTGGTGTTAGCAGTGCGTTGTTTTCATTTTCAAGTATATCTTCTTTCTTTTATTCGTTTATTTCTTTCATTTGACTGTGGCCATGCTAGAGCACTGCCCTGAGTCGAAAAAATCGACTCCAGGGTTTATTCTTTGTAAGCCTAGTACTTATTCTATCGGTCCCTTTTGCCGTACCGCTAATTTACGGGGACGTAAACACGCCAAAATCAGTTGTCAAGCAATGGTGGGGACAATCATACACATACACACAGACACACACATACATATACACACAGACACTCCAACACATTTACACAGATACACATATACATATGTACAGATGAGGATAGGCACTTTGAACAAGTGCCTTCTATTGTTGTACGCGGCCAGTCAAAGCCCTAGAAGTAGATTTGGTAGACAGAAACGGAAACAAGACTACCATATGTATGTATGTAGGAATGTACATGTACGTATGTATTATGTATCTATCGGGCATGTGGAGTAGTGTGTAAATCGGCAGGAGGACTTAAACGACAAGCAAAGGTACATGAAGCCCAGTTACAACTACAGCCGACTATTACCAGTATATGTTTTAGTTGCCAATTTTGTACAAGACATTGTAGATCTTTAGCTGGGCTAAAAAGTCACATTCGATCACAGCACCAATAACAGTTAAGCTTCGTGCAATGGCCATACTCGATAATGAGGGGGCAGCCATAATGTATGTATGTATGTATGTATGTATGTATGTATGTATGTATGTATACATGCATGCATGTATGTATGTATGTATGTATGCATGAATGTATGTATGTATGTATGTATGTATGTATGTATGTATGTATGTATGTATGTATGTATGTGTGGGTGTGTGGGTGTGTAGTGTGTGTGTGTGTATCAAAGAGGGATGCTGAAAAGACCCTGTTTTTAAGGGTTTTCTGGAAGGCCTCGCTGGAGGCCCAAACTGTCATGTTCTTTTACAAGGTGTAGAATAACTGATGGGCTGCTACAATAAGTGTGTGAATCTGAGAAGGAATATGTTGAATGAAATCATAATTAACTGATCCGCCTGTGTATTGATTTTCACCCAAAACAGAGAACCTTTCAGCACCCACTCGTATGTATGTATGTATGTATGTATGTATGTATGTATGTATGTATGTATGTATGTATGTATACGCATATATATATATATATACATCGTCGTTGTAATCCACATCACTATATTCTGTAGTAGTGACTACCGAGAAATGCTAATGCGGATATTCTTTGGTATACAACTTTAATTAAGATAAGAAGATCTAGAATGTCTGAATAATGGCAGCTGGGATAAATACTGATGAAGAAATATCGGTGTTTAGACATTTCTTGCAGAAACATTAAAATGAAAACACCAAAACCATAGCTATCATATATTGACATTAAATTGCAGTGGATGAAACACTGATATTTACTGATAAATGGTGAGAAGAAAGAGAAAATTTATAGGAAAGTGTATGAAGATATTGTAATACACACTTATGAGGTAGGGTTGGTGAACGAAATGTTCATGTGTCACATTTTGAATTGCATTTGTAGACTGAGGACCAGGAATCGACAAGTGGTTGGTACCAATATCTACTCTAACTTCTCTGTTACGTCTTTCTCTAAAATCAAATAGAATTTACAAAATCTTTAACAGGGAATCATTTTACATCGTCATGTGCATGAAATTCTCCTAGATACTAAAACGTTTGTCTATTCTTTATCGTATTATAACATATGTCTCTTTAAACGGCACTGTTATTATCAAAAGTCGTTGTTCATTTAAATACTATCATTCGAACGGTGTCTGTGTTACTAAAATATAATTCTATTGGTGTTGTTGGTCTGAAAAGTATTATACATACACGAACTAAAATGAGTAATTAACATATGTGGAAGAATGTTCCAAGATTGAAGCGATGTATTTATTTGAAAAAGGATTTTTTTTAGTTGAAAACCGAATATATCCTTTAACTAAATATCTCAACACGTTTATGGTGAAAGGCAATTATCGGACGTTTCTTGGAAACACAATGTTCAATGTGAATTGTAATCTGATATTAAAGCCAGTATATATGTTGGTATATACACTAAATAATTCTTTCCAAACTTTATAGGTTTTTACATCAATATATGACATCAAGTTATGTGAATTATTGATATAAAGACGTCAATATGTACTGTGTATATACTTACAGACAGTGAGCTGCTGTCAATACATGTGTAGAATCAATCAAAGTACCACCACATACATTAGAAAATGTAATACCCATGCTACCTTTGGGGCGATCAGATATTGTGAGATGGACAATAGATGGAAATTCGCAGTTAGCTGCTGGAGATCCACCGACGATCTGTTCGGCAGGTGCTGAAGGAAAATCAGAAAAGAAAATAAATATACATTTTTAGGAGAGTCATTCTTGAATGTCTACAATATATCTATTGTGATTTTAATGGTTGTAATTTTGTAACAATTAATTATCAGTTTGTAATTATCGTTTTTATAATGCTCAAGGAAACAATAAAAAATAATATCTGATTTATTTAATTGTTAATATAGTCACTATTCTTTTCTGTGACATCTTTCTAATGCCACGTTCATAAAATTCCTTAAGTTTAGAAGTAAAATATGAAATTAACTCGTTTTTTAAGCTCAGCTCTGGAAGTAAACCTTAATCCACTCAAACAGTTTTGTAAATTTCTAAAGAGATGGTAATCTATAGGTGTAAGGCACGGAGAATATTGTTGGTGGAGCAGAATTTTCCAAGCATATTTTTCAAGGACATCTTTGGACTTTTATGCAGTGTGAGGTCTCGCGTTATCATGATGTAGGATGACTCCATTTCTGTTTGTTAATGATGGACGCGTTCTGCTGTAACACTGCTTCCAAACGTCTTAGATGTCGGCAGTATATATTGGCTGTTATTGTTTGATTATGCTCAAGCAGTTCGCTATGAATTATTCCACTCACATGCCGCCATACACTCAGAAGCATTCGTTTTGGATTCAGGCCACTTCTAAGCTGCTGAGCTAGTTCTTCACCATGACTGAACCATAACGTTATTGCTTTACATTATGGTAAAGTATTCACTTTTCATCTCCAGTAATGATTCTATTCAAAGAAGGCATTTTCAGTTCACGAGATTCCAATGAAGTTGTAGTGATATTATAACGGTGCGCGCTCGCGCACCGTCCATTTGTATTTCGCGCGTGTTGGTGCCTTTACCAAGGCAGAGAAAGGAAGGGCCCTCTCGCGCATGCGCGAACCACCGGAAGCACGACCCGCTTGCCTATCGTGGTAGTTAGCGAGGCAAGGGGGTCGTAGAACGTTTGACCACTAGCAGCAGCAAGCGGCGACTTGGGACCCAGCGATTGAAGGCGGCGGTCACGCATATATTCTCTCCGGTTGATAGCAGCCGGCCGAATGCCTTTAACCAAATTGTTGCCGACCACATTCAACTTCCCTGTTCGACGCCATCTTGACCCCTTTCTGGTTTAGCGGCTAAATATTGTAAATATTACAATCGATTAACTTTCAGCCTTGCGCGCCCCGAACCAAGGACATCAGATAACACACTTATTGTTATTGTTACCAAGAAAGAGAATAAAGTAGTAATATATATTTTACGTCTGCGTCTTGTTGTTTCTGACGGGCAGAGATTCTGGATTATTAAAGCAACGGCTAGTGAGTGATTGCTTTCTTGTACCCCGAAAGTACAAGATCAGATATTCACATCACTCACACTAAGTTCGTTTCAAAGTGCAGTAGTCGACACGTTGTTTGTAACTGTCTGCAAAGAGACCATGTGGGACCCATTTTCCCACCTTTGTCACTTAACCAAGCCTTTTCAATTCACGATCGATGAATGATCGTATGGCTCACAGTGAAGTTCATGCCTAATTCCTGAACTGTATTAGTCTGGTTTGCTTCAACAGTGGCTTGCAATGCACCATACCGAACACACTTGGACGCCCTAATCTTGATTGATCCTGCAGGCTGTAGTCATCGTATCCGAATCGTTAAAACCATTTTCTGAGTGATCTTTCAGTCATTCCGCTATCACTATAAGTGTTTTGCGGGAATTTTGTTTCTAAACTTGCATTATTTCCTTTTTGAAATTTATAAAGAAAAGCGTTCTTTGCTAGGAGTGAACACGGGGCCAATATAACAACATTAATTATGACAAGCTTGAACAAATCTGAAAGAAAAGGAAAAGTAATTATTCATCAATGATTTCGTCGCATTTCAACTAGAACTGAGAAGTTAAACACCTTTAAATTAAACTAGATATTTACTTTAAGAAAAACGGACAGAAGTTTCGCTACAATGTGATATATTTAAAAAATCAGTTTCAAATTATCTTTTCATATGAAATTATTGATTTAAAAATGTATGAAGAATTCACTGAAACCAGTATTAACAAAGATATCAACCGGAATGCGGACGACATTTGAAGTTTCATCATGGAAAACCCCTCGTCCGGAGATATGACTTACCAGCAAAAACTGAAGCAACCGTAACAAGAAGGCAACACAGAGACAACAAGGTGGCACTAGATGTGAAGTTATTGGTGTAGGAAGATTGAACTGATGCTAGAGTTATGGAGAGCGTAGTATTTATAGATGAGTATCATTAGGGAACAACTTGGAGAAAAGAACAGCTGTAATCATCCATCAATATTCTAACAATATAGCAAAGAACAACAGAAAATGTTTCAATGTAAGATAAGTCAAAAGAAAATATAAGAAGCAACATTTGAAGTTACGACAACTAGAAGAACCGCTGTACATGCAATATATGCTGCAATAGGGTAACTTGCTTCGTAATCCCAACTAAAGGATGAATACTATATGAGAACCTTCATTTTAGAAAGAAATCTATAACCATAAAAAGCAAGGATTAGACATTCTAGTTTCAATTGTTAATTAAACTGCAGAACGTCAGTGGTTATAAGCGTTGATGAATTGTTATGGGTAATATAAGAGTTAGTGGAGCAAAGTTCCTTTTTTGAGGTCACTCAAGCATTATCCAGTGGAGTTCCATCAGAAAGAACATAGTAAGATTATATTAAGAGGAGAAAAGCACTGATGTGGAATACGGAATGAGACCATCCTTGTCTATAATAATAAAAGCGAAATTGTCTGTCCGTGAGGGACCCGTATACCTTTTTGGAATCAGGATGATTCCGGGATTGAACATCTGCCCTTCGTTTGTTTCTTGAACATCCAGCATTGGGATCTGATTTAAAAGCATTCGTGTTGATGTTTCTGGTGGGTAAAGCTTGGCTGATTCACACCATCTTGGTTGGCATTTGTCAGATCTAGGGTGAGATAAATGGCTTTCGCTTCGTTAATTTTACGTCAAGATAAGAACTCTTTGGGACTAACAGGTCGATTGTTGGAATCCAACTTGGGACTGGAACAATAGAATGATTGCATTAGAGAATTAATTATCAACCATCTTTAACATCTGATCAAACACCCCGGGCCACATAGTCATTATAGGCGTTATATTCCTGCTATTCTTCTTTTTAGTTTTTGGACGCAGACCCAAATAGCCCTCACGCAGGAGCTAGCTTAAAAGTCCGCACGGTGTGTAGATTTTAAGCAAATGTTTAATAAATGTCGTGGTTCGATACTCCAAGAACGTTACGGATTACGAAAGGCACCTGGTAAAGTACAGAAGGCTAAACACATTAAACGCTGTGGCTATTATCGTAATAACGAGGACACCATTCTGATTAAATTCTATAATAATGATATTCCTTATTCACAAGGAATTCAGACAAAATATTACTTAAGTCTTAAAGTATAACAGATTTTATAATAATAATAATAATGAAATTATTGTATACAGTGCTCAGGTGCACCACAACTTGTCAAAAAGTGCGTATAAAGTATATGCAGTAATGTACAAATGTCTGGGAAGTGGACAGTGTATGAGTCACATACATGCTTGCGTGTGTATGGAGAGGAGAAAATCAGGTGTAGTGTTGGCGAATCTTAGGAAGCATAGAAGTTTTGAAGGATGCAGTGCTCCGACAACTAACAACTGATGCCGGCAATCTGTTCCATGCTTCGGCAACTCTTAGCGTGAAAAAATGTTTCCGAAAGTCATGGGAACTGTGTTGTTTTCTGACTTTGTAAACATGTCCACGGGTGTTAGACAGGTGGAGTTTGAAAAGGTGCTCAGAGTTATTGTTTGTAAGATGGTTAATAATTTTATGGGTGTCTGCCAAGCAGCTGCCAGACGTCGGAGTTTCAATGTGTCGATGCCCAGGGAAGTAAAGCGTTCAGAATATAGCAGATGCCTGATGGAGGGTATTCTCTTGGTTGCACGTCGCTGAACGGCTTCCAGACGATTAATATCCTGGGCAAGATAGGGGTTCCAGATCGGCGATGCAAATTCCAGGTGAGGTCGTACCATAGCTATATAAAGCCGCAGATAAATAGCCGGAGAGCGGCTCACAAAGGACTTGGTGAGTGATGCCAAGACATCCTCAGCCTTCTTGGCAATTTTAGCGATGTGTTTTGTCCAGGCAAATCGCTGTCGACAATAACGCCCAAGTCACGTTCACACGAAGACTTTTTGAGATTAGTGTAGTGGAGGGAGTAATAGACGCTGGGCTTTTCCTCCCAAATTGCATGGTGGTACATTTGTCCACAGCCAGCTTGAGTTGCCAATCCCTGATCCACTGCTGCATTGTGTCCAGGTCTGATTGCAATAGAGATCTATAGTGTACAGAATCTGACCTCTTTATTTCGAGGTACAGCTTGTTGTCATTTGCATATTTCAGCACTGCGGCATTCTTTAAGTTGGCATCTATGTCATTAACATATGCAACAAATAAAAGGGGGCCAAGAACAGATCCCTCATAGGGTGAAGAGTGCTGTCCTAGACCTGTGACAACTTCTTTCCGGCCGATAATAAAGGACTTCAACCAGTTATAGAGATCATCTCTTACTCCCAACGCAGAGAGTTGCTTTAACGTAAAATATTACATGTTATATCAGATATATGATCAATAAAATTTTTGCATTATCTCACAAAAGTAATGTTCCAATTTCTTATTGAGAACAGCCATCTTTTGGAATGTATTGTAATATTTGAAATTCGCATAACAGCGAAGTAGTTTTCATATTCTTATATGTATACGTTAATAACAATTACCCTTTGTGTGATGAGATATATTTTATTGTGTTGATAGGCGATTTTCATGCTATATTGATCCACCTAAGTATTCTATCGTTGTTCATAAATATAGTATAGCAATTTCCAGTAAATAAATATTTCCTGTAAATAAGTGCTTATATATTCTTATCAGTGTCCTCATCTTGTTTGCTATAGTTACAACGTTTCGTATACAGTGATCTACGCTTAACTTCGAACCGAACCCTACGTTAAATCAACATTTTCTCACAAACACACACACATACATACATACATACATACATACATACATACATACATACATACATACATACATACATATATGTACATACACTCAAATATACGTTTTAATCGTTGATTTCAGTTAACTCGTTCAGTGATTGAGCCTGATTTTTTTAACGTGACAAATCTGAGAGAGAGAGAGAGAGAGAGAGGAGAGAGAGAGAGAGAGAGAGAGAGAGAAAATGGAGAGTATTTCTTTATTCACCATGAGGTTGAGAAAAAGAGGGGACAATACGGGGACAGACAACACAAACGTTGGGGTCAGGGTATCGAATGAGACGAAACGTATGAATAAACAAACAATTAAAATATATACAATTAAATGAGAATGAGTGATTAACAAAAAATGAAGCGGAGGACGCGGTCGACCCCACAAAACCACATACTCACACTGAAGACTTTGCTTTCTCCTTTTTATTTTCTCGTTTAAACAGGTTCTTTCACTCGCAGCATACTTGCTATAGATTTCCATCTTTTACGAAACACACTTTGCGACCGGCATTTCTTTTCCAGCCTTACTTTCCGTTTCATGTGGAAAACGAAAAAGTCGATTAGCTCGAGACTGGAGATTAACATGCCTGTTGCAATTCCTTTCTCTCTCGTCTTCCATACTACTTCTTTCGCCACAGCAACTACCGAGAGAAAACAGCTTGCTCCTCCCTATTCAGGGAGGGCGGTGGAACGATCTTAATTAAAGATTCGCTCTACAGTTGTACTCTTCTCGAATGCGACAGCAGATGTTCGACATAAGCCCAGTGTTCAGTCACCTTGGGGCATTGCACAATCGCGTGCAGTACAGTTTCACTGTCCTCCTCACATCTTGCACAAACCGACGAAGGTGCACACCTATGTCTAAAGAGCTTATCTCGAACCGGAAAAGCTATTGTGTAACATTGCCAGGCCAGGGACTTTTGGTAATTATCCATAGGCCCCGGACCGAATGTTCTTTGGAACAGGCTGGCCAGTTGATCTTCGTCGAAGCCTAGGGTTTCTCCCAGGACGTCGTCACAAACTCTACTAACCCTCTATAGAAGAACGAGGTAGTGCCCCCGCCACTGGCGTTGTCCGATTGGGAGTGAAGCACAAGTGCCTGATGGCACTCTACATTCTGGATTCGGTAATTACAACTACATCCAAACGATGCGACCCAAGGTCGTCAAGGAGGTAGCCTTGCTTCCGATACGACTTCAGGCCGCGAATATTTAAACAAACGAGTTTAAACGAGAATGTGAAAAATTAGTCGAATGTTTAAAACTTAGTATTTTAATGGGAGAGATGGCGTAGTTTCACCCTCCTCTTTTCTGTTTGTGAGTGTTGTGGTTTGCGAGGTCTTTCCGTCTTCTTTTTGAAGATTCCACGGTGACCCACTCCTGGTTGTTGTTGTTATTTTCTCCCGCTGTCGGCTGTACTTCGGCAATTGGTGTGCGCGACGTGGCTGCTATTTCTAGCCGTGTGGTCGTTGTCTTCGGCGTCGTGCTTGCCTCTTCTCCTGCGTTTTCTTTGGTTGTCTTCTTCTTACAGCTCGACCTTATGTGGCCTTTCTCGCCATATTTACAACATCTGGGCTTTTTCCGCTCGACTAACACCATCAGGCTGGTATTTTCTCCAATTGTAAGGGAACTGGGCATTTTTTCTAAGTCTGAGGGGTTTGCTTGGATGACAAGCTCTAAATCTTTTCCAACCCAGTTCATGTGGTGGTATCTCGTAGATTGAAGAATTGAAATTTCTTCTTCTTTGCCTGAGAATAGCGGCTATCACCCAGGCCACTTCTATTTCGGTTAGTGTATCAGTGACTGTGACTTTTGAAGTTCTCTTTCCTAAGTAAGTCGGCAGGAGAACTACTTCTTCCGACTTCAATGTCATTGTTGAATGTTCCCTAGCATTTTCTTCGCTATGGAAACGCACCTCAACAGTGCCGAAGCGACTTCCCCTCGTTATATAGCTTGTTTGTTGCCATATAGGCCTCAAGCATTTTTCTATCGCTTCCCTCGGTACTTCACAATATCACCTTCTTTTTTTAGTAGTCCTTGGTATTGGCGCGTAATAGAGCAAGAGACAAGTTGCGCCAATCAGAGTAGTGGACACAACAGGGTGCAAAAGAGCGGCCGAAGGCTAGCTGTTATCTACTACGTCCGTACTCATGTATGTATAACAGAGAGAAAGAGAGAGAGAGAGAATTTTACTAAATGTACGCTACAGATAGCTCCCCCACCAGTCATTTTGTAGAAGACCAAAGAGACAATAAACAGGAGACATATCTGTAGCGAAGAGGTGAAATTAGAAAGAGCGGTTGGCCATAAAAGTGAAAGGTAACTGGCACTAGGTCACCAATTTATAGACGTCCGTGTGAACGTAGGGCTGGCTGCGTTTTCGAATCACGTCGGGGTCAGCAATTTGTAGAACCTGAGCGAGCGTTGCTGTTGCTGAGTATACATATATATATATATATATATATATATATATATATATATATATATATATATATATATATATATATATATATATTATATATATATAAGGTGTTTGTATGATTGTGTAAAGAGGGATATACGTTATTCAAAGGAATTCTAACTCTGTTTTTTATGTTTTATTTATATTCTTTATAATATTAATATAGGATATAGAATATATAGTATAAATAGTATATGTAGTAAAATGAAATGAAGTATTGATTGTCTTATTGAATAGATGAAATATTGAATATCAAATATTAAGGGACTAGTATACTTTCTTGCATTTTAGCAATCTTCAAGGTCCCAGGTTGTGACAAGAATCCCCCACCTTATGCTGTACTCGGTGGTGCCTTCTTTCAACGACCATATCTGCTTGACCAGGGTTATGGAGTTACGTCTCTTCAGGATATTGGTGGGGCTTTTTTTTTCTGACATCTCACTGAACATTCATAGGTTGTCTTCGACGGGAGAGTCCGTAATAATGTATGTGTGTGTGTGTCCAATTACCGTTTGACAACCGGTGTTGGTTTGCTTGTCTTCCCATAAATGATCAGTTCGGCAAAAGACACCGATACAATAAGTACCCGGCTTAAAAAAGAGTATTGGGGTCGATTCTTCAAGGCGGTGTCCCGGGATGGCCGCGTTCTAATCACTGAAAAAGGATAAAAGATTAGATATCATTATTCACAGTGAAAATCCCGCTAATAAATCAAAGATGTCGATATTAATTTTAAAACGAAATCATGACTTAATTATAGTTAAAACGTAGATATTTTGGCAATTACGTAAATGTTATAGAATCGGTTATACTTTAAGTGTTAAATAATATTTTGTCTGAATTCCTTGTGAATAAGGAATATCATTATTATAGAATTTAATCAGAATGGTGTCCTCGTTATTATGATAATAGCCACAGCGTTTAATGTGTTTAGCCTTCCGTACTTTACCAGGTGCCTTTCGTAATCCGTTAAGTTCTTGGAATATCGAACCACGACATTTATTAAACATTAGCTTAAAATCTACACACCTTGCGGACTTTTAAGCTAGCTCTTGCGTGAGGGCTATTTGGGTCTGCGGCCAAAAACTAAAAAGAGAAGAATAGCAGGAATATAACGTCTATAATGACTATGTGGCCCGGGGTGTTTGATCAGATGTTAAAGATGGATGATAATTAATTCTCTAATGCAATCATTCTATTGTTTCAGTCCCAAGTTGGATTCCAACAATCGACCTGTTAGTCCCAAAGAGTTCTTATCTTGACGTAAAATTAACGAAGCGAATGCCATTTATCTCACCCTAGATCTGACAAATGCCAACCAAGATGGTGTGAATCAGCCAAACTTTACCCGCAAGAAATATCAACACGAATGCTTTTAAATCAGATCCCAATGCTGGATGTTCAAGAAACAAACGAAGGGCAGATGTTCAATCCCGGAATCATCCTGATTCCAAAAAGGTATACGGGTCCCTCACGGACAGACAATTTCGCTTTTATTACTATAGACAAGGATGCTCTCATTCCGTTTTCCACATCAGTGCTTTTCTCCTCTTAATATAATCTTACTATGTTCTTTCTGATGGAACTCCACTGGATAATGCTTGAGTGACCTCAAAAAAGGAACTTTGCTCCACTAACTCTTATATTACTCATAACATTTCATCAACGCTTATAACCACTGACGTTCTGCAGTTTAATTAACAATTGAAACTAGAATGTCTAATCCTTGCTTTTTATGGTTATAGATTTCTTTCTAAAATGAAGGTTCTCATATAGTATTCATCCTTTAGTTAGGATTACGAAGCAAGTTACCCTATTGCAGCATATACTGCATGTACAGCGGTTCTTCCAGTAGTCGTAACTTCAAGTATTGCTTCTTATATTTTCTTTTGACTTTGTTTCACAAAGATCCCTGAATTCTTTTTTCCTTAATATGTGATCGATAAGGACTGTTTTTCTATCCTTCTAAGGGTCGAAATCTCTCACCTTTATATTTGTTCTCTCACACCTAATATATAAGACGGAATACACACAACTATTGGGCATCATAGCATGCTCTTTTGGGGTCTTTAAGAGAGACATTCTCGAAAATCAATAGTAGACTTAACACTTTACAGGAACCTTCATTTAAGAGTGAGAGAACATTTAACTTATGGCCATAATAGATTTAGTTTTAAAGTCCCAGGTTCCATTGCATAATTGTCTTACACTACAACGGTACAAAGAATGTAAGTATTGATAAAACGTTAAGTGTAGTGACCAAGCTAATAAGCGTGAGTTCTATCCCTGGTCACGCAAACATATACTATACAGTTTGATTTAAGAGGACAGAGGAAGCATCACATGTAAGAAGAATGACTAATGGGAGAATAGTCCTGATATGCATATTGAAATTAAATCGATCCATAGCTCCACGGTTCGGTTCGAAATTCTGTGATGGTCACGGTATACGACAGAAACTTAAAAAGACTGAAGGGCACAACGGCCGAAACGTTATTACCATAGCAACCAAAATAAGGATACAAATACCAATGTATATCCCTTTGTTTATTTTTGCAGGAAATATTTATAAACTGGAAATATCTATGCAACATTTACGGGTGATGGAATAATATTTGGATGAGTGGTAGAATAATATTTGGATGGCTCAATCCCTATAGAAATCATCTGAATGGTCAACACAATAAAATATATTTCATCACACAAAACACAAAAGGTAATCGTTTTTAATGTATACATATAAAATATTGGAAATGCTTTGAAGTTATACGAATTTCAAGTATTACATTTCAAAAGATAGAAGTATTGAATAGAAATTAGAACTATACTTTACTGAAATAATTAAAAAATTTTTATTGATTTTAGATGACAACAAAAAATATCTTACATTAAAACATTTTCTGTTGTTCTTTGCTATATTGTTAGAGTATTGATGGATGATTACAGCTGTTCTTTTCTCCAAGTTGTTCCCTAATGATACTCATCTATAAATACTACGCTCTCCATAACTCTAGCATCAGTTCAATCTTTCTACACCAGTGCCACCATGTTGTCTCTGTGTTGCCTTCTTGTTACGGTTGCTTCAGTTTATGCTGGTAAGTCATATCTCCGGACGAGGGGGTTTTCCGTGATGAAACTTCAAAAGTCGTCTGCATTCCGGTTGATATCTTTGTTAATACTGGTTTCAGTGAATTCTACATACATTTTTAAATCATTAATTTCATATGAAAAGATAATTTGAAACTGATTTTTTAAATATATCACATTGTAGCGAAACTTCTGTCCATTTTTCTTAAAGTAAATATCTAGTTTAATTTAGGTGTTTAACTTCTCAGTTCTAGTTGAAATGCGACGAAATCATTGAAGAATAATTACTTTTCCTTTTCTTTCAGATTTGTTCAAGCTTGTCATAATTAATGTTGTTATATTGGCTCCGTGTTCACTCCTAGCAAAGAACGCTTTTCTTTATAAATTTCAAAATGGAAATAATGCAAGTTTAGAAACAAAATTCCCGCAAAACACTTATAGTGATAGCGTAATGACTGAAAGATCACTCAGAAAATGGTTTTAACGATTCGGATACGATGACTTCAGCCTGCAGGATCAATCAAGATTAGGACGTCCAAGTGTGTTCGGTCCTGGTGCATTGGAAGCCACTGTTGAAGCAAACCAGACTAATACGGTTCAAGATTTAAGTATGGACTTCACTGTGAGCCATACGATCATTCATCGATCGTGAATTGAAAAGGCTTGGTTAAGTGACAAATGTGGGAAAATGGGTCCCACATGGTCTCTTTGCAGACAGTTACAAACAACGTGTCGACTGCTGCACTTCATTGGAATCTCGTGAACTGAAAATGCCTTCTTTGAATAGAATCATTACTGGAGATGAAAAGTGAATACTTTACCATAACGTAAAGCAATAACGTTATGGCTCAGTCATGATGAAGAACTAGCTCAGCAGCTCAGAAGTGGCCTGAATCCAAAACGAATGCTTCTGAGTGTTTGGCAGCATGTGAGTGGAATAATTCATAGCGAACTGCTTGAGCATAATCAAACAATAACAGCCAATATATACTGCCGACATCTAAGACGTTTGGAAGCAGTGTTACAGCAGAACGCGTCCATCATTAACAAACAGAAATGGAGTCATCCTACATCATGATAACGCGAGACCTCACACTGCATAAAAGTCCAAAGATGTCCTTGAAATATATGCTTGGAAAATTCTGCTCTACCAACAATATTCTCCGTGCCTTACACCTATAGATTACCATCTCTTTAGAAATTTACAAAACTGTTTGAGTGGATTAAGGTTTACTTCCAGAGCTGAGCTTAAAAAACGAGTTAATTTCATATTTTACTTCTAAACTTAAGGAATTTTATGAACGTGGCATTAGAAAGAGGTCACAGAAAAGAATAGTGACTATATTAACGATTAAATAAATCAGATATTATTTTTCAATGTTTCCTTGAGCATTATAAAAACGATAATTACAAACTGATAATTAATTGTTACAAAATTACAACCATTAAAATCACAATAGATATATTGTAGACATTCAAGAATGACTCTCCTAGAAATATATATATATTTTCGTTTCTGATTTTCCTTCAGCACCTGCCGAACAGATCGTCGGTGGATCTCCAGCAGCTAACTGCGAATTTCCATCTATTGTCCATCTCACAATATTTAATCAGCCCACAGATAACATGGTTAGTCTATGTGGTGGTACTTTGATTGATTCTACACATGTATTGACAGCAGCTCACTGTCTGTAAGTATATACACACTACATATTGACGTCTTTATATCAATAATTCACATAACTTGATGTAATATATTGATGTAAACACCTATAAAGTTTGGAAAGAATTATTTAGTGTATATACCAACATATATACTGGCTTTAATATCAGATTACAATTCACATTGAACATTATGTTTCCAAGAAACGTCCGATAATTGCCTTTCACCATTCTTCACATATTATGTTAATTACCCATTTTAGTTCGTGTATGTATAATACCTTTCAGACCAACAACACCAATAGAATTATATTTTAGTAACACACACAGACTGTTCGAATAATAGTATTTAAATGAACAACGACTTTTGATAATAACAGTGCCGTTTAAAGAGACATATGTTATAATACGATAAAGGATAGACAAACGTTTTAGTATCGAGGAGAATTTCAAGCACATGACGATGTAAAATGATTACCTGTTAAAGATTATGTAAATTCTATTTGATTTTAGAGAAGGTCATGTCAGAAAAGTTAGAGTAAATATTGGTACCAACGACAAGCGGATTCGTGGTCCTCAGACAACAAATGCTATTCAAATTATGAGTCATGAACATTACGTTCACCAACCCTACCTCATACGTGAGTATTACAATATCTTCATACACTTTCTTATAAATTTTCTCTTTCTTCTCACCATTTATCAGTAAATATCAGTGTTTCATCCACTGCAATTTAATGTCAGTATATCATAGCTATTGTTTTGGTGTTTTCATTTTAGTGTTTCTGCAAGAAATGTCTAAACACCGATATTTCTTCATCAGTATTTATCCCAGCTGCCATTATTCAGTCATTCTAGATCTTCTTATCTTAATTAAAGTTGTATGCCAAAGAATATCCGCATTAGCATTTCTCGGTAGTCACTACTACAGAATATAGTGATGTGGATTACAACGACGATGTATATGTATATATGCGTATACATACATACATACATACATACATACATACATACATACATACATACATACATACATACATACATACATACATACATACATACATACATACATACATGTACATTCCTACATACATACATATGGTAGACTTGTTTCCGTTTCCATCTACGAAATCTAATTGCAGGGATTCGATTGGCCGCGTACAACAATAGAAGGCACTTGCTCAAAGTGCCTATCCTCATCTGTACATATGTGTGTATGAACATGTGTATGTGTATGTGTGTCTGTGTGTATGTGTATGTGTGTATGTGTGTATGTGTATGTGTGTCCCCATCATTGCTTGACAACCGATGTTGGTGTGTTTACATCTCCTTAAAATAGCGGTACGGCAATAGGGGCCGATAGAATAAGTACTAGGCTTACGAAGAATAAGCCCTGGAGTCGATTTGTTCGACTAAGGGCAGTGCTCTACTATGGCTATAATCAAATGAAAGAAATAAACGAATAAAAGAAAGAAGATATAATTGAAAAGGAAAACAACGCACTGCTAACACCAAAGATAGGATACAACATTTACTTAGAAGTTGTTATTATATCTGATAGTGCAAAAAAGAACTGTAAGTGGCTGAGCGCTCCACGGACACGTGTATCCCTTCATACTTCTCATGGAGATTCGGCGTGACACAGAGTGTGACAAGACCGGCCCCTTGAAATAAGGTACTACTCATTTTTGCCAGCTGAGAGGATTGGCGCACCGTGAAATAAAGTGTCTTGCTCAAGGACACTACACGTTGCGGGAATCGAACTCGCGACCCTACGATCGCGTGCCATATACCCTAACAACTAAACCACATGTCTTCACAACTTCACAGTATGTTATGTTAACAAAAATACGGTGTCCTTACCAAAAGTCAATGCGGGCGCACGCACGCACACACACATGCACGCACACACACTCACACACACACTCACACACATATGTTATATTTTAATTGTTCCTCCGTGTGTTAACGTGGGCCTCCTAACGGCAAAGTAAATCCATATAATCAAGATGCCCTTGGCCTGAAAAGTAGCCTGAGGTAAACACCCCGCTTGGCTATTTACAATTTCCGAGGTTCTGCTCTACTCCATCTTTGATTCTTATTCGCATACCAGGCAGGCTTGGCTGCCAGCCTTGAAATATAAAATACTTTGTTTCAGCCTGTCGTACTTTGATACGAGCCCAATGTAAGGTTATTTGTCTTGTACGCTGTTCTTTCTTTTCATATACACCCTCAAATAATTCAACTTGAAAAACTGCTAGAATACATAAATCCAAGTATACTATTTCGCGGATATGTTCTCTGCAAATGAATCAGTATACACTATGAATTATTTTCCATTATAAGTCTCCTTTTATATATAAATTATTTTTGTATATTTCATACTCCATAAACAAATAAAAACTATTTTTCTTATATACAATGCACAATAAGCTTACATTAGTTAAACACTCATTACTTACATAATATTACTATATATTTCCCTCTCACCTTATGCCAAGCTAAATTCTTAACTCACATTTTTATTAATACATAAAAGGAAAGCATGGACATGCAGCCTACAAGAAACCCTCAGAATCTTTCCAGCTTGAACTTCCATAAGGCAAACTGGAAACAAATTGAGAAAGAGATCCTCAAACAACTGGCCTGAATGTCCTCCTCGCCAGACATCGACGTGAAACTTCAACAATTCATGTCTGTAATACAAGCCATATGCTACAAATGTGTCCCAGAGAGAAAGGCCACTGTACACAAGAAAAAATCCACAGAAAGAGGAAAATTTTAATGAGACGGCGTACAAAAATTTCAAATCGCCTAAACAAACAAATTGAAAGCAGTGAAAAGTCCCGCCTGAAAATAAAACTGTTGGAAATTGAAAAATGTCTGCAACTCTTCCATGAAAAGGAAAGAACAGACATAGAAGCCTGGACTATAGACAACATATAATCTAACCCCAGAGCTTTCTACAGGTATGCCAAAGAAACAGCTACGGTGCACTGTAGGATAGGGCCACTCCTTGAAAAGGATGGCACACTCACAGGAAAACCAATGAGGGTAAGTGAAATACTGAATGAGCAATTCAAGAGTGTTTTCACCCCACCCTTTGGGCATTTCCAAATCAGCAATCCAACTGACTTCTTCACCACTGTAGATATGGGGTCAGAGGCGGCGATGATTGATTACATCAATATGAAGGAAGACGATGTAATAAAGGCTATAGATGAAATGAAAACAGACTCAGCTACTGGCCCCGATGGATTCCCGGCAATCCTCCTAAAAGTATGTAACAGAGTCCTAGCAAGACCACTGCAGTTCCTCTTTCAGAGCTTCCTTGCAGCTGGCAAACTTCCAAGAAAACTGAAGGATGGTAAAATATGCCCTATTCATAAAGGAGGTAGCAGAGCGGAGGCCAAGAACTACAGACCTATCTCTCTGACCTCACACATCAGCAAGGTCATGGAACGAATAGTCAGAAGGAAACTGATCACCTTCCTTGAAGAAAATGACTTGCTGACACCCAAGATGGTTTCCGACCAGGGAGAAGCTGCTTAACTCAGCACCTACAACACTATGACTGGGTGCTGAAACGACTGCTCAACCACTCAAATGTGGAAGTGATATATCTCGACTTTGCAAAGGCCTTTGATAAAGTCGATCATGGAATGATATGTCACAAACTGCGTGATCTCAGCATAGTTGGAAAACTGGGAGAATGGCTTCATGACTTTCTGAAAGATAGAATTCAGGTGGTAGTAGCCAATGGGGCCACTTCCATTAACACGCAAATAGTGAGCGGTGTTTCGCAGGGCACTGTTTTGGGACCACTACTGTTCATAATGGCCCTCTCAGACATGCCCTCAGCCACGCAGAGAGCCACGATCACAAGTTATGCAGATGATACAAAAGTTTCACAGGCAATACAGAACCCTGAGGACACTAAACGCCTGCAATGTGAGCTGGACAAAATATACAAGTGGGCTGAAAAGAATAGCATGCAGTTCAATCTGAAAAGTTTCAAGCTTTATACTATCAGCATGCAAACTAAATGCAATACCCAATGAATACCTGGACCCGGAGGAATTGCAATCCCAGAGGCACAATCAGTGCGTGACCTGGGTATTACACGAGTGATGACGCAAACTTTCGTGTACATGTTGCTAAATTGGCAATGAAATGTAGACGACTGGCCGGATGGATTCTCAGAACCTTTAGAACAAGAGAACAAGAAACCATGATGGTCCTCTGGAGGACACTTGTCCTAAGCCACTTTGACTATTGCTCTCAGCTATGGTCACCATCCAGTGTCAAGTTGATCACAGAACTTGAGGCGATCCAACGTAGCTACACGAAGAAGATAGCCTCTATGAAGAATATAAGCTACTGGGAAAGACTCAAGAGATTAAAACTCTATTCCTTGGAGCGTAGGCGAGAAAGATATGCCATAATATACATCTGGAAGATCCTGGAGGGACTTGTCCCAAACTTTGGCATCGAGAGTTACACAAATGCCAGAACTGGGCGCCACTGCGTGGTGCATAGGACTCCAAATTTGCCATCAAGATGTAGGACAAGATACTGTGATAGCCTGGGCTTCCGAGGCCCACAGTTCTTCAATATCCTCCCGAAGAACCTAAGAGACCTGCATGGGGTGGATGCAGATGTCTTTAAAATGAAACTGGATCTCTTCCTGTCAGGTATCCCAGATGAACCAACTTCACGGCAGGAGGTGCAGATGAGGGCAGCTGCATCGAACTCTCTCATGCACCAAATGGCAGTTGCTAAAAAGCATTCGTGAAGTAAAACCATGTAGCAATACCAAATGGCGGTGCCCCAGCATGGCCACAGCTCATGAGCTGAAACTATAATCAATCAATCAATCAATCATAGTCAACCCAATAAATATCAATAACTATAATATTTATTAAAAATTTCTAACTCTTCCTAGCTTTATTATCTTCCCTACATTATTAATTTTCAGTCTTACAATATCTATTATACCTCTGAACGTTCTTTTAATTTTTATATCCACAGCAAATATTTACTATTTTAATTCTGTAATATTAACAACTAATTTTCCTATTTTAATTTTTTTTACCTTATATTTAATACGCACAAATGAATATAAGTTCTTACAGTAACACATTTCCATTATATGTAGCTCTTGAAATATTTTTATTAACTCTTGTTCTCGTTGCATTCTAGCAGCCTACTATATAAATACATCCACTAGTTTAAATACATTCTCACACACAATTTTTGTTTTTAAATATACACCATATCTAATATTACTTAAAACTGTCAAATGATATCCTCATTCAAACATAATTATGCTTTTCCATTGGACACCTCTATTAAACTCCTATAATGAATGACTTATTTGGAGCTTGAATTACTTATCTACTTACTCTTCTATAGAGGGAACGTCTCTTAAACATTTTTTCACTCAAATTTTCAAATAACCGTTAACTGCATCAGTTTTAGTTTATACACAGCTAGACTCACATTCTTTAGCATGTTCTCAATTGTTTCATATGGATAAAATACACATATCCGAATTTGTTATCTGCTATCTCATTCATCAAGTCTACTGTAATAATAAAAATTTTCTGTTGTATACTTGTTGCACTGAGAAGAACAATGATATGTAATTACTTTAATTTAATCAAATTAGTTTTAATTTTTCTACCATGCATTTACATGATAATATCGCTGTTTGAAACGATCGTACGGTGCATTAAAAAACTTCTCTTCTCAATTTATTGAGTTTCTATTAGATACCTTTCCATAAATTCTCATAACACATCATATATAAGTAATATTTTCATATTCGCATAAATCCTACGCCAGTAAACTACCAGCAAAATATGAAGTATTTTTGTTAGAAATCGCCCTTTTGAGCCCTCCAAAGTAAAGGATGAAATATAATTCGACCTTTTCACATACGCGCACACTCTCTCTCACACACACATGTATATGTATGTATGTATATATATATATACATACATACACACATATATATATATATATATATATATATATATATATATATATATATATATATATATACATATATATATATATATGATATATATATATGTATGTATTATATATATATATATATATAATATATATATATATATATATATATATACATATATAGATATATATATATATATATATGACATACATACATATATATTCGCCTCTAATGCATAACAAGCTGGCATTTATATCCATTTTATACCTATTTTATTTTTGAAGAGAACGACATCGCCATATTGACTTTGAGCAGACCAGTCCGTGAAGTAGGATGTGTGAAATTTGCAACTATGGCCTATCCAGGAGAAACATTTGATCATAAAAGATGTATCGCTGCTGGATGGGGAAATCTCTTTTGTAAGTATCAATATAGTTTCATCAAACATTCTTATTTGAATTAAATTGTTGTTGATCGATATTAATCATCACTCGATTTGTACTCCTTTCAGTCAAAGGAAATAGCCCTAACGAATTATATAAAGTGGCCCTTCCAGCTATTCCCCATGCTGTTTGTAAAAGAAGATCTAGGATGCGAATTGTTGACGGAATTCTTTGTGCCGGGGATTTCAGACCAGGTGGAGCATCTACTTGCCAGGTATACAGTATTGATACTATAGTATATACCTGTTTTAATATCTCACTGATGCATCTCTCTATCTGTTGAACATACTTTTAGATGTGAGTGTGTGTGCGCGTGCGCGCGCGCGCGCGTGTGTGTATGCGTATTAATGCAATGATATCGGACACATTTTCAATTTAGTGAAAAGAAAACTGTTTATCACAATAAGAAAAGTACCCTGTTGTATATGTTGAACAAAAAATTATATTTCGTAAAATAATTCAACATCTGTGAATTTCAAGAACAATATATAGATATATTGTTTGTGTTTTCGTAGGGTGACTCTGGTGGTCCACTTTATTGTCCAAGATCAAATGGTGAAATGGTGTTGGCAGGAGTAACATCTTTTGGACATAAATGTGAAAGACATATCAGTGCTTTCAGCGACGTCGGATATTTCCGAAACTGGATCGATAGGCACACGTGAGAAGTACTTTGATGAAGATATCTGTTATCAAAAGAATGTCAGCAGAATAATGTCAAACTATTGAGAAATCAATAAATATATACGAAATGATTTATGCAAATATTATTGTCATAATATTACAAGAGAATGTTTAACTGTTTCTCTTTAAGTGTTTATAGCGTCGGGAAAACGTTCACTTTACCTATTTCACTCTGAGAACGGTTAATTAGCATGTACGTTAGTTGAAACTTGTAGGCTGAATGGAGAACTGAACGAGATTTTCTTTCTATTCCTGACACTCTTTCAGTTCTGGAGTGGAAGGGGTTCGTGCACATATATACTTCTCAGCGTATCCATATAAATATATATTGAAAGAATAAGTAGAGATGGCATTTTTGAGGGGATAATTTTTTATTTTAATCTTAATAATAGTGATTACAGTGAGTGACCTAAGTTTCTGGATGATGTCTGTCCATCATATGCAAAGCAGAAGGAGCAGCAACGCTTCCAGACGAATCGGTTGAAAAGATGAATTACGTCGGGTTATGTGAAGAAGAATTATAAAAATATTATGCAAACCACCTATCTTCTTTCCGCCACATCGACAAAAGTAATGCAACTAAGTTGGCTAGCCACGCATGGAGTTTGAAGGCCAGCTCCATACCATTAGGTTGTTCCAAAAATAATGACCGATTTCTTAAATATAATTTTATTCTGGAAAAATTAACAATAGAAATGATTTGATTAGTCAAAGTATGAACCGTGAACATCTATGCATCCCTGCCATTGATCCACGAGATTATTTATGCTTCGTTGATAAAAACGTATTGGCTTTGATTCTAAGAAATCTTTGAAAGCCGACTCCACTTGTGGATTGGGCCTGAAAGTTTTATCACTTAAAAATGTGTTTGAATGCTTTAAAAATGTAGTCAGTGGGTGAAAAATGAATTCAGAGGGGAATATGGAGGATGTGGTAAAGTCTCGTATCCCAAGTCTGTTAGTTTCTGCAGCGTCATTCTTTCAACATGTGGTTTTGCATTATCGTGGGGCAGAACTGGGCCACACCGATTCACCCATGCAGGTCTCATTTTTTGCAAGTGAGCATGAATTTCAGCGACTTGGTTGCAGTAAACCTCTGCTGTAATACTCTGATTGGCTTCCAGAAAGCTGTAATGGACAACACCAATTGCAGACCACCAGACAGTCAACACAATCTTTTGTTGATGCAACATTGGATTTGGGAAATGTTTAGGCGACTCATCACGATCAAGTCATCGATCTGATCGTTTACGGCTATCATAAAGGCTCCACGTTTTGTCACAAGTAACTATTCGGTCAAGAAAATGATCATTGGTGTTTCGTAGAAAGAGCATTGAGCACACTAGTGGACCCCTCTCCCCATGCTCTGTTGACATTGGCTGCAGTTTGGGAGGCATTGTGCCCAAGCTTGAACTCATGCAAGAAAAGTAAGCGAGGGGCCTTTTTTGCCATGTTCATAATTAAGGGCACCTATGCTTTAAGATTGTTTTCTCTCTGAGATAAGTAGGAAATTATTAAAGAGCATACATCACTTATTAACTATGCCGAAATTCACCTAAAATATAATTAAAATACTATGATAAAATTGCGTTTCAAAATACAACATGAAGAGCGGCCATTATTTTTGGAACAACCTAATGCATAAATTCAAGTGGAGAATCATGGAGAAACATAAGTTATATGATCTAAGAAATGCAACTTATGCGTAGCAAAAATATCTCATATTCTTCTTAGATCCAACAATTCCAATACACTGCTTAATTCCAGCAGGTGTAAACACACGGACAGGTTTCTTTTGTCAAATCGAAGACCACCTGCTCCAGATTGGGTTGCTTTCTCGCAGACCTGGAGCTATTTTCTGCTATTTTGTTTAATACCAGCTGTATTAGTTGACGATGGAGGCGCAATGGCCCAGTGGTTAGGGCAGCGGACTCGCGGTCGTAGGATCGCGGTTTCGATTCCCCGACCGGGCGTTGTGAGTGTTTATTGAGCGAAAACACCTAAAGCTCCACGAGGCTCCGGCAGGGATGGTGATGATCCCTGCTGTACTCTTTCACCACAACTTTCTCTCACTCTTACTTCCTGTTTCCGTTGTACCTGTATTTCAAAGTGCCGGCCTTGTCACTCTCTGTGTCACGCTGAATATCCCCGAGAACTACGTTAAGGGTACACGTGTCTGTGGAGTGCTCAGCCACTTACACGTTAATTTCACGAGCAGGCTGTTCCGTTGATCGGATCAACGGGAACCCTCGTCGTCGTAACCGACGGAGTGCTTCCATTCCATTAGTTGACGCTTCTGCAACTAGGGAGGACGGAGATGTTATTTTTCTTCAGGTTGTTTCTTTCTTCCTGTTCCACTATTTGCATCAACTTACTTCGCTTTTCTTTTTAATTTTTCACGTCTTTTCTTATTCTCTCACTGTCCGGCTTCCTTGTTTTTAAAAAATATATATAACGCATGAACACAACCTGAAAGATTATTTGGAGATACGTGGCGTATTTTATGAATATACCTAGTATCATAAGAGTTATGAAACTATTAGTAGTTCTTTCGTTCTGTGTGCTATATATATATTATATATATATATATATAATATATATATATATATATATATATATATATTATATATATATGTATATATGTATGTATGTATATATATATATATATATATTATATATATATTATATATATATATATATATATATATATATTATATATATTATATATATACAAATAAGAAAGTGGAGAAATACATCTAAATCAAATATCAATTACCAGATAATACTCAATCACATACTTTATTAAACCACCACATAAGAGACTGTAGGGTTAAATATAAAAAGCAGAACAAATCAGTGTACATAAAGGAATGTACATAAAAGAGTAATGTTGAATAATAAGTAGAATATATGTAAAAGAGAATATAAATACAAGTATATATATAGTATTATTATATATTATATCTATATATTAGATATATATATATATACTATATATATATATATATATAATAATAATAAATATTAAGGAATGAATCCAAAATTACAGGGAAAATCATCGATTTAGGGTTAAATCCAATTTATAGTAAATTTATATAATATAATTCGAGACAAAACCACTATTTTAAACCAACAAGGAAAGACTTAATCAATACATAAAATTTTTAATATAAATTAATAAACCGCCACTACAAATGTTTCATGTCTGCTCCGACAATCTTCAGGTGGATTTTCGATCTTCTAATCAGTATCAAATATATATCAGTATATATATATATATATATACTCGGTTGTGTATATACATACATAAATACATACATATATATATATATATATATATATATATATATATATATATATATATATATATATATAATATATATACTCACATTATGTTCATATATATATGCAAGTATGTGTGTGCACGTATGTGTAATGTGATGATAGTTTTTCAGATCTGTAACTATATACTTTGATCTTCACTAAACGCAAGTGGACATTGAACTAAGAAGAAAGTGTAGTTTTAAATTGTTAACAATTTAATACTACGCATTATGAGTTTCCCTTAGAGCAAAATTACAAACCATATCCTGAAATTAATCTTCATGCTTTACAATTTCGGGAAGCCCGAAATCCCGTAAACTGATGTAACCGTAACCGTATACATATATCCATGCTTGCTTCTCAACTACATGGTTCCAGATTCAGTCCCACTGCGTGGCACCTTGGGTAAGTGTTATCTACTAAATCTACTCACAAGGCTTTGGTCGGCCCGAGGGCCGACCAAATCCTTGTGAGTAGATTTGGTAGACAGAAACTGAAAGAAGCATCAAGGATATCCAGAGGTATATCCTCTGGATATACTTGTTGCTTATTTTGATTTTAATCACCTTACTTAAAAATTGTATGGATAATACAGTACTAAATTCTGGTGTCTCAACTCAAGTACTATATTCATCTGAATCTATCTATCTATCTATCTAACTATCTATCTACTATCTATCTATCTATCTATCTATCTATCTATCTATCTATCTATCTATCTATCTATCTATCTTCTATCTATCTATCTATATATATATATATATATATATATATATATATATATATATATATATATTATATATATATATATATATTTATATATGTACATATATGTGTGTGTATGTGTGTGTGAATATATGTTTGTCTCTCCGCTATCGCTGACAACCGATGTTGGTGTGTTTATGTCCCCGTAAGTCAGCGGTTCGACAAAAGAGACTGATAGAATATGTACTATGCTTACAAATAATAAGTCCTGGGGCCGATTTGTTTGACTAAAGGCGATGCACTAGCATGGTCGCAGACAAATAACTGAAACAAATAAAGAAAAAAGAATACATATATATATAAACACATAAAACTAACATGAACAGCAGGTTGCATAACATTCTAGACTTATATATATATATATATACTACAAAATTAGAGAATGGAGAAACATACTTAAATCAATAAAACATCAACTATCCGATGATACCCAATCAATACTTTAATACACCATTACATATGAGTAGTGTAATGGTCTTTGGTAGGGATAGGTACATCCTTCATTGATGAATTGATCAGTATTTTCTCCATTCTTCTAGCAGTAATGATCAAAGGAACAAATATACTACACTAGGGTGTATTCACATGCACTATTAATATTTAAATCAATAAATGGATGCTTCTATTACACCAGTATGAGCAATTCAGGTTCCTCAAAAGATAAATTTAGGTTATAAAATGAGATAGGGGTTGAAAATTCAACCCACCATGGGATAATATATATCCAATATACTGCCAGATAGGTACCCAACAAGATTAATACATAGATGTTAAAAATTGTCAAACAATCAGTTCATCTATTGTATTATATGGTATATATATATATATATATATATATAATATATATATATATATATATTATATATTTATATATTTATACCATCATCATCATCATTTAACGTCCGTTTTCCACGCTAGCATGGCTTGGACGGTTCGACCGGGGTCTGGTAAGCCATGGAGGCTGCACCAGGCTCCAGTCTGATTTGGCAGTGTTTCTACAGCTGGATGCCCTTCCTAACGCCAACCAATCCGTGAGTGTAGTGGGTGTTTTTTACGTGCCACCGGCAGAGGAGCCAACGCAGGCTGGCAAACGGCCACGATCGGTTGGTGCTTTTACATGTCACCGACATGGACACCAGTCAGGCGACGCTAGTAACTGTCACGCTCGAACGGTGCTTTTACGTGTCACCAGCACTGGTGTCTTAACTTCAATTACTATTCGGAATTTTTGATGTTGACGAACTTGACTCAACAGCTCTCCTCAAGAACAGCGAGTCACTCTACGATCTAAGGTTAGCACAGCAGGCCGTCCTGTGAGCCATGAACTCACTTCATTTGTCGGGTCTTCGAAGTGACAGCATATCTCCAGAGGTCTCGGTCTTTCATCATAGCCTCTGTGAGGCTCAAAGTACGAAGGTCATGCTTCACCACCTCGTCCTGGGTCTACCTCTACCCCGGATTCCTTCAACAGTTTGGGAGTGGCACTTCTTCACACATCTCTCCTCGTCCATCCTTAGTACATGACTGTACTAACGCAATCGTCTCTCCTGCACGCTGCATCCAATGCTTCTTATGTCCAACATTTCTCTCAGGGTGCTTACACTCTGTCGTGTATGCACACTAACATTATACATCCAGCAGATCATGCTAGCTTCATTTCTTTTGAGCCTACGCATGTCCTCCACAGTCACAGCCCGCGTTTCACTGCCATGAAGCATGGCAGTTCGCACACATGCATCGTACAACACACCTTTCAGTCTGAGCGACAGACCCTTTGTCGCCAGTAGTGGAAGAGGCTTCCTAAACTTTGCCCAAGCTATTCTTATTCTAGTGGTAACGCTCTCTGAGCATCCACCCCTGCTACTAACTTGGTCACCTAGGTAGCAGAAACTATCAACTAGTTCTAGTTCCTCCCCAAGGAGTGTAATGAAATCTGTTTTCTGAGTATCAATGGTGTCAATTGCCCCTGTGCATCTGCCGCACACGAAAGCTATCTTCCAGGTTAATTTTCCTTTGATATTACAGCACCTCTTATGTGTCCATAGCTTACACTAGGTACATCTTATGGAGTTTCTACCTACACCTTTTCTACAGATCGAGCAGGCCACCTACCTGAAGGTGTATGTGGTGAGTTTGCCTTCCTACTTACTAGAACTTTGGTCTTTGCTACATTGACTCTCAGGCCTTTTGATTCTAAACCTAGCTTCCACACACGAAATTTCTTCTCTAGTTCCGGTAGCTATTCTGCTACAAGGGCTAGGTCATCAGCATAGAGGAGCTCCCAGGGACAACCCGTCTTAAATTCCTCTGTTATTGCCTGGAGGACTATGATGAATAGAAGGGGCTGAGGGCTGAGCCTTTTTGGATGCCAACTTCTACTCTGAATTCTTCACTGTACTCATTGCCAATTCTAACCTTACTACTAGCCTCTCTGTAAAGAGCTTGTACAGCCCTTATTAACCATTCGACTTGTACAGCCCTTATTAACCATTCGAGCCCTTATTAACCATTCGTGGGGCCCTTATTAACCATTCAAGCCCTATCAAAATAAGCAACAAGGATATCTAAAGGTAATACAGTACGATCGTTTCATGCAACTTCATTTAATTAAACAATGCGAGTATTACATCAGTTTTAAAATGTAGAGCAATCTTCAGTTGCATATAAGTATAGAATTTTAGTTAAATTGAAAAGATTCATTTTCATACTTATTCCATTAGCAACTTCACAAAGAGGGTAAGTAAATAGACAGAGAAACCAGTTTCATTAACAGAAACATGGTAGTAATTAATATTTATTCATGGAGACACTGCTTATCACTGATTTTATTTTGCTATTTAGATTTACTATTGGGGGAGGGGATTTAATATTATTCTATTAAGTCTAATGGAGACAACAACAAGAAGCTATCTTTTATAGATAGAGGAAGGAACAGTTTAAGTGGCAGAGACATAAATCAGGTTCTCTTTGAAGAAATTCATTTGGTTCAGTTGAATGTATTTCAGCTAAAATTAGTAGGCCAAAACTGATGGGGTAGGGAAGATAGAAACTTCTAATACTTAACTATTTAACAGCCATAACCCTACTTGTGATTTCAAATAAATAGGTATATTTTCGATAGTTTTTTTCAAAGAATTCGAATAATTTTTGTATCTTATACAATATGGATGGAGAATATAGAAATAATTTCATATTTATATAAATATAAATCAAATTTGTATAAGTTTATAATTAATTAGTAAATAGTAATTTATTGGTATTAATGAGTTAAATTAAAGGAATATGCTAAACATTACATATATTTTCTGCATGTTAATGACATTCAAATGTATTTACTTGTATTATAAAATAGATATTGAATTATAACAGTATGGTTCTGTATAGGTTAAGTGTGAACCCAATAGAAATGTATTATCAGCAAGATAATATAGTGAGTAAATGAGTAAGATAAAATGGTTTAAAATGTTAGTGAAGGAAATTTAAATCAGTAAATTGAAAAATAAATTTTTTTTAGAATATAGTAGATAAGGGGTAGACTAGATTTGCATTCTAAAAACTTATTGTGGGATATACCTAGCTTATTTATAATAGGTGAGATAAGCTCCTATAAGAAAATACTTAATAATTACATTATATTTTTATAATTACTAAACTAAAATTAATATTTATTTATCATGGAAGTTGTTGTGTAAGGTTAGTGTTTAATATCGGGTGAAGAAATGATCAAACTATTGGTTAAAAATGATATTAATAATAAGACTATTATAGAAATAGAGATATTATTATCTATTCATTATCAGGTTTTGAATATTAATTAAGGGGATTTAGAAGAACTTTTTATGAGAATACTCTTAGTAAATAAGGTTTTAATTGACAAACGTATCAAAAACTTTAAATTATAATGGAAGGGAGGCAACTAGGCTAGTTAGCTGTAATATTTATTAAAAAAAAAAAAGAAAGAAATTAGGTGTAGTAGAATTCTTGCAGAAGTAGATATGGAAATTACCATTTCCTTAAAACTTTTTGTGGATTAAGTATACAACTTAATAAATTAGATATATGGAATTTATGTAATAGTTATAGAAATTTAGAAAGATTTTATTCAACTTTATTTAATTTATTTATGTTACTAAATTTCTTAATAACTAATGTTGATTAAATAAAAACTAGTAGGGTGTATTATTTCCTTATTTGACTTCAAAGCATTTAGATTAAAAAATTTAGGAATAACTAGAATGTTATTCTTTAAAATATTTAAAGGTACAGGTAGTACAGTGTATGCAAGATACTCCAAGACCAAAATGGTTATTTAATAAGTTTACATTATCTCTATGTTTCAAAATTTCATATATCTCCATAGAACAAAGTTCACATCCATCGCTTGAAATAATATCTATGTTATTTAGTCTCTATTTCTATAATAGTCTTATTATTAATGTAATTTTTAACCAAGAGTTTGATCATTTCTTCACCTGATGTCAAAAACTATAGGCCTATCTCTCTGACTTCACACATCAGCAAAGTCATGGAACGGATAGTCAGAGGGAAACTAATCGCATTCCTTGAAAAAATAACTTGCTAAGTGATACCCAACATGGTTTTCGACCAGGTAGGAGCTGCCTGACCCATCTCTTACAACATCATGACTGGGTGTTGAGGCAGTTACTCAACAAATCAAATGTGGATGTAATATACCTTGATTTTGCAAAAGCTTTTGACAAGGTGGGTCATGGTATGATATGCCACAAACTGTGTGACCTCGGCATAGCTGGAAAACTTGGAGTGCGGTTACATGACTTTCTGAAAGATAGGAGTCAGGCAGTAGTGGCTAATGGAGCCACATCTATGAACAAACAAATAGTGAGCAGTGTTCCACAGGGCACTGTCTTGGGACCACTGCTTTTTATTATGGCCCTCTCAGATATGCCCTCAAATGTCCGGATAGCCACTCTGGCAAGCTATGCAGATGATACGAAAGTCTCACAGAAAATACAGAACCCCAGCGATGCTGCACACCTGCACCAGGAGTTGGACTCAATTTACAGATGGGCTGAGGATAATAATATACAGTTTAATGCTGAAAAATTCCAGGCCCTGCGCTACCAGCATCCAAAACTGAATATTAAACCTACAGGGTACACCGGTCCACAGGGAATTTCAATCCCAGAGCCTAAGTCAGTGAGGGACTTGGGTATCGACATGAGTGATGATACCTCTTTTCAAGTGCACATTACCAGGATGGCGACAAAGTGCAGACAATTGGCTGGCTGGATCCTAAGAACATTCAGAACCAGAGATAAGGAAACCATGATGGTCCTCTGGCAGACATTCTTCCTCAGCTGCCTGGATTACTGCTCACAGCTATGGTCACCCACCAGTGTAAAATTAACAGCGGACCTTCAAGCAATCCAGAGAAGATTCACAAAGAAGATCGTCTCTTTGCAACAGCTCAGCTACTGGGAAAGATTGAAACAGCTAAGACTCTACTCCCTGGAGAGAAGACGGGAGAGGTATGCAGTAATATATATCTGGAAGATCCTGGAAGGAATTGTGCCAAATTTTGACATTGAAAGCTACACCAATGCCAGAACGGGACGACACTGCATGGTGCCAAAGATCTCAGCAATGCCATCACGCTTCAGGACCTGTTACTGCAACAGCCTGGGTTTCAAGGACCCAGAGCTTTTTATATTCTCCCAAAGAGTCTGAGGAACTTGCACAAAGTAGATGTAGGGGTTTTTTAATCAAAGATGGACCTCTTCCTGTCGAGAGTCCCAGATGAGCGTGCCTCACGGCAAGAGGTGCAAATGAGAGTGGCTATATCAAACTCCATTCTTCATCAAGTGCCACATATTAGAGGAGGTTCCTAGTAATAACAGTGTAGCGTAAAACGGCGGTGCATTAGCATGGACGCAGCTCTGAGCTGAAACTTGAAAAAAATGCATACATACATATACACATACATACATACATACATACATACATACATACATACATACATACATACATACATACATATATGTACATACACTCAAATATACGTTTAAATCGTTGATTTCATTTAACTTGTTCAGTGATTGAGCCTGATTTTTTTAACGTGACGAATCGTAGAGAGAGAGAGAGAGAGAGAGAGAGAGAGAGAGAAAGAGGGAGAGGGAGAAAGAGAGAGAGAGAGAGAAATGGAGAGAGTGGTAGTATGTTGACTATCTGAGCTTATGTATACCACTGCATATTAATTTATTAAACCCTCTCATTTTCTTTGCTTCCATTCGGGGTTTTATCAGCTGTACATATGAATGTGTGTGATTGTGTATACATATACATGTTTCTGTGTATTTACATACATGTATGTATATGCAGCGTCCAAAACAGATGACCCGGAAGTTGTTGCTCTTCCATTACTTTCGCAAACAGCAGTAACTTGCTTCAGCTGAATACACGTCATTGACTGGTTAAAAATATAACTTTAACACGAAATAACTTCTAAAATACAAACTTTTGTGAAAAACGTTAAGAGTAGACCGTGTTCTACGGGACACATTCAACCAGTATAAGAAATGTCAAACTGTTTAGTTAAAAGAAAAAATTGTAGAACAAATGTGCGAAGGAGAGGTGACGAAGAATGGCTCTTTTAATACATCGCACGGTCGATTACAATAAATTCGAAAAGGATGAGTACAAGTGTTAGAAGGAAAAGAGAGACACAACCCGTAGAATGTTAAGAGAAAGGTTTTATTTATGTGTTAACATGTGTGTCTGTGTCTGCTTCATATACGCATAATAATAATAACAATAGACTGGCCGTCATGTATACATTATGTCTGAGTACAAACATGGATGTATATGTGTGTGATAAGTATAGAGCATTGAAAGAGTCTATAATATGACGTTAGAAAAATGTTCGGACACAAGGATGATAAATACCAGTTCGTAGTTGAAGTGCTGTATCAAGAAATTGTGGCTACAATGCAGAACCGATTGAGGCACATGTCGTGCGGGAAGCTGTGGCTACTATGCAGAGCCGATTACTTGATACAGGAGATCTCGCAGGTTGTACTTGCTGTTAACCATGGTGAAGTAATTCACAAACAGCGAGGATAAATCATTTGCGAGTGTTGCTGGTTGCTGTGTACGTAGAGAGATGTTGTTGACGAAGTTAAGATGAAAGCGACGGAGATGGAGGTCCTGAATGCCGCTGGACGAAGTTGAATCTCCATGTGGCTGCTGTGGGTGGTCGCTGGAACTGGCTGTGTGCTCTGTTAGACCTTAGTGGTTAGACCTTAGAAGGTCTAGAACCGAAAGACGAAAGACGATCTGAAGCTAGCATTTTATAGTATATAACCTCTTCTGGGGTTTAGAAGAGACTGTCTCACGTGACCTTATCAGAAGGCTGCGATTGGTTGGGTTGCATATTGGCGCGTAATAGAGCAAGAGACAAATTGCCAATACCAACCAAATTGCCAATACCAACAGGGTGCAAAAGAGCGGCCGAAGGCTAGCTGTTATCTACTACATCCGTACTCATGTATATATAACAGAGAAAGAGAGAGAGAGAGAATTTTACTAAGTGAACGCTACAGATAGCCCCACACCAGTCATTTTGTAGAAGACAAAAGACGCGATACACAGGAGACATATCTGTAGCGAAGAGGTGAAATTAGAAAGAGCGGTTGGTCATAAAAGTGAAAGGAAGCTGGCACTGGGTCACCAATTTGTAGACGTCCGTGTGAACGTAGGGCTGGTTGCGTGTTCGCATCACGTCGGGGTCAGCAATTTGTAGAACCTGAGCGAGCGTTGCTGGTTGCTGTGTATGTAGAGAGATGTTGTTGACGATGTTAAGATGTAGGCGACGGAGATGGAGGTCGTGAATGCTGCTATATCTATACATATAACAGTATGTACACGGTATCTATACACATAACAGGCATTCATTTATTAGAATGTGTAGGCGGATATCCCGTAGATGATTTTTAAATCTGTTGGCAAGACGACAGTGACACTGACCAACATATAAAGAGCACCTTTGAAGCAGCAATAGATTACGTTAGAAGATATAAAAAGGAAAGTGTTCTGGATGTGAATAGTGTGTTGGTTGGTTCCAGTAAGGGAGGTGATGCTGATATGGAACAGACCAGTGTAGCCACGGAGTTTGGACCAAAGAAAGGAACTTGGACGGGTGGGAGTAGTGGAGGGGAGAGAACAACCGGCCAGAAAGTCGCATAGGTAACAGGCGCATTTGAAGGAAGGGGAAGGTGGGTTGGTGAAGACAGAGAGCTGGTAAGATCGGATTGGAGACAACGGAAAGCCCATATGGACTTTCCGACGAAGGGGTAGTGCGAAGGGGTGGATAAAAAGGGGAAAAGAATGTAGTTGTGAGACTAGTGTTTGGAAGGAGAAGTAGCTGAGGCGGGTCGAGTGGACGTCTGCCAGCGACGGGTGAACAAATAGGCCAAATATTGAAACCGAGTTTCAAAATATTTGTCGTGGCTGCACATGCAACAAATACGGAAGAATTGGGAGTCAGGGACCCCGGGTGATATGGCAGGTTGATAGTAGGGGTCAGTTGGTTTGAAGAAGGCGGAAGTGATAAGAGAGTGGGTGAGGTAATCAATAGAGAGATTTTCAGAAAGTTGACAGAAGTGTCAGCGATGACATAGGTGACCTCAAGGTAAGGATGAAAGGTAGAAACGAAAGATATGAAGTTATTGAGTTGTTCACGGATGTTAAAGTTAGCCCCAGTAAGTCGTCTATGTACCGATCGTATAGCTCTGGGATCGATCCAGAGAACATTTGAACCTCGACGTAAACCAACAGATAAGTTGGCGAAGTTGGGGCCCATTCTCGTTCCCGTGGCGACTCCAGATAACTACTGGTAAAATCTCGCTCGCGAACGGGAAACAGTTAAGGAGAGCGAGTTCAGCGAAACGGAGAGCTGTAGATTTGCTGGGTGTGAGGACGGTGCGACGGTTCGTCCTATTACAATAATTTGGAATTATTTTAAGATGACAAGCATCACGGAACTACAATTATACAAGCAACATACATTGCATAGCAATATATATAAAATTTATACTTAAAATAACAAGGATGGATAATTACAGTTCAGTACAATGTATGTTTCAGAAGTGAGGTATCCATCAATTATATACGTATTATATAATGATATAAAACCATTTCCCTCCATACCAGAGAAAATGTTTTCACTTTGTTACAATGCAAATGGCAGAGGTTAAAATATAAAAAGCCAATCGTATGACATGACAGATTTTGATTACTGGGATCGATTTGAGAAACGCATTCTTTCTTTCTTCCCATGTCGCCATGAGCTCTATATAATTTGTATGATGTGGAAAATGTTCCAACAACATTTCCCAAATGATGTTGGCATCAACTTTAAAATTCACTCAAGGTTTGGTCCCCGTGTCGTCCGTCCGCTACAAAAGTCATTCTCGCGTCACATCACAACACTAAGTCAGAACTATTTCACCTCAACTATCTCTGCTCTCTTTAACACCATGCCAAGACAAACAAGAGAAGAAAAGAACTCATAACATCCAAACAGTCCCTGGGCGAATATCTTCAACAAATTTCAGACAAACCACCTACACCCGGGTATATCTCTGCAAATAATTATTATTTACACCAATGTGCTATGGTGTTCAAAGAATGGCTGTTGCATGAAATATTATTAAATGTCTTTCCATGCGATGTTATTAAATTAGACATGACCTGGGCCAATTCTGGCTGAAACTTGTCTATCTATCTATCTATTATCTATCTATCTATCTATCATCTATCTATCTATCTATATATATATATATATATATATATATATATATATATATATATAATATATATATATATATATATATATATATATATATAATTGATATAGGATAAAATTTTTTTCGGAAAAAAAATTTTATCAATGGCCAGCATATCAAAAAATGCCTTTAAAGGTAAAATTTATACGTAATTTACAAGATAAGGGAAGAAGAAAAATTCTAATGCCAGATACGCCGAAACAAAAAAATTGTCGATAATCATTAAATTTATGTGTCTCGAAACAAACCGATAGAAATCTCTAAACAATTCGTTATTACCGTATTGGTCCAATTTCGGGGTTAATTCACAAGAATTTTTCCCCTCTTCAGCGGCACATACGCTGTTCTATTTTTCTATTTGGATATATTTGGGGTACTTAAGTCTGCTCGGGACTTGGTGCTTGCTTCTTCCGTGGGTATGAATAAGTATTTCATTTATATCTTGCGTATGTCCCGCTGAAGAGGAGAAAATTTCTTGTGAATTAACCCCGAAATTGGACCAATACGGTAATAACGAATTTTTTAGAGATTTCTATCGTTTGTTTCGAGACGCATAAATTTAATGGTTATCGACAATTTTTTTTGTTTCGGCGTATCTGGCATTAGAATTTTTCTTCTGCCCTTATCTTGTGAATTATGTATAAATTTTACCTTTAAAGGCATTTTTTGATATGCTGGCCATTGATAAAATTTTTTTCCCGAAAAATTTTTTATCCTATATCAATTATAAATAGATTAGTGTTTCACTTCCGGATTCTATCACTCTGTGAAAGTTTCTAGTTCGAATCACACGTGTCTCGAGCTGCGCCAAAGATTTTTCTGTTTGGATATATTTAGGGTACTTAAATCTGCTCGGGACTTGGTGCTTGTTTCTTCCGTGGGTATGAATAAGTATTTCATTTACATCTCGCGTATGTGCCGCTGAAGAGGGGAAATTTTCTTGTGAATTAACCCCGAAATTGAACCAATACAGTAATAACGAATTTTTTAGAGATTTCTATCGGCTTGTTTCAAGACGCATAAATTTAATGGTTATCGACAATTTTTTGTTTCGGCGTATCTGGCATTAGAATTTTTCTTCTGCCCTTATCTTGTAAATTATATATATATATATATATATATATATATAATATATATATATCTGTCTATCAGTCTGTCTGTTTCTCTTTCTCTCTCTCTCTGTGTCTCTCTCTGTCTGTCTCTCTCTCTCTCTCTCTCTCTCTCTCTATATATATATATATATATATATATATATATATATAATATATATATATATATATATATATATATATATATATATAATATATATATATATATATATATATATATATATATATATATATATATCATAAGAGAAAGTTCTTGGTTGAGTATTATATATATGTGAAGAATGAGTAGAGATGGCTTTTTTGAGGAGATAATTTTTATTTTAATCTTAATAATACTGTTAACAGTGAGTGACCTAGGTTTCTGGATGTTGTCCGTCCTCAGTGTGAGACTGTCTTACTCTGAGGACGGATATCATCCAGAAACTTAGGTCGCTCACTGTAATCACTATTATTAAGATTAAAATAAAAAATTTATCCCCTCAAAAATGCCATCTCTACTCATTCTTTCAATATATGTTTATATGGATTCGCTGAGAAGTATATATGTGACCGAACACCCTCCACTCCAGAACTGAAAGAGTGTCAGAAATAGAAAGAAAATTCGTTCAGTTCTCCATTCAGCCTACAAGTTTCAACTAACGTACATGCTAATTAGCCATTCTCAGAGTGAAATAGGTAAAGTGAACGTTTCCCCGACGCTATAAACACTTAAAGCGAAACAGTTAAACATTCTCTTGTAATATTATGACAATAATATTTGCATAAATCATTTCGTATATATTTATTGATTTCTCAATAGTTTGACATTATTCTGCTGACGTTCCTTCGATAACAGATATCTTCATCAAAGTACTTCTCACGTGTGTCTATCGATCCAGTTTCGGAAATATCCGACGTCGCTGAAAGCACTGACATCTGTCTCACAATTATATCCAAAAGATGTTACTCCTGCCAACACCATTTCACCATTTGATCTTGGACAATAAAGTGGACCACCAGAGTCACCCTACAAAAACACAAATAATATATCTATATATTGTTCTTGAAATTCACAGATGTTGAATTATTTTACGAAATATAATTTTTTGGTCAAGTTACACAACAGGGTAAATTTCTTATTGTGATAAACAGTTTTCTTTTCACTACATTGAAAATGTGTCCGATATCTTTGCATTAATACACACACACACAGACACACACTCAAACACACACACACACACACACACATCTAAAATGTGCATCAGTGAGATATTAAAATAGGTATATACTATAGTATCAATACTGTATACCTGGCAAGTAGCTGCTCCACCTGGTTTGAAATCCCCGGCACAAAGAATTCCTTCAGCAATTCGCATCCCAGATCTTCTTTTACAAACATCATGGGGAATAGCTGGAAGGGCCACTTTATATAATTCGTGAGGGCTATTTCCGTTGACTGAAAGGAATACAAATCGAGTGATGATTAATATCGATCAACAACAATTTAATTCAAATATGAATATTTGATGAAACTATATTGATACTTACAAAAGAGACTTCCCCATCCAGCAGCGATACATCTTTTATGATCAAATGTTTCTCCTTGATTGGCCATAGTTGCAAATTTCACACATCCTTCTTCACGGACTGGCCTGCTCAAAGTCAATATGGCGATGTCGTTCTCTTCAAAAATAAAATAGGTATAAGATAGATATAAATGCCAGCTTGTCATGCATTAGAGACGTATATATATATATATATATATATATATATATATATATTATATATATATATATGTGTGTGTGTGTGTGTGTGTGTGGTGTGTGTGTGTGTGTGTGTGTGTGTGAAAAGGTTGAATTATATTTCATCCTTTACTTTGGAGGGTTCCAAAGGGCGATTCCTAACAAAAATATTTCATATTTTGCTGGTAGTTTACTGGCGTAGGATTTATGCGAATATGAAAATATTACTTATATATGATGTGTTATGAGAATTTATGGAAAGGTATCCAATAGAAACTCAATAAATTTGTTAGAAATGGAGAAGAGAAGTATTTAAATACATCGTACGATCGTTTCAAACAGCGATATTATCATGTAAATCCATGGTAGAATAATTAAAACTAATTTGATGAAATTAAAATAATTAGATATCATTGTTCTTCTCAGTGCAACAAGTATACAACAGAAAATTATTATTATTACAGTAGACTTGATGAATGAGATAGCAGATAACAAATTCGGATATGTGTATTTTATCCATATGAAACAATTGAGAGCATACTAAAGAATGTGAGTCTAGCTGTGTATAAACTAAAACTGATGCAGTTAACGGTTATATGAAAATTTGAGTGAAAAAATGTTTAAGAGACGTTCCCTCTATAGAAGAGTAAGTAGCTAAATAATTCAAGCTCTAAATAAGTCATTCGTTATAGGAAGTTTAATAGAGGTGTCCAATGGAAAAGCATAATTATGTTTGAATGAGGATATCATTTGACAGTTATAAGTAAAGTAGATACGGTGTATATTTAAAAACAAAAATTGTGTGTGAGAATGAATTTAAGCTAGAGGGATTATTTAAATAGTAGGCTGCTAGAATGCAACGAGAACAACAGTTAATATAAATATTTCAAGAGCTATATATAATGGAAATGTGTTACTGTAAGTACTTATATTCATTTGTGTGTATTAAATATAAGTTAACAAAAAAATTAAAATAGGAAAATTAGTTGTTAATATTACAGAATTAAAATAGTAAATATTGCTGTGGCTATAAAAATTAAAAGAACTTTCAGAGGTATAATAGATATTGTAAGAACGTTCAGAGGTATAATAGATATTGTAAGACGAAAATCAATAATGTAGGGAAGATAATAAAGCTAGGAAAAGTTAGAAATTTTTAATAAATGTTATAGTTATTGATATTTATTAGGTTGACTATGTTTATGTATTAATAAAAATGTGAGTTAAGAATTTAGCTTGGCATAAGGTGAGAGGGAAATATATAGTAATATTATGTAAGTAATGAGTGTTTAACTAATGTAAGGTTATTGTGCATTGTATATAAGTAAAATAATTTTTATCTGTTTATGGAGTATGAAATATACAAAAATAATTTATATATAAAAGGAGACTTATAATGGAAAAGAATTCATAGTGTATACTGATTCATTTGCAGAGAACATATCTGCGAAATAGTATACTTGGATTTATGTATTCTAGCAGTTTTTCAAGTTGAATTATTTGAGGGTGTATATGAAAAGAAAGAACAGCGTACAAGACAAATAACATTACATTGGGCTCGTATCAAAGTACGACAGGCTGAAACAAAGTATTTTATATTTCAAGGCTGGCAGCCAAGACTGCCTGGTATGCGAATAAGAATCGAAGATGGAGTAGAGCAGAACCTCGGAATTTGTAAGTAGCCAAGCGGCGTGTTTACCTCAGGCTACTTTTCAGGCCAAGGGCATCTTGATTATAGGGATTTTACTTTGTCGTTAGGAGGCCCACGTTAACACACAGAGGAACAATTAAAATATAACATATGTGTGTGAGTGTGTGTGTGTGTGTGTGTGTGTGTGTATGTGTGTGTGTGTGTGTGTGTGTGTGTGTGTGTGTGTGTGTGTGTGTGTGCGTGCGCCCGCATTGACTTTTGGTAAGGACACCGTATTTTGTTTTGTAACCATAACATACTGTGAAGTTGTGAAGACATGTGGCTTAGTGGTTAGGGTATATTGCACGCGATCGTAGGGTCGCGAGTTCGATTCCCGGCAGCGTGTAGTGTCCTTGAGTAAGACACTTTATTTCACGGTGCGCCAATCCTCTCAGCTGGCAAAAATTAGTAGTACCTTATTTCAAGGGGCCGGCCTTGTCACACTCTGAGAAGTATGAAGGGGTACACGTGTCCGTGGAGCGCTCAGCCACTTACAGTTATTTTTTGCACTATCAAATATAATAACAGCTTCTAAGTAAATGTTGTATCCTATCTTTGGTGTTAGCAGTGCGTTGTTTTCATTTTCAAGTATATCTTCTTTCTTTTATTCGTTTATTTCTTTCATTTGACTGTGGCCATGCTAGAGCACTGCCCTTAGTCGAACAAATCGACTCCAGGGTTTATTCTTTGTAAGCGTAGTACTTATTCTATCGGTCCCTTTTGCCGTACCGCTAATTTACGGGGACGTAAACACACCAAAATCAGTTGTCAAGCAATGGTGGGGACAATCATACACATACACACAGAAACACACATACATATACACACAGACACTCCAACACATTTACACAGATACACATATACATATGTACAGATGAGGATAGGCACTTTGAACAAGTGCCTTCTATTGTTGTACGCGGCCAGTCAAAGCCCTGGAAGTAGATTTGGTAGACAGAAACGGAAACAAGACTACGATATGTATGTATGTAGGAATGTACATGTACGTATGTATTATGTATCTATCGGGCATGTGGAGTAGTGTGTAAATCGGCAGGAGGACTTAAACGACAAGCAAAGGTACATGAAGCCCAGTTACAACTACAGCCGACTATTACCAGTAAATGTTTTAGTTGCCAATTTTGTACAAGACATTGTAGATCTTTAGCTGGGCTAAAAAGTCACATTCGATCACAGCACCAATAACAGTTAAGCTTCGTGCAATGGCCATACTCGATAATGAGGGGGCAGCCATAATATATGTATGTATGTATGTATGTATGTATGTATGTATGTATGTATGTATGTATGTATGTATACATGCATGCATGTATGTATGTATGTATGTATGCATGTATGTATGCATGCATGTATGTATGTATGTATGTATGTATGTATGTATGTATGTATGTATGTATGTATGTATGTATGTATGTATGCATGTATGTGTGGGTGTGTAGTGTGTGTGTGTATCAAAGAGGGATGCTGAAAAGACCCTGTTTTTAAGGGTTTTCTGGAAGGCCTCGCTGGAGGCCCAAACTGTCAAGTTCTTTTACAAGGTGTAGAATAACTGATGGGCTGCTACAATAAGTGTGTGAATCTGAGAAGGAATATGTTGAATGAAATCATAATTAACTGATCCGCCTGTGTATTGATTTTCACCCAAAACAGTGAACCTTTCAGCACCCACTCGTATGTATGTATGTATGTATGTATGTATGTATGTATGTATGTATGTATGTATGTATGTATGTATGTATGCGCATATATATATATACATCGTCGTTGTAATCCACATCACTATATTCTGTAGTAGTGACTACCGAGAAATGCTAATGCGGATATTCTTTGGCATACAACTTTAATTAAGATAAGAAGATCTAGAATGACTGAATAATGGCAGCTGGGATAAATACTGATGAAGAAATATCGGTGTTTAGACATTTCTTGCAGACACACTAAAATGAAAACACCAAAACCATAGCTATCATATACTGACATTAAATTGCAGTGGATGAAACACTGATATTTACTGATAAATGGTGAGAAGAAAGAGAAAATTTATAGGAAAGTGTATGAAGATATTGTAATACACACTTATGAGGTAGGGTTGGTGAACGAAATCTTCATGTGTCACATTTTTAATTGCATTTGTTGACTGAGGACCAGGAATCGACAAGCGGTTGGTACCAATATCTACTCTAACTTCTCTGTTACGTCTTTCTCTAAAATCAAATAGAATTTGCAAAATCTTTAACAGGGAATCATTTTACATCGTCATGTGCTTGAAATTCTCCTCGATACTAAAACGTTTGTCTATTCTTTATCGTATTATAACATATGTATCTTTAAAAGTCACTGTTATTATCAAAAGTCGTTGTTCATTTAAATACTATCATTCGAACAGTGTGTGTGTTACTAAAATATAATTCTATTGGTGTTATTGGTCTGAAAAGTATTATACATACACGAACTAAAATGAGTAATTAACATATGTGGAAGAATGTTCCAAGATTGAAGCGATGTGTTTATTTGAGAAAGGATTTTTTTTCAGTTGAAAACCGAATATATCCTTTAACTAAATATCTCAACCCGTTTATGGTGAAAGGCAATTATCGGACGTTTCTTGGAAACATAATGTTCAATGTGAATTGTAATCTGATATTAAAGCCAGTATATATGTTGGTATATACACTAACTAATTGTTTCCAAACTTTATAGGGTTTTACATCAATATATTACATCAAGTTATGTGAATTATTGATATAAAGACGTCAATATGCACTGTGTATATACTTACAGACAGTGAGCTGCGGTCAATACGTGTGTAGAATCAATCAAAGTACCACCACATACATTAGCAAATGTAATACCCATGCTACCTTTGGGGCGATCAGATATTGTGAGATGGACAATAGATGGAAATTCGCAGTTAGCTGCTGGAGATCCACCGACGATCTGTTCGGCAGGTGCTGAAGGAAAATCAGAAAATAAAATAAATATACATTTCTAGGAGAGTTATTCTTGAATGTCTACAATATATCTATTGTGAATTTAATGGTTGTAATTTTGTAAGAATTTATTATTAGGTTGTAATTATCGTTCTTTTAATGTTCAAGGAAACAATAAAAAATAATATCTGATTTACTTAATCGTTAATATAGTCACTATTCTTTTATGTGACCTCTTTTTAATGCCACGTTCATAAAATTCCTTAAGTTTAGAAGTAAAAAATGAAATTAACTCGTTTTTTAAGCTCAGCTCTGGAAGTAAATCTTAATCCACTCAAACAATTTTGTAAATTTCTAAAGAGATGGTAATTTATAGGTGTAAGGCACGGAGAATATTGTTGGTGGAGCAGAATTTTCCAAGCATATTTTTCAAGGAGATCTTTGGTCTTTAATGCAGTGTGAGGTCTCGCGTTATCATGATGACTCCATTACTGTTTGTTAATGATGGACGCATTCTGCTGTACCATTGCTTCCAAACGTCTTAGATGTCGGCAGTATATATTGGCTGTTGTTGTTTGAATATGCTCAACCAGGTCGCGATGAATTATTCCACTCACACGCCGCCATACACTCAGAAGCATTCGTTTTGGATTCAGGCCACTTCTGAGCTGCTGAGCTAGTTTTTCACCATGACTGAGCCACTGACGTTATTGCTTTACATTATGGTAAAGTATTCAATTTTCATCTCCAGTAATGATTCTATTCAAAGAAGGCATTTTCAGTTCACGAGATTCCAATGAAGTACAGCAGTCGACACGCTGTTTGTAACTGTCTGCAAAGAGACCATGTGGGACCCATTTTCCCACATTTGTCACTTAACCAAGCCTTTTCAATTCACGCTCGATGAATGATCGTATGGCTCACAGTGAAGTCCATACTTAAATCTTGAACCGTATTAGTCTGGTTTGCTTCAACAGTGGCTTCCAATGCACCAGAACCGAACACACTTGGACGCCCTAATCTTGATTGATCCTGCAGGCTGTAGTCATCGTATCCGAATGGTTAAAACCATTTTCTGAGTGATCTTTCAGTCATTACGCTATCACTGTAAGTGTTTTGCGGGAATTTTGTTTCTAAACTTGCATTATTTCCTTTTTGAAATTTATAAAGAAAAGCGTTCTTTGCTAGGAGTGAACACGGGGCCAATATAACAACATTAATTAAGACAAGCCTGAAAAAATCTGAAAGAAAAGGAAAAGTTATTATTCATCAATGATTTCGTCGCATTTTAACTAGAACTGAGAAGTTAAATACCTTTAAATTAAACTAGATATTTACTTTAAGAAACACGGACAGAAGTTTCGCTACAACTTGATATATTTAAAAAATCAGTTTCAAATTATCTTTTCATATGAAATTAATGATTTAAAAATGTATGTAGAATTCACTGAAACCAGTATTAGCAAAGATATCAACTGGAATGCAGACGACATTTGAAGTTTCATCACGGAAAACCCTTCGTCCGGAGATATGACTTACCAGCAAAAACTGAAGCAACCGTAACAAGAAGGCAACACAGAGACAACATGGTGGCACTAGATGTGAAGTTACTGGTGTAGAAAGATTGAACTGATGCTAGAGTTATGGAGAGTGTAGTATTTATAGATGAGTATCATTTGGGAACAACTTGGAGAAAAGAACAGCTGTAATCATCCATCAATATACTAAAAATATAGCAAAGAACAACAGAAAATGTTTTAATGTAAGATATTTTTTGTTGTCATCTAAAATCAATAAAAAATTTTCAATATTTCAGTAAAGTTTTGTTCTAATTTCTATTGAATACTTCTATCTTTTGAAATGTAATACTTGAAATTCGTATAACTTCAAAGCATTTCCAATATTTTATATGTATACATTAAAAACGATTACCTTTTGTGTTTTGTGTGATGAAATATATTTTATTGTGTTGACCATTCAGATGATTTCTATAGGGATTGAGCCATCCAAATATTATTCCACCACTCATCCAAATATTATTCCATCACCCGAAAATGGTGCATAGATATTTCCAGTTTATAAATATTTCCTGCAAAAATAAACAAAGGGATATACATTGGTATTTGTATCCTTGTTTTGGTTGCTATGGTAATAACATTTCGGCCGATGTGCCCTTCAGTCTTTTTAAGTTCCTGTCGTATACCGTGACCATCACAGAATTTCGAACCGAACCGTGGAGCTATGGATCGATTTAATTTCAATATGCATATCAGGACTATTCTCCCATTAGTTATTCTTCTTACATGTGATGCTTCCTCTGTCCTCTTAAATCAAACTCTATAGTATATGTTTGCGTGACCAGGGATAGAACTCACGCTTATTAGCTTGGTCACTACACTTAACGTTTTATCAATGCTTACATTCATTGTACCGTTGTAGTGTAAGACAATTATACAATGGAACCTGGGACTTTAAAACTAAATCTATTATGGCCATAAGTTAAATGTTCTCTCACTCTCAAATGTAGGCTCCTGTAAAGTGTTAAGTCTACTATTGATTTTCGAGAATGTCTCTCTTAAAGACCCCAAAAGAGCATGCTATGATGCCCAATAGTTGTGTGTATTCCGTCTAATATATTAGTTGTGAGAAGAAATATAAAGGTGAGACATTTCTACACTTTGAAGGATAGAAAGACAGTCATGATCGATCACTTGTTAACAGAAAAAGGAGTCAGAGATCTTTGTGAAACAAAGTCAAAAGAAAATATAAGAAGCAATACTTGAAGTTACGACTACTGGAAGAACCGCTGTACATGCAGTATATGCTGCAATAGGGTAACTTGCTTCGTAATCCCAACTAAAGGATGAATACTTTATGAGAACCTTCATTTTAGAAAGAAATCTATAACCATAAAAAGCAAGGATTAGACATTCTAGTTTCAATTGTTAATTAAACTGCAGAACGTCAGTGGTTATAAGCGTTGATGAAATGTTATCGGTAATATAAGAGTTAGTGGATCAAAGTTCCATTTTTGAGGTCACTCAAGCATTATCCAGTGGAGTTCCATCAGAAAGAACATAGTAAGATTATATTAAGAGGAGAAAAGCATTGATGTGTAAAACGGAATGAGAGCATCCTTGTCTATAATAATAAAAGCGAAATTGTCTGTCCGTGAGGGACCCGTATACCTTTTTGGAATCAGGATGATTCCGGGATTGAACATCTGCCCTTCGTTTGGTTCTTGAACATCAAGCATTGGGAGCTGATTTAAAAGCATTCGTGTCGATGTTTCTGGCGGGTAAAGATTGGCTGATTCACACCATCTTGGTTGGCATTTGTCAGATCTAGGGTGAGATAAATGGCTTTCGCTTCGTTAATTTTACGTCGAGATAAGAACTCTTTGGGACAAACAGGTCGACAGTTGGAATCCAACTTGGGACTGGAACAATAGAATAATTGCATTAGAGAATTAATTATCAACCATCTTTAACATCTGATCAAACCCCCCGGGCCACATAGTCATTATAGACGTTATATTCCTGCTATTCTTCTCTTTTTAGTTTTTGGCCACAGACCCAAATAGCCCTCACGCAGGACCCAGCTTAAAAGTCCGCACGGTGTGTAGATTTTAAGCAAATGTTTAATAAATGTCGTGGTTCGATACTTCAATAACTTTACGGATTACGAAAGGCACCTGGTAAAGTACTGAAGGCTAAACACATTAAACGCTGTGACTATTATCGTAATAAGATATTCCTTATTCCTTATTGTAATAATGATATTCCTTATTCACAAGGAATTCAGACAAAATATTATTTAAGTCTTAAAGTATAACATATTCTATAGCATTTATGTAATTGCCAAAATATCTACGTTTTAACTATAATTAAGTCATGATTTCGTTTTAAAATTAATATCGACATCTTTGATTTATTAGCGGGATTTTCACTGTGAATAAGGATGCCTAATCTTTTTATCCTTTTTCAGTGATTAGAATGCGGCCATCCTGGGACACTGCCTTGAAGAATCGACCCCAATACTCTTTTTTAAGTCGGGTACTTATTCTATTGGCGTCTTTTGCCGAACTGATCATTTACGGGATGACAAGCAAACCAACACCGGTTGTCAAACGGTAATCGGACACACATACACACACACACATTATTACGGACTCTCCCGTCGAAGACAACCTATGAATGTTCAGTGAGATGTCAAGAACCCCCCCCCCCAACCAGATGGACAATCAGCAACACACCCACATTACAATTACCACAATTCACCAACGCTTGCAAGTCATTCATTTTACCTGGTGACTCCACATGTGAACCTTCAGGCCACCAAAAACAATATGGATATCAGCATGAGCATGACATATTAAACTAGTACGTGATCGAACTAAGAAATCACATTAGAGACAATGGTTGTTTGCGATTAGACTGTTGTTCTGTTGATTCGTTTTCCTGTTTTCGCGAAACTGCTCTTCATGTTGTACCCCTTTGACTTCGAAATTTTCAATCTAGAAAAATTACTCTCTTCTCCAGTCCGCACGGTTTCTCGCAAGATACTCAAAGTTTTCTTTCCTAATACTCAGGCATTTCAGATTTACTTTTTAATTTGTCCTTATACCGTAGAGGTGGCCGGCATACATTACGCCGTGAATTAAGAAGCTGACCATAAAAGATTTGCTTGGGCATTCGACTACAGTTCATGTGAAGGATGTGCCCACACCATCGCATCTGAGACTTTCTTTCAAAAATTTGCCATAAAGGCATGACACAGAGTAGCTTGCGGGCTGGACAAAAACATTCGGTCTTGACACCGGGTAGACGTCATTAGATAGTCGTGTCCTAAGAGTCCGACAGAGGATTGCAACAGTATATAATTGCGTATTAGGACAATTTTTGGTACATATGACTGGAGTTTGTGTCTCGTTTCTGTTCCAGTATTATAGTGTTAGGAAAGTTTAGTGTTTAGACTGTGTTTAGAAGTTCCGTGTTTTGATGTAATAGAGTGTGGAGCAGCAATCTGTAGTTCTAGCTTCAATTATTCTTTGTTTGATGTTCTGGGTTGTTCCTACGATTGTCTATGCATATTCCTATAGAATACACACACACACACACACACACACACACACACACACACACACACACACACACACATACACACAACTGAAGGTCTCTTCAGAACCCCCTATAACAACCAAAATCCGCTCTTCAACATCCTGAAGAGACGTAACTCCACAACCCTGGTCAAGCACATATGGACGTTGAAAGAAAGCACCACCGAGTACAGCATAAAGTGGAGGATTCTATAGAAATGTAAAGCGTACTTCAAAAGCAGCAGGAAGTACAATTTGTGCCTAGCTTAGGAAAGAGAGATTTTAAAGAGCTCCCAGTATCCAGGCATCTTCCAGAATAGCAGAAATTAAATTGTTAACCCTTTCCCACATGAAAGTAAGTACATCCTACCATATCTGCGTGCCCCATCATGATTATAATCACCAGTCCCCCAACTTTGGCCCTCCCCTAATACCTGGGAGTCCGGCAAAGAATTTTGACAAAAACATACGCAAACGCACCCACAACAAACACACACACCCTAGCACGGCAGACATCCACCTAAAAGATTTAGTTCCACCCCAACACAAATATAAGTCCCTTCACATATTGTAACCCTGCAAACACCGCATGCATACATAAATGCCACGAGAATTTAACCAAGGCAAAAGAAAAAAAACACACTTACGAACACATATGTTTATGACCCCCTAACCCCCCGCGAAAGCTATACATATAGTACCATTACACACAAGAACACTAACCTTATAATACCGTGCACATATGTGAATGGAATAGTGTAGTAGTAAGGCAGGCATCGAGAATAGATTTGGGTTACTGCAAGTTGTTTGTTAGAGCTGCTAAGATGAGCTAAAGCTCATAAATGTATATAATAATTTATCATGGTAGTTTTTTAAAGAATCCATTCATAATAAATTTTTTTTAAGTAGTGTTGGTTTGCCACGTGGATATAGTTTTTAGTTCCATTTATTCTATTTCTCCATTCATAATTTTAAATGACGTTTACTTTCCATGGCGCGTATTCTTTTTTTACATAAGTTATATTTCTATGGTAACGTAATTTTGGTTTGATTTTTTTAACGGCTAAGAATTTAATTTCACTTCATAATTTGAAACTGACTTGTAAGTATGTATTTTATTTCTCCTTATGTCTATTGTTATTTTTGATATTCTGGTTAATTACGATGTATTTAATGTTGTTTTTCATAGGATGTTTATGTATATGAGATTGTGTGTGAGTTTTTAGTTGTATAATTTATTTATCTGTATGAGTGTGTGTGTAAATATTGTTGTATATATCGAGTTTAGTGAGTATGTATATGCGTATATGTGAGGGAGTATATGTATCTGTTGTGTGTGTGTGTTTTGCGCGTGTGTGTGTTTGTGTGTGAATGTGTATATGGGTTTGTTATTTAGGTTTTGGGATGTATGTGTTAATTTGTCTGTGTGGGGAGGGAGTGGGTTTTTGGTGTATATTGAGGTTTATAAGTTAGTATAGGTATGTGTATAAGTCGTGGGTCTGTGGTTTACGTGTGGTATTTGTGTGTGAATGTTTAGGTTAGGGGGATTGCTATATAGGTTTGTTATAGAGTTTAGCAAAGGGAGATTTTATCGTTATATGTTTTTAAGAGTTTTGGTTTATCAAGGTTTTTTTTAGGGAATTCGTGGTAATTTGTCTATTTTCGATGTTGGTGTGTTTTATTACATTGTTTCATTCATAATTTTTGAGTGGTGTTCGTTTTGCCACGTGAATATTATTTTTAATTCCATTTATTCCATTTCTCCATCCATTATTTTAAAAGATGTTCGTTCCAGAGCGGTTATACTTTTTATACATATGTTAAGTTCCTTGGTAAAGTAATTTTGTTTGGTGTATATGTTGAGGCTTATATGTACTTGTGGGTGTGTGTGAGTGGGGTGGGTGTTTGTATTTGTTATGGGTGTGTGGTTTACGTGTGTGTATTTGTGTGTGAATGTATAGGTTAAAGGGATTGCTATATAAGTATGTTATAGTGTTTAGTAAAGGGAGGTTTTATCATTTATGTTTTGTGAGTTTTAGCTTATCATGGTAGTTTTATAAAAGAATCCATTCATAATTTTTGTGTTATTTGTCTGTGTGGGGTTGAGTGGGTTTTGGAGTATATGTTGAGGTTTATATGTATAGGTATGTGTAAGTGGTGTGGGTATTTGTATATGTCGTGGGTGTGTGGTTTACGTGTGTGTATTTGTGTGTGAATGTTTAGGTTAGGGGAATTGCTATATAGGTATGTTATAGAGTTTAGTAAAGGGAGATTTTATCATTATATGTTTTTATGAGTTTTGTTTATCATGGTAGGTTTTGTTAGGAATTCGTAGTAATTTGTGTCTATTTGCGATGTCTGTTGTTTTATTGCATTGTTTCATTAATAATTTTTAAGTAGTGTTCGTTTTACCAAGTGAATATAATTTTTAATTTCATTTATTCCATTTCTCCGTTCATAATTTTAAGTGATGTCCGTTTTCTAGAGCGTGAATGTGGGTTGTAGGTGTGTGTGTGTGTGGGAGTATGAATAAGTATTGTGTTGAAGTATTTAGCTATTTTATTTATTTATAGTTGTCTAGACGTTTTTATGTGTATGTATAGGGATATATATATAGGTGTGTGATTTAGTGTATGTAGTTAGATATGGTTATATATAATTAGGTATATGTGTATGGGTGTATATATAGTTTATTATTATATTATTATTATTTTTTTGTTTTGTTTTATATTTTATTTTATATTTTATATTTTATATTTAATTGTTGATAGGTTATTTTAGTTTATATATTGTTTATATATTGATTATATATGGATTATATATAGGTTATATATGGATTATATATTTATATTTTTTCATTCATACTTTAATTATTTTAAAATTATTGTTTTTATATTTTAAAATATTGATATTTTAGATTGGAAGTCCACCTGAAGATTGTCGATCAAGACAAGAAACAATTGTAGTGGCGGTTTTTTTGACTATTTATTAAAATTTTATGTATTGATTAAGTCTTTCCTTGTTTGTTTTGCAAAATAGTGGTTTTGTCTCTAATAATATTTTATTATATATATATATATATATATGTAAACAGTTAAAAATAAATACAAACTGGGACAAGAACGTGAAACACCAAGGAGACGACACAAGAACCACAGGATGGGGCATTCGAAGCCCTCAGTCATATATATATATATATATATGCACACACACACACGCGCGCGCACACGCATGCACACACACATACCTACTATATTGTTTAAAGTGGATATTATATATATATTTGTACACTATCCTGCACGCATGTAATCTGTGATAGTCCGAATTTACTATCCACTGAGTGAGAAACAAAACGCCAACGTATGCTCAGCAACACTGAATATAAGCAAGTCAGATTCTAGTGCGTTTTTTTTAATGTTACGGACTGTTTCAATTAATACGAATAAACTGACCATACTTCTAAAGACTCCGCCGGTTACGACGACGAGGGTCCCAGCTGATACGATCAACGGAACAGCTTGCTCGTGAAATTAACGTGCAAATGGCTGAGCATTCCACAGACACGTGTACCCATAACGTAGTTCTCGGGGATAATCAGCGTGACACAGAGAGTGACAAGACTGACCCTTTGAAATACAAGTACAACTCATTTTTGCCAGCTGAGTGGACTGGAGCAACGTGAAATAAAGTGTCTTGCTCAAGGACACAACGCGTCGCCGGGAATCGAACTCACAACCTTACGATCATGAACCGAATGCCCTAACCACTAAGCCACGCGCCCTCCAAACTAACCATACAACTATGGACTGTTTATCCAGTTAATACGCATAAACTGACCATGCAGTTATTGTCTGTGCTAAATGTATAATGTATTATGGACATCATTATGCTCCGTTAATCCTTTCTACTAAAAGCGCAAGGCCAGAAATTTGCGGGAGGGGAAAAGTCGATTGCATCGACCCCAGTGTTTCACTGGTATTTTATTTATCGACCCCGAAAGGATGAAAGGCAAAGTCGACCCCGGTGCAATTTGAACTCAGAATGTAGCGGTAGACGAAATACCTATTTCTTTACTACCAAAAAGGGGCTAAACACAGAGAGGACAAACAAGGACAGACAAACGGATTAAGTCGATTATATCGACCCCAGTGCGTAACTGGTACTTATTTAATCGACCCCGAAAGGATGAAAGGCAAAGTCGAACTCAGCGGAATTTGAACTCAGAACGTAGCGGTAGACGAAATACCGCTAAGCATTTCGCCCGACGTGTTAACTATTCAGCCAGCTCACCGCCTTATTATGCTGTGTTAATGAAATTAATATTGGGATATTAATAATTATGTTGCATCTCATTGTTTACAAAGTTCCACTTATTTGTGTAAAATATTGGCTCACACAAGGAAAATTACATAATCTATTCATGCGGAAGTGTGTGTGTTCGACTCGAATTTGGCAATCGATACTGGAGTATGTATGCTATTATCTATGTTTGTGCCTTTGTGAACATTTGCAGGTGTGCATATATGGGAATGAATATACGTGTGTGTGTGCGTATATATATATATATATATATATATATATATATATATATATATATATATATATATATATATATATATATATATATAAAATCAAATTAAGCAACAAGGTTATCCAGAGGTAATGCAGTACGATCGTTTCAAGCAACTATATTTAATTGAACAATGCAACTATTACATCAATTATTTAAATGCAGAGCAATCCTCAGCTGCATAAAAACAGAATTTAATTAAATTAAAACAGATGGTTACATTAGTATAATTTTACCTAAAATTTCTAAGGTAAAGAGATAGAGGACATGCTGTCTTCACTTCAGCTTAAAAGCTACAGCTGAGGGTTGCTTTGCATTTAAATTGATGTAATAATTGTATTGTTCAATTAAATGGAGTTCCTTGAAACGATCGTGCTGCATTACCTCTGGATATCCTTGTTGCTTATTTTGATTTTAATCACCTTATTTTGAAATTGTATGGATAATACCGTGCTAAATTCTGGTGCCTCAACTTAGGTACCATATTCATCTGTATCTATCTATCTATCTATCTATCTATCTATCTATCTATCTATCTATCTATCTATCTCTATCTATCTATCTATCTATATATATATATATATATATATATATATATATATATATATATATATATATATGTGTGTGTGTGTGGTGTGTGTGTGTGTGTGGTGTGTGTGTGTGGTGTGTGTGTGTGTATAATACATACATACATACATATATATATATATAATATATATATATATATATATATTTAGATTCAGACGAATATGGTGCTTAAGTTGAGGCACCAGAATTTAGTACGGCATTATCTATACAATTTTAAAATAATTTGATTAAAATCAAAATAAGTAACAAGGCTATTCATAGGTAATGCAGTACGATCGTTTCATGCAACTCCATGTAATTGAAAAATGCGATCATTTCATTACATCAATTTAAAATGTAGAGCAATCTTCAGCTGCACAAAGACAGAATTTAATAAAATTAGAACAAAAGAACATATCGACAAAAGTAATGCAACTAAGTTGGCTAGCCACGTATGGAGTTTGAAGACCAGCTCCATATAATTAGGTTATTCCGAAAATAATGACCGATTTCAGAAATATAATTTTATTCTGGAAAAATTAACAATAGAAATGATTTGATTAGTCAAAGTATGAGCCGTGAACCTCTATGCATCCCTGCCATCCATCCACGAGATTATTTATGCTTCGTTGATAAAAACGTATTGGTTTTGATGCTAAGAAAGCTTTGAAAGCCGATTCCACTTATGGATTGGGCCTGAAAGTTTTATCACTTAAAAATGTGTTTGAATGCTTTAAAAATGTAGTCAGTGGGTGAAAAGTGAAGTCAGAGGAGAATATGGAGGATGTGGTAAAGTCTCGTATCCCAAGTCTGTTAGTTTCTGCTGCGTCATTCTTTCAACATGTGGCTTTGCATTATCGTGGAGCAGAACTGGGCCACACCGATTCACCCATGCAGGTCTCATTTTTTTGCAAGTGAGCATGAATTTCAGCGACTTGATTGCAGTAAACCTCTGCTGTAATGCTCTGATTGGCTTCCAGAAAGCTGTAATGGACAACACCAATTGCAGACCATCAGACAGTCACCACAATCTTTTGTTGATGCAACATTGGATTTGGGAAATGTTTAGGCGACTCATCACGATCAAGTCGTCGATCTGATCGTTTACGGCTATCATAAAGGCTCCACTTTTTGTCACAAGTAACTATTCGGTCAAGAAAATGATCATTGGTGTTTCGTAGAAAGAGCATTGAGCACACTAGTGGACCCCTCTCCCCATGCTCTGTTGATATTGGCTGCAGTTTGGGAGGCATTGTGCCCAAGCTTGAACTCATTCAGGGGCCTTATTTTCCATGTTCATAATTAAGGGCACCTATGCTTTAAGATTGTTTTCTCCCTGAGATAAGTAGGAAATGATTAAAGAGCATACATCACTTATTAACTATGCCGAAATTCACCTAAAATATAATTAAAATACTATGATAATATTGCGTTTCAAAACACAACACGTAGAGCGGCCATTATTTTCAAAACAACCTAATACATAAATTCAAGTGGAGAATCATGGAGAAATCTACTTTGACATGGTTTATTCAGCTGGATGCCCTATCTGACGCCAACCAATTGACAGCATGTGCTAGGTGCTTTTTTTCGTGCAACCAGCACTGCTGAGGTCACCAAGCTGTACGCAAGACGACGAACCCTAATGGCCGAGTGGTAGCTTTACGCTAGTGGATGAGGGTTTGGAATATGAAGAGTTTGGAGTGAAAAGTAGGTTCTATGCTTCATATGTCCATACCAGTAAAGACTTCTTCTTTACACACGACACCTGATTTTGTCTTATGCATTGTTCGTCTCTTAGTGCAGTATTTATACTATGTTGGACGTGCACTTATGTTGCACATCCAACAGAGCACGCTTGCTTTATTTCTTTCCAGTCTTCTCAGGCCCTCTGAACTCAATGCCCCAGTAGCATTGCAGTTCTAACCCAAACATCGTATGATCAACACTTTGACCTATTGGAAATATTCTTGCCAACAGTTGCAGCAGAACTTTCTCCAAACCGTTCTTAATCTGTTTGCTATATTTTCAGAGCAACCACCTCGTTTACTGGTTATACTTACCAGATAACTAAAGCTATGAACTAATTCTAATGAACAAAGTTGTGTATGTGTGTGTGTATGTGTGTGTATGCATGTATGTGTGCGCGTATGTGTGTAGGTGTGTGTGTGCATGTATGTGTTGTCAGGTCAGTCTTGGGTGCTATATATAGCATGTAATCCAGTACAACCTGTTGCATGGTCAAATCATTGGCGACCGCAGCAGTCTTGTTTGGTGAGGAGGGTGATTGTTGGACACTATGCGGGACGAAAGTTGAGACCCGTCAAAGGGCGGAGAAACTCATGAGTAGTCAATGGCTTTCCAACAAATATGTGTAAATATGTATATACCGCTTTATATATTCTTATATATATATATATATATATATATATATATATATATATATATATATATATATATATATATATATATATATATATATATAATAGTAGGGAAACGTGCGTAGTCTTTTTACTACTATTTACTATTTATTGTACTTTATTGATTTAAAATAAGTTTTTATTATAGTATATGTTTTCTATATGGTGCGAACAACATTTTTCTTCATTGAATTATTTAATAGTGGTTTTCCTCTAAATCATATATATATATATATATATATATATATATATATATATATATATATATATATATATATATATATATATATAATATATATATATATATATATATATATATATATATATAATTAATAAATAAAACATGCATATATACATACATATATGTACGTACCTACCTCTACATGTATATATACATGCATATATGGGTACAGGACACCAAAAAAAAACGTCGAACACAATGAGAAACGAAACATAAACACAAAACCAAGGAACTGGACATTTTTCTTAAACAACGAAAAAATAGAGTACAGGACAAATAACACAAGGAAAATTCCCCTTCTTCAGTCGCCATGGTTTCATCTACTCTGCGTTTCGAAGGTGAAGGCGATACGCATCTTCGATAGAAACTTTCCTTCCCGCGAAAAGCAAATTAAATAAAATTTTAGATCTTTTTGCGGAGGGGTAAAAATTGTAACAAAAACAGGACAGTAACGACAGTACAAAATATAAACAGTAAAAGACAGGACAAGGAGAATAACAAGACAAGAAGGGCTGTTAAGCCGAACGAGATAAAGTATTACGAACACTATTTTTGAGAACGGCGAAGGAGCAACAGAAAATGCCGTCCACACTTCAAGGAAGCCAGGTCAGAAAGACAGTAGCAGAGCTCTTGTCGCGGGTCAACGACGGGAGGGAGGAGGAGGAGCAAGAGAAAGGGAGAGAAAAAAGGGAATGGTTGTGAGGAAACCAGAAAGAATGAAGAATGAGAGAGAGAGAGAGAGGGGGAGGGAGAGACAGTAAGGTAAAAGAAAAAGAAACCAGAAAGAATGAAGGCTGAGAAAGGGAGGGCGTTTTTTTGGCGTCCTGTACCCATATATGCATCTATATATACATGTAGAGGTAGGTACGTACATATATGTATGTATATATGCATATGTTTTATTTATTGATTTATTATATGACGGAACGCACGCATCCATTTCTAAGTAAGATTGTTCTATATATATATATATATATATATATAATATATATATATATATATATAATATATATATATATATATATATATATATAATATATATATATATATATATATATATATATATATAATATATATATATACATATATATATATATACACGTTCTTTTTATATATGTCTTATTTCATGTATATTCCAAATTACATATCTTTTACGTTTTTTAAATCTTTTTTATATTTATGTAGTTTTTTTATGTATGTATGAGGTGCTCCACGTCGGATACTGAAATGATATTTAATCACTCTATGGAGCATTTGGTTGTCGGTTTGGTGTTTGGCAAGGGATAGCGTACCTCATGGGCAGGTAGAAGCTCTTTAACTTTGGTTAGTAATCTACCTAGGAGAAGGAAATCTCCAAAATAAAACTTGAGATCTTGGGAGTTCCCTGTTTTACCAATTCTCATGCCACACCGGCGAAAGTTTTCTTGGGCCAATAGGTGGGGGTAATGCAGTGCAATCTGCACCCATCTACACAGATACTTCTTGTACACCAAATCTTAGTAAAATTATTCAATTGGTTGGCAGAAACCTAAAAATGCACTTGCAATTTTCACTGAAATGTCTCAGACAGATTCAGTAAATGGCAAAAATGGTGTGGGAACGTCAGCGGAACACGTCTGGCGCGGCAGGTGTCCTAGTGTGTCACAGGCTGGGCCCGGTCGTCATCCTGCCACTGTGGTCAAACAATCATCAAGTAGAAGAAAAAATAAATATCCACTGAACTCCGGTTGTTGGAATGTGCGCACACTTCTAGATGATAATTTCAACAAGAGGCCAGAAAGTCGTACTGCACTTATTGCATATGAGCTTTAAAATATTCCCTTGATATACTTGCGCTCTCTGAAACTCCTCTCTCCGGTGAGGGTCAAATAAATGAACCTACTTATGGATATACTATCTTCTGGAGAAGCCTACCCGAGGGTCAGCGTAGAGAATCTGGTACTGGGATTGCTCTCAAGAATTCATTTGTATCCTCCATTGCAGAATTTTCAAGTGGTATATCTGAACAAACCATATCATACCGCATAAAACTGACAAAAGGTAGATTTCTTATTGTTGTCAGTATTTATGTACCAACAATGTCTCATTCTGATGAAACTGTAGGAAATGTTAATGATGATCTAGTACAATTATTGAGGAAAGTACCAATATCTGACAAGCTGGTCATATTCAATACAAGAGTTGGAAATGACTACATTTCATGGCTTGTTTTAGACCGACATAGGATTGAAAAATGGAGTAGCTCTTTTGACATTTTGTACTGAGAATAATCTGGTTGTTACCAACACTCTGTTTAAGCAATAAAATAAATATAAAACCACCTAGAGGCACCCAAGATCTAAGGACTGGTATCTCATAGATTATATTTTGATCAGGAAGTGTGATATGAAAGATTTTTCTAATGTTTAGGCCATGAGAGGAGCAGAGAGCTGGACTGACCATTGTCTAGTGCGTGAAAAAACGAATTTTTCGATAATGCCTAAAAGTCGACAGTCTGGTCCTAAGGCACCCAAAAAGTTAAATATTGCAAACTTTACTCTCACTTGCACAAACAACAGTTTGTGCAAGTGAGAGTAATATGTAAGAGAATAGAATAGAAGGATTCGTATTACTGCAATTAGATTTGTGCTTAAATCGAAAAGGTCTTAAATAATTCATGAATACAAGAAGGGAACGATTCATTTAATGATTGTACTGGGTTATGCGGTAACATTAGTATAAATTCTTTCAAACATAACCAGCACGGCACATTTTGACCTCGATATGAAGGACCATTATCAATGACAAACCAGGTTATGTGACATGCTATACTTTTTATCTGGGGTTATATATTTGGTCGGCTAGTGAAGTAGATTTATTATGTTTATCAGATTTAAAAGAGCTCGGATGAGCTCAGTATCGATGTTTAAAGTTAACGTTTGCTCCAATGTAAACTTTGATAGAGTTTAGTTGCTTGTAAAGGAACGAACACTTATAACGTTGAAGCTTCTGTAGTTAGCTTGCAACGGATAGTTAGCGGGTATTTTGAAGTTGCAGTCGGTGCCATTTCGCTTATTATCCTTTTTCCTTATATCTGTTATTATTACTATCACTAAGAAATCTATGAAATCTAAGACCGATTTAGTTGGGTCCATCAGATTCACCCTCCTCGCACAAGGGGAATCTGAAAAGTTCCTAACTTTGGGTAAAAGAAAATACAGGCAGATCAATTAAGATTTTATACAACATATATTCCTCTCTCAGATTCACACACTTATTGCAGAGGTCCTTCTGTCCTGTAAAAGAATTCGGAAGGTTGGGCCTCTAATCAAGCCTTTTTGCGATGCCCTTAAAGCCAGAAACTTTTCAGCAGCTCCTCGTATGTATTATATTCAAGTATGTTTTTCGTGTTATCCACGCTATTATTGCTAAGATTAGCTATATAAGTATTATTAGTGATAGAGGGAATAGATCCCCTGATCTCTTGAGAGTTGGACAAGCTATTGCAGTTGATTGGCACTGTTGTTGGCTTAACCATTGTTGTTGTTGTTGTTGTTGTCGTCGCCGTCATTGTTGCTGTTGTTGTTGTTATTATTATTATTATTATTATTATTATTATTATTATTATTATTATTATTATTATTATTATTATTATTACTATTTTATGTTTGACTTTTGCTTTACATTTGTACGAGCTGGCTCCAAATCTCACCCAGAGACCTCAAGAGACAAGTTCATGTTGGTGTTATGCCTAGGGTGCCATATATTTGATTTTGTACACAGTATTGTTATAGAGAATGTTTAAGAAAATTATGTGTTTGTTTTAAAATTTGAGGTTACAGAGAAAGTATTTTGCGAAGGATATGGGCAGTTCCCATAAGCACTATCTTTTGAATTTCTGCCATTTTGGAGTTTCCTGGTATCTGAGCTAGGTAGCAATCAGCCCCTTTTGCTCTCATTCCCAGGGCACCTATGACAACAGGTATTGTTTTAGTCTTCAGGTTCCACATTTTGCTAATTTCTATTTCAAGATCTTTATTCTTGCTCAGTTTTTGGTAGGTCTTGACAGATACGTTTATATCGATTGGGACAGTCATATCAATGAGGAGGTATGTTTTTTGTTTACGGAGGCATGATTTTTGTTATCCAGGAGGAGGTATGATTTTTGTGGTTCAATGAGGAGGCATGATTTTTATTTATTATTATTATTATTATTATTATTATTATTATTATTATTATTATTATTATTATTATTATTATTATTATTATTATTATTATTATTATTATTATTTTCATTTGTCGTGGTTTGCAAATTATATTTGCTAAATTTTCACATATTTTCTACAGCTATAACTGATCCAGTGTTAGGTGTAGCTAAATAAGATAATTTAAGAGTGGATAAGTTAAAGATTGAGTGCTACTTATGCTGCGGTGGAAAATTTTATTTAATAAAGCCGAATAACTGCTTAAGTACTCCCTCATCGTTTAAAGAGAAGTTGGGTGTATACTAAATAATATTTATTCTCCTGCTTTTATTGGGTAATCGTAAGGGCCATGGTATTCGTGTTCCGACTGCATATCTGGGATATGTTTTCATCCCAGGATTATCTATCGTAAGAGTTTCTTGGGCTTTAGATTAGACGGAAGGACTTGTTGAGTGGATTGTTTGTTATGGATTATCCTATCTCTAGTCGGGTAGGTAATGGTCATAATTTCGGAGAGGGTAGAATTAGGATCCAGCAACGCTAAATAATAGTTAAGCTTACTGTTAGGTAAGAATTTCATTGCTGAGCACTGCAATTATGTTTGAATATATAAATTCCATGCTCTAAACGAACACCAATACCAATTATTTGCCGGATTATTAGTTCGTTTTAATGTATATGTACTCTCTCAATGATAAACGACATGTAGCCATTCATTGCTAGGTGGCTGCATCAACACTTTGTCTTAGATGCAGTTCAAGTTGGAATTTCCTGAGGTAAGTCAATCCAAGCTCTTATTATATTCTTTAAGTAAATACCTCCCCCCTGTTTAAAGTTAAATGCAATATATCCTATGTTTGCTGTAAACACAAAAATTCAATGTAATTTTTATCTGTTATTAAAACCAGTCTATCTGTTAGTATTTACACCAAATAATTCTTTTCAATATTTATATTATACAAACATGGAATCTGAATCTTCTTCATGATTATCAAACAATGTTTGTATCGCGAAGACGTCTATATGCACTGTGTGTATACTTATAGACTGTGAGCTGCTGTCAATACATGTGTAGAATCAACCAAAGTACCTCCACATACACTAATCCTGTTATCTGTGGGTTGGTTAAATATTTGGAGATGGACAATAGATGGAAATTCACAGTTAGCTGCTTGAGATCCACCAACGATCTGCTCGTCAGGTTCTGAAAGAAAATCACCAACCCAAATAAATATACATTTCTAGATGAATTATTCTTGAATGTCTACGATATATCTATCGCTGTGTTTTGTATGGTTGTAAGTTTGTAAGCAGTAATTTCACACTAAATTAACGATTTAAAAATATATGTAGAATTTACTGATACAAGTATTAATATCGATGTCGGTCAGTATGAAGACGAGTTTTGAAAAGTTTAAACACGTAAAATCCCCTGATCAGGAGACATGACTTACTAGCCGAAACTGAAGCAATCGCAAAAAGAAGGCAACAGAGAGACAACATGGTGGTACTAGATGTTTGGTTTCTGGTTTAGAAGTTCTGAACTGATGCCAGAGTTCGAGTGAGTGTGTTAGTTACAGGTTTTATTGGCAAGTGTCATTAGGAAAACGTCTTTAGAGAAAGAACAGCTGTAATTATCCGTCAATATTCAAACAATATAGCACAGAACAACAGAGAAGGTTTTAAAGTAAAGTATTTCATGTTATCATATGAAATATAAAATCAATAAAATTTTACATTATCTCACTAATGTGTTGTTCTAAATTCTATTGAATGAATATTGTCATCTTTTGAAATGTAATATTTTAAATTCATATATCTTTGAAGTATCATTTTTATGGGCATTCATTGAAAAGAATTACCTTTTGTGTGATGATAAGATATATTTTATTATGTTGACCACACAGATGATTTCTAAGTAGATTGATCCACACATCTTGTTTATAAACATTGTATAGTTATTTCCAGTTTATGACTATTTTCTTCCTGTGAATAAACTCTGAAATATTGAGATTAGCGCCTTCATCCTGCTTGTCTAGTCACAACAACCACTACATGTAACAGTTATCAACTCTTTAAGGCAGTTAGGATGCAGAGGAGCTGGCACGGGACCGTCATCCATTGAGAACATTGGTAGACCTGGTCGGCACTACGCATGATATTTACTGAACCACTAACCTGTGCTGACCCTAACCTCATCAAGCAAGAGCAAGAGGCAGCAAGCAAGCAAGGTGAAAATAATTATGTAATGGAAATTAGGAGCTCTAAATCCAATTTTTAGGTCATAAATTAAATGTTAATTCATTCTTAAGTGAAAGTTCCTATAAAGTTCTTATTTCTAAGCTAGATCTGTTGGGGAGTGTATTATTCATGTCTAGGGACCTCTTTCTGAAAGAAAGGCTACAAAATTAACTGATAATTTCTGAAGGAAAATAGAAGTCAGCAACCTATATAGAGCAAGGTCAAGATGACGGAAGAATTAACACTTGAAAATACGACGATTAGAAATTCCAGCGCATAAGCTGCAATGTGATAGCATTCCTCTTAGACCTAGAATAGCGATGAACACCACATGGAAACCTTTATTTTAGAAAGACATCTATGATCCCAAAAAGCAAGTATTAAACTTTCTAATTTCTATTAGATAACCATCCGGTAGGACAATGTGAATGGCAATAAGTATTGGTCAAAGGCTAAGTACTGTATTATTATTAGCGACCCTGAGTTAATTCATTGGGTCACTCAAGCACAATAAACTCCAGTTCAAGCAGAATAAACAAGCGACACCACACTTAGATGATTACTAAGAAGGGAAAAGCCCTAAATATGAAAAGCAGAATGAGAACAATCTTACCCCTTGGGCTAGATAAAGAATTACGCTCAATATTCCAGAAAAGTTAAAAAACACAGGAGACACCTGGAAAAGTTCGGAGGGTACAACGATTGTGACTGTAATCAAAATGATAAGGATGATAAGGACATTTTATTCAATTAATATCATTGTATAATAATCCTTTCTACTAAAGGAACAAGACCTGAAAAAGGTGGATGCAGTAACAGACAGTTAGCTATGCGGACACAAAGACACTGAATACAATATTTTTTTAACGACACGTAAACTAAAAACTTGTAGGCGGCAACAGTATGAAGGACGTAATTAAATTGAATATGGGGTCAACGAAAGATTTCAAGAGGAAATATGAAGTTAAAACAATAATATACGTGAAATGGTAGGCCTAACCTGTAAACTGAAGCACGTTTCAGATATGCACAAAAGCGCATCAGTAATTAAGGTCTGACACTGGCATAATCAGATGAACAGTGTTCCACCAATGAAATTCAGTCAAAGAATTAATTGGACGGGCTCATTAGAGTGGACAATGAATAGTATTCACGCGTATAGATCAAAGGTCATATGTTCGCAGTTCGCCCCTTCTTGGCAGACCATTGACATAATGTCATTAAGGAAAATGGTGGTAAAAAGAAGGCATTACGATCGTTGGCGATAATGCGGGCGGGAAGTGAGTAAACACTAAGTACTTGGTAAAAGCAGTCAGTCACACCAAATAAGAGGCTGAAGTGGGCGGGTGGCATCATGGCCATAGGCAAAAATACGGGGTGGTTAAGTAAACATTAATGCAGATGAAAAAAGGGGGTACGCATTAATAGTGTTCCCGCCCACACGTCAAAGGTCATGCTCGTAGTTCACCCTGTGTTATCACACCATGGACGGAGGATAATTAATGAAAATTTGTGCTGAAGTGGTGGTGGGGGGCATCATGACCGTTGGCGATAATGGCGGGGGGGGGCAAGTAAATACTAATGTACACAGATCAAATCAGCGAGGTCAAACTGCCCCACAATACTTGGCACGCGAGTAAACGGCAGGAGTTGTAAGCAAAAGCCCAAGTTTAATCCAGTAAATTGCAAATTTAATACGAATAAACTTGAGAAAACATTAGTTTAAAACAGTCAATTTAGCATGGGTAATATTCTTGCCAATCTGGAGCGAATAGGTTTTGGAACGTCGCAATTTATTGACAAAAAAAACGAATTTTACGCATTTATTCGCAGAATTTTCCTATTCAACACGGATTCACTTGACAAAAACATAAGTTTAAAACAATTCTTAAAGCATTAGTAATGTTTGTGCCAAATTTGGAGCGAATCGGTTGGAAACTGAGGAAGTTATTGGTAAAAACCGATTTTTACGCAGTTATTCGTGGATATTTCACAATTAAAGTAGATGGCCTTGACAAAAATGTTAAGCAAGACTATTCTTATCTCATGAGTAATGATCGTGTCCTAATTTGAAGGAAATTGCTCGAAAAACCAAGGAGTTGTGGTAAAAAAAAACTGGTTTTCTGAACAGCTATTCGCGGTTTTTGTTTATACACGGGGGTGGGGGCTGGAAAATATAAAGTAGGTCATGACCACCCTTGGAGCATAGCTATCAATGTCAAGTTTGAGCGAAATCAGTTGAAAAATGTGGAAATACATAATGACCATAGACACACAGATATACAGACGCACAGACATCTGATTTATATATATAGATATCATAAAACATAATTTGCTGTTAATGTTGGTACGACATACCTTATGTTTGTGTATCACCCTAAATATTTGTTCATTGATTTTATCTTCATATAATTTTGTCAATTTATATCTGGCATGATGGCAAATAAGTCACATACCTTGCAGACCTTCTAATTTTTCATCATTAAGTCTTTCAGGTTAATATCACACGGATTTGCTTCTCGTCATAGAAATATTGTGGCCGTTAGGGTTAGGTTTTCTTATCAGACTTTAAAACGTACGCAGCACTAAGAAAATCGTTTCGATTATTCTGAGGTGCAAGAGCAGTCGCGGCTGATTAAATCTGCCGCAGTTCCAGATTGTTTTTATAGTTTATCAATACCAGAGGGATTACAGATTAAGTCAACCTTCGGTGTAGTTGCCAAATTTACAGGTGCAATAAACATAAATGACATTTTTCGTCACGAAACTCTGTAGGAACTACACAAGAGTATTGCAAGCACTTCTGAATCTATCGCAATGTCAGAAAGGTTTCCATGTAGGCATCTCAGGGTTACAGGCGTTAATCACTTAGCTTGTTGTTTTCGCCTACGTGGGGAAGTGAGGATAGAATTAGTTTTTCACCTTCGGGAGGATTCCACTTGCAGTCTCTTGCCAACAACAGTCAGTTTGAGTTGGTTACTGCTGTTGGTAACTGTTGTTGATTTGTCAGACAAATGAAGAAAGCCACCAAATCTTTCTTCATTTGTCAGAGTTCCAGACTAAACATTTGTAGCGCACTGATACAGCAGGGTGTACAATTTTCGCAGGGTCATCCGCGATGGTCATAGCTCTACTACTAGAGGTGAGAAGAAATCAGGGGGGACAGAGCTACTGTTATAGAGCATTGATTCAGCTGGAAAGCCGCGGGGGTTGGCTTAAACATGAACTGAAGCCGCATACCTTCTCTTGACAAATGACTCGTCACCAACTCCCGATATTTGTTTTTCTTTAGTTGAATTTGTCCTCCCAGGGCACTGTGAATTCAACCACGATAATCTCCTGAAGAGCAGAAACATATCTGCTGGGAGTGATATTATCGCTCCTTCTTGACTGATTTCATCCTACCT
>NC_043002.1:18860432-18867932 GCF_006345805.1 Octopus sinensis
ACATTGCAGCGCGTGTACTTCTAGTCATCGTATCTTGAAGTGTTGTTCCTTATCTTTTATCTTGACTTTGTTCTACAAAGATTGTTGACTTTAATTTCCTTTTACAATTTATCAATTATGATTGGCTTTTCAGGTCTCCCCAGAGAATGTAACATAACATTAGCACAACTAATTTACACGCAGCTTTTAGTCGTGGCATTTGTTTTAAAAAACATTTCTCCGGACGTCATTTCGAAACACATCAGGAGACATAACATTAAGTTAAACACTTTATATGAACCGTTAGATTAGAGTGAAAGAACATTAGACTATTTAGATTTAAGGCTCCCATTTCTGCTACACGTTTTATTTACAGAAAAACGGGACAATGAATATAGCGTTAATAGTATGTAAAGTGATATGGTGCGCTGATGTGCGTGAGTTCAAGAGGGACGAAAGAGGGACCACATGTAAGATGTGTAAGGAATGGAAGAACAGGTCTGATATAGATATTGACATGAGAATAGTCCATAACCGTGGTTTGAATTCAGGGCTCGGTTCGGAGTACAAAGAAGAGCGCGGAATACGACAGGAGGCCAAAAGCACATAAGAATACAACGGCTGAAATGATATGACTGTAAGAACCAAGATGAGGGCTCAGATACTAGAGGCATAAAATTTATATGCTGCACTGATGTGGCTCTGAAATTTCATATATTACCAAAATATGTGCGACTTCAAGGTTTATATACAGTGATCGTTTTATATATATAAAGGAAGCTTGTGTTATTATTATGAGCACAGAAATACCATCTTCGTTATGTAACAACGGGCAGAATACAAAAATAGTGTAGCATACTTGATAGCAATAGGTTCGTGAAGTATTGTGTAGTCTCTCGCGGTCGTTCCAATAGACTAGGAGTTTCCAGAAAAAGCGGGACTGGGAGTGGAATTTTAATTATCCCTGTCCCGGAAAAAGGGCATATTCTTTGAAAACCTTACGGTCCATGAAAATCATTAGCTGTCATATCTAGGTAGTGTCATCAGATGAGGTGTCATCAGATGAGGTGAGGGTGATTATATAGAATACAGGATTTGAGAGAAAGGATGCTCACGTGGCCAGTTGGCTGGATTTCAGAAATTACAGGTTGAGGAGGTAACATGCAAATAAGCGAGGTTAAAGAGTTTTCAACGCAGAAGACCTACATAGAAAGATGGCAGCCATACATTACATCGACATAAAATTTGTAATATCGACCATTGATGGATCGGAGCTAAACTCCGGATGGATTTCCGGCTGTTCTTAGGACATGCGAGAAAGCTCTTGCAAAACCACTGAACATAGTTCTTCAGAGTTTCCTTGCATGTGGTAACCTTCTCAAATTGTTATAGGAGGGTGTCATATGTCCTATCCATGAAAAAGGATAGGGCAGAGCGGATGTTAAGAATTACAGGCCTATTTCTCTGATTTTATATGTTTGCAGGGTCGGGGAACGCATTGTCAGAAGGCGACTGATCACGTTCCTGGAAGAGAATAACTCGCTCGCAAACACACAACATGATTTCAGCTCAGGGAGGAGCTGTCTCACACAACTACTACAACATTATGACTGGGAACTGAAACAGCAGCTCAACCACTCAAATGCGGATGTGATACATCTGGACTTTGACAAAGTAGACCGTCGTATGGTATGTCATAAACTACGTGAACTTCATATCACTGCAAAACTGTGAGAGTGGCTGCACGACATTTTTAAAGATGGAAGGCAGTGAGTTTCGGCCAATGGTGAACTCTCTGGGGAGACATCTATCTGCAGCGGAGTTCCTCAAAGTATTGTACTGTGGTGGCTCTTTCAGACCTGCCCTCCATTTTATAGTCAGCCACTCTCAACAGCTATGCTGATGATACAAAAGTGGTCAATGACCTTGATTACAGCGAAACTACGAAACGACCTGCATGCAATATACAAATGGGGTGATGAAAATAACATGCAATTCAGTGCTAATAAGTTTCAAGCACTCTACTATATGGCCACAAACAGACTACAATCGGAATACATAGAACAAGGGGTAGTGCAATCCCAGAAGTCGAATTAGTGCGTATCCAGGAAATCTACATGCGTAATGATGTAATATCCCACGTACATATTACGAAGACGACACGATGTGCAGGCGAGTAACTGGATGGATTCTTAGATTATTCAGAATAAGAAATAAGGATACCTTGTTACATCTATAAAGAACTTTTGTTCTCAATCGTCAGGATTACTGCCCCCAACAGAGGTCGCAGCAGAGCATCAAACATGTGGCGGAACTTGAGGCAATCCAGTTTCGCTACACAATGAAAATTGACTCGAGGAGACAGGCGAGCTACTGAGAAAGGCTACAAGAACTTGGAGGGAAGGCGAGAAAGATATGCAGCGATATATATAAGGAAGATCCTGAGAGGTCTATGTCCATGGCATAGTCGTTCATATAGCTTTAGATTGCCAAATCCATTCTACTTATAAAGGTTCAACCATGGGATTGTGTGTGCTAGGTTAGATCATCCAGAGTAAATAGCTCGACGAGGTCAACGATCTCGGCCCCTTCGGACCTCGCCATAGATACGTCGAACAGTGGGTCGCATTTTCTGATTTGCTAGTTTGAATCATCGTAAAAAAAGATTAATTTTTTGCATTCATGATGATTCACATACCGCGGTAGCTGATTCAGGTGAATTGTCTCCCCAAATCTAAGGCATACATGATGAAGAATTCTGATATTGAAAGTGGGTGAAATTAGTTTTGGCTTATTCTTGATTATGCCGAACCAATCCATTACTCAATTTGATCAACCCCGTAGTTCCTCTGATATCAGAGTTGATGGCATTGAGAAAACGTTTATCTTGAACAGCTATTTCACTCTTAGTGGGGATAATCAGCATATTCCATGTCGTGGATTTCTACCCTTCAAAATCGAAATCCCTCCACCATAAATGTGTGCATTTAGGAAACTTCTGTAAATAATGTGTACAGTCGGACATAGATCAAATTGTTATATTGGAGCAGTAAAATGAAAATTTAAATCAAGATATAACAACCATCTTGCGAAATTTAGGCATCTTTACTCTCTTGGCTGATCGAGTGTTATTCTACATGTTGAAGCAATACCACATAATACACACACACACTCACACACGCATCTACACACATACACACAGGCAGACAGACAAACACCCACATGCATATAGGCATACATAGTAATACATCTATATATACTTGCATGTATGTTATTATTCAGTTTTATTTTAAATTTCTTGCCAATAGAGAAAGAGCCGGTTTCTAACCTAGATCCAAGGCTCCTTAATTGGAATTTCAACATCAACAACAGGGTATATTTTTTGTATGTATGTATGTATGTATGTATGTATGTATGTATGTATGTATGTATGTATGTATGTATGTATGTATGTATGTATGTATGAATATGTGCAGATTTCTATGCTTTGTTTTCTGTATGTATTCTCAATTATATTTAAATGATAAACTTCTGCAAAGATTTACAGAATTTTACAGTTGTAGTGGTGGATTGGATCTGTAGTCTTCGTACTTACTGTCTCTTTTCTGGTTTTGTGAAGCCTAATTTCTCATGATTAGTATTTTGGCAACGTGTTACATATTCCAGGACTCCAATAATTGCAGGTATAAACCTGTAACTTCAAATTTCTCAATAGTTCAGCATAGCTATTCTATTTTTCACTGAAACTCAGCTTTATGTTAACATCTGCTGGACAGCTAATCTCCACAACTGTACACAGTTTATCTTCTCTATCCCAAATCATTATATCAGGTCCTTTCTACTTACATTTTATTGACGTTTACATTGGAATATTGCACCAGTATGGCTTCTACTATACTGTGGGTTCTTATTTCTTTGTGGACAGGATTAACCTTCTATGGATTTCATTGTAGAATGTCCTAGCTACAACATCCCGTCTCATTGGTAGATAATACCGTGATGACATTTTCGGATAATTGCTTATGATGTGGGTGATATCTTCGGTGTTAACTCCACAAAGTTTCTCATAGGTTGTCACATTTTACTGCTTTTCCTGCATCTATATTCCTTTTCTGCATCAAGTATTTCGTTGATATTTCCTGTTTCTGGATTGCAAACACATACCCTTCAAAGTGGAAGATAGGAATCCGGCTATTCGTCCATAATACACTGCTTTGATGATCAATGTTAGTATCACCTCGGAGCTTTCTACTAACATATCCACGCATAGTCTTCTGCTCGTATATGCTCATCCTTTCATCTGATGATACATTGCGTAGAGTCGTGCGACTTCTTTGGGCATGTATTTTAGGCGTGTTATCGGACAAGGAATGTTGCTCAAGGAGCTGCCTTCCAAGTCTTATGATCTTATCAGCCTCATGTATGCAAACTTGGTCAAGGGATATACTTCGAAATTTGGTTGATAAAAGATACCGCCATCATTATCATTGTTTTAGCGTCTACTTTTCCACCCTTGCATGGGTTGGGAGAATTTGTTGAAGCAAAGTTTTCCGGATGTATATCCTTCATGTCGCCAAACATTACCTGCTTTTATGTAAGAACATATTTTAACCAAGACCTGTACGTGTCCCTGCTAGAGTGAGATATAGCAAAGAACCGAAAGTAGCACAGACAAAAGACAAATTCAATTCACGGACAATTAATAAGATTATGCTTCTAAACTATTAATAGATGCTTAGATTTCAAAATATCATTTTGTTATACTTCTGGTTGCAGCATCCTCCAGATGAGTTCCGTTTTGCATTTGAAATATGGACAACCAAGATATCAACCATTTGGGAACTAGTAACTGAGGTTACTCTACTAACTACTGTTATAATCTCTAAGTTAATAAGGTGAAATATATTTCACTGCCTTTTCTAGTAATATAGAAGTGCAACAGAAAAGAGATACAAACTCCAGTCTTATGTAAAGAAATACTCTACGCAAGTATCAACCACAAAACTACACATAATGAAATAACCGGACACTCTTATGTAACAGAACAACGACAACCAGATAAATCATTTTATATATTTATTGGTTTGTTAATACATTGTGGAGAATATTCTGCTGACGTTCCTTCAGTAAAAGACCTCTTTATCAAAGTACATCTTACCAATTTCTGGTGATCCATTTTTGGAAATATCTGACATCAGTGAAAGCACTGACTTCTCCATTACACTTATGTCCAAAGGATGTGACACCGGCCAAGACCATTTTTTGTGCATTCTTTGAAAATAATTACCTTTTGTGTGATAAGATATATTTTGCTATGTTGTCCACTCAGATAATTTCTATGTAGATGGATCCATCTAAATTTTATGCCTCTGGTATCTGTGCCTTCATCTTGGTTCTTACAATGAGAAAGTTTCAGCCGTTGTATTCTCATGTGCTTTTGGCTTCCTGTCGTATTCCACGCTCTTCTCTGTTCTCCGAACCGAGCCATGAGTTCAAACCACGGCTATGGACTATTCTCATGTCAATATCTATATCAGACCTGTTCTTCCATTCCTTACACATCTTACATGTGGTCCCTCTTTCGTCCCTCTTGAACTCACGCACATCAGCGCACCATATCACTTTACATACTATTAACGCTATATTCATTGTCCCGTTTTTCTGTAAATAAAACGTGTAGCAGAAATGGGAGCCTTAAATCTAAATAGTCTAATGTTCTTTCACTCTAATCTAACGGTTCATATAAAGTGTTTAACTTAATGTTATGTCTCCTGATGTGTTTCGAAATGACGTCCGGAGAAATGTTTTTTAAAACAAATGCCACGACTAAAAGCTGTAAATTAGTTGTGCTAATGTTATGTTACATTCTCTGGGGAGACCTGAAAAGCCAATCATAATTGATAAATTGAAAAAGGAAATTAAAGTCAACAACCTTTGTAGAACAAAGTCAAGATAAAAGATAAGGAACAACACTTCAAGATACGATGACTAGAAGTACATGTGCTGCAATGTGTTAGTTTGCTCGTAAGACAAAGTTAGTGATGAATACTGTGTGGGATCGTTTGTTTTAGAAGGATACTTATGATCATTAAAAGCAAGGTTTACTCCTAATTCCCATTGGATAACTATCCTGTGTCACAATAAGACTCACTATAAGCGTTGATCAAATATTAAGCGTTGTATTATAAGTTAATGGGTCTGAGTTAACTCCTTGGGTCACTCAAGCACAATATACTATAGTTCAAGTAGAATGTACAAGCGACATCACAATTACGAGAATAGTAAGTGGAGAAAAGCCCTAAATATGAAAAGCGGAATGAGAACAATCTTCCTCCTTGGGCTTAATAAGGGGTTCGGCTCGCTATTCCTAGAACGTTACGAAATATTACAAGCATCTGGAAAAGTTCGGAAGGTACAACGACCAAGATGTTCTAAGTATAATCACAATGATGAGGACGTTCATCAAATTATATCGGGTTGTCAGATACATTTTCTCGTTTTTTATTCAGTTATTTTAAAACTTATTTTTTATCAACAGTTTTTAAAGATCAGTCGATAATATTTTCTCCTTCGTTATCAACGGTTTCATTATTGACTAGCTGAGGCCTTGACGGTAGAATTCGCCGAGTCTTGATGTGAAGAATTCATCGAGTCATTTTCCAGTTCCACGTCGTTGTTGAACGAAACGTTTTCCAGACTGTTGGAGAACGACCGCAAAATGTTATAAACAGAAGGCGTTATGTTAGGAAAATACGGTGGATGCCGCAGAAGTTCTTAACCGAGCTCTTGAAAAGCATTATTTATCAAAACACCACAGAGACTGAAAACATGTGTACTAATTCATTTATATATACATAAACTTATAAGATATATACAAACTCATAATATACATAATTATAACAACACAGAAAAAACGTTTTTGATGCGAAACCATGTGATAAACATGAAATTTCTGGACCAGATATATATATATATATATATATATATATATATATATATGTTGGTTGGCATCCTTTCTGTCTCGGGAGACAATGGAGTTGCGCATAAAGTATTCTAGTCCGGCTTTTATATTTCATGTCCTGATACATTTCCTGCTGTGGCTGTGTAGTCCTATCCTGGACAAACACTCCCTCTGGCAGGTAGCGCAAATGTAGCGAAGACCTTTCCTGGCTGGTTGTAATGCCACAGTCTCTTGTTGACGTCTCTTCTTTTCTTTCCATTTCTCCTCTCTCTCTCTGTCACTCCTTTGTATTCCCTCTTTTACTGTACGTCGCCATTCTCCACGGTTGCCAGCAACTGCCTCCCAACCGCTAATGTTGATGTTGCAGGCCTTCATGTCCCTTTTGCAAACATCCTTGTAACGTAAGATCGGTCTACCCACAGACCTAGTACCCCTAGCAAGCTCTCCGTAGAGTATGTCCTTGGGGATTCTGTCATCTTTCATACGGCTAACATGCCCAAGCCATCTCATACGTCTTTGTGTGAGGAGTGCAAACATGCTTGGTATTCCTGCTTGCCTGA
>NC_043002.1:18872932-18880432 GCF_006345805.1 Octopus sinensis
GTGTCCGTGTGTGTGTGTGTGTGTGTGTGTGTGTGTGCGTGTGTGGGTGTCTGTGAGTTTGGAGAAGGGAAGAGAGAAAAAAGGGAGGAAGGGGAAAAATTGTGTTGATATTTATACCACTATATATATACATGCTTATACCACTATATATATACATGCTTATACATGAAATATTAGGGAAAAAAAACACCTTTTATCGATTCAAAATGAACAACTAAATTACACCATCTTGAAAATTGCATATCATAGGAAAGTTAAAATTAAAATGACAATTAAAAAGTAAAGATGAAGTAAATTACAAAAATAATATAATGTATATAACAGGCAATATATATATATATACACACACATATATATACATATACACACATATACTAAATGTTCTACTATATTAAATTGTAAATCGAAAGATGTGTCCTTCAATGTCACTATATATATATATATATATATATATATATATATATATATTATATATATATATATATATATATATAATATATATATACATGCTTATACATGAAATATTAGAAAAAAACACCTTTTATCGATTCAAAATGAACAATCAAATCACACCATCTTGAAAATTGCATATCATAGGAAGGCTAAAATTAAAATGAGAATTAAAAAGATATATTAAGTAAATTACAAAAATAATATAATGTATATAACATGTAATATATATATACACATATTTATATATATATATACACATATACTAAATGTTCTACTATATTATATTGTAAATCGAAAGATTTGTCCTTCAATGTATGATGAGTAAAATTTCAGCCATTCAATTTGGGGGAGAACTTAGCTATGAAATATTTTTCCATATTCCTCCTGAAAGAGGTGTCGTTCTTCGGACATTTGTAGAAGGGAAAGATCTTAAATTTTCCTTCTCCACACGTAGCTAGGTTTGTACTTAGTGGTATCTTGCGTAGTTCTTCCTGCCGAACATGTTGTCGGTGAATCCTGGCACAAAGAATCACCAGTTTCACCTACGTAATCTTCCTTGCACGTGGGACAGGTTATGCAGTATATAACGTTCTTGCAGTTCATATATGCATTTACTTTGAATACGTAACCACTTATATATATATATATACTAGCAGCATAGTCCGGCGTTGCCTGGGTATGTAAGAAACTTTGTCGATAAGCAATGCCCTTTACCTTTTTACCTTTTTTTGTATACTCATTGAACCGTTATTTTGTAAAATAAAACCTAAAAGGCATTAAGGCATTCAAGGCACCGTTCCCTTGCATGCATAAAGAAAATCTATGACAGTCAAAGTGCATTTTCTGGTTTTGTTTAGCACACCCAACCCAGTTCTGCGGGATCAGTGTCGCGACGGGAACGCATGGGTTGGGAGTTTGACTGGCAGAGGGGATAAGGTTGCACATGCCGGTCCTTTTGACCCCCCTCCCCGTAACCCAAGTTGGGTTCGGACCACAGCTAAGCCCTACCTAATCCTAACTTAAGTCTAGCGAAAGGGGGCTCGGGAGCCTCTAGTAGGCAACGACTAATCCCGATCTAGTAATTTCCCTCAAGGGAACGAAGGCGCATGTGTGTTTGAAATCCCCCAACTATTTAACAAAAATCAGTTTTGTAGGGTTCGCATGGTCGGTCTCAAAGTGATATGGTTTTGTCGATTTCTCCCAATACTTGTTAACTGCATTGAGAAAAGGTCGTTAGTTTGACATTTAATGCAAACTTGATGTCCAACATCGGTGTAGGGAAACTCTATGTGAACTTTCAAAAAATATCGCAGAAAAATCGGTTTGCTATGTGTGCCACATATGATTTTTTCCAGTAATAACGTATCCTATTGGAATCAAAAGGGCCATATAGCTCCTTGCAGCAGACATGATGCTCGCTGTGAATTTCAAAAAACATTCCTGCCAATTTGATAAAGATATTGTCGAAAATATGTCATCTTGAATTTGAACGCGATTTCCTAAAATGGCATGATTTCATCGATTTTTCTGATGGTAAGGTATTGCATGGAAAAAATGACGTCAAAATTAAGTTCCTTGGGGTAATATTAAGCTTCATCATGAGTTTGGTGAAAATCGAATGCAAGTTATGAAAACTACAAAGGAAAATGTGTTGCATATGATAAGCTTAGATTCTTGACCCAATGTCGAATTTATCGATTTTTTTCAGAACTGGTGGAACTTTTCAAACTTTCCCCTGCGTTAGTTTTTAATTATGACATTGGGCTATGTGTGTGTCAAGTTTCATCAGAATCGGTTGAAAGCCGTGGTCAGGGTCAGGGTACAACCTGACAGACACACAGACAGACAAACTGCCATTTATATATAGAGAGATATACATATATCATGAATTATTTTCTTAATTAAAAAAATTTAATATTAAATATTAAATATTAGTATAGCAGAGTTGAAAAATTGATTTACCCATGCCAATCTGTTACATGACCAGGAAATTCTCAACAATTACACTGGTCAACACACATTTTGTGGCATAAGGCTTAACAAAGGTCTTTGGCTAATTTTGGACTGCTGAATCCAAATCTGGCATCAGATTTTGTCTATTACAACAGATTTTTGAGATATAAAATCTTTTAATTTTGCTAGACAAAACTCTTTAATGCTCATCAAGGAAGAATTAAACATACGTCGATAAAATTATCAATAGTATTGTTTCTTAATCTAATAAATAGAAACACAAAGTTGTGGGAGTAAATGCACGTAGGCACTGTTGTAACAAAATGTGGATCTCTAATGAGTGTTCTTATTTGAAGACCATCAAATATTCCTTTGTTAATGTTGCGCCTTTGAGCCTGTGGAGTGAAGTTTCCATTGATATTATGGAAGATATCGGTGTCATTACAGCACGGTCTTATTTTGATACTGTATACGTAACTTGATCACATTGGTTCAGTTAACACCGGAAAAGAAAAGGAAGGGCTTTAAAGCAAAACCCGGCTTGAACATATTCAAATTAGCATGACAATCCAACCAAAATTCCTGCAAATAGCGGTGTAAAGTTAAAACTTGGTATGCTCCAGGTAAATATAGGTATATACCGATGGCACAAAAATGCGATACGAAAGTGCAATTCTAAGGTCCATTTTGGAATCAGCATGCAAAAATTAATCTAAAACAGCTCTAAGATTTTATGCCAGAAACTAAAAGTTTATTTTGTTGACTAGTGTTATCAAATCTATCACATTGAACAGTGATGTTTGTCTCCCTTTTGGACTAAAACACGCAAAACCACGTAAAATTACGATGAAAATCGCGCGAGGTTTTTCGATAAACAAAGACAAGATATCACGTGAATAAACTTTCGGATGATCATCTCTCTTGCTTCCACTTAAGGAAAAATTCGATTCATTCGAATTTTTCTAATCCATATACCCGCATATATATTTTATAATTCTATAATTTCTGCACTTAATAATTCATATTTAAATGTATGAGCATCTGGTCCACAAATTTCATGTTTATCACATGGTTTCGCATCAAAAACGTTTTTACTGTGTTGTTATAATTATGTATATTATGAGTTTGTATATATCTTATAAGTTTATGTATATATAAATGAATTAGTACACATGTGTTCAGTCTCTGTGGCGTTTTGATAAATCATGCTACTCAAGAGCTCGGTTAAGAACTTCTGCGGCATCCACCGTATTTTCCTAACAAAACGCCTTCTGGTTATAACATTTTGCGGTCGTTCTCCAACAGTCTGGAAAACGTTTCGTTCACATCAAGACTCGGCGAATTCTACCGTCAAGGCCTCAGCTAGTCAATAATGAAACCGTTGACAACGAAGGAGAAAATATTATTGACTGATCTTTAAAAACTGTTGATAAAAAATAAGTTTTAAAATAACTGAATAAAAAACGAGAACATTTATCTGACAACCCGATATAATTTGATGAACGTCCTCATCATTGTGATTATACTTAGAACATCTTGGTCGTTGTACCTTCCGAACTTTTCCAGATGCTTGTAATATTTCGTAACGTTCTAGGAATAGCGAGCCGAACCCCTTATTAAGCCCAAGGAGGAAGATTGTTCTCATTCCGCTTTTCATATTTAGGGCTTTTCTCCACTTACTATTCTCGTAATTGTGATATCGCTTGTACATTCTACTTGAACTATAGTATATTGTGCTTGAGTGACCCAAGGAGTTAACTCAGACCCATTAACTTATAATACAACGCTTAATATTTGATCAACGCTTATAGTGAATCTTATTGTGACACAGGATAGTTATCCAATGGGAATTAGGAGTAAACCTTGCTTTTAATGATCATAAGTATCCTTCTAAAACAAACGATCCCACACGGTATTCATCACTAACTTTGTCTTACGAGCAAACTAACACATCGCAGCACATGTACTTCTAGTCATCGTATCTTGAAGTGTTGTTCCTTATCTTTTATCTTGACTTTGTTCTACAAAGGTTGTTGACTTTAATTTCCTTTTTACAATTTATCAATTATGATTGGCTTTTCAGGTCTCCCCAGAGAATGTAACATAACATTAGCACAACTAATTTACACGCAGCTTTTAGTCGTGGCATTTGTTTTAAAAAACATTTCTCCGGACGTCATTTCGAAACACATCAAGTGACATAACATTAAGTTAAACACTTTATATGAACCGTTAGATTAGAGTGAAAGAACATTAGACTATTTAGATTTAAGGCTCCCATTTCTGCTACACGTTTTATTTACAGAAAAACGGGACAATGAATATAGCGTTAATAGTATGTAAAGTGATATGGTGCGCTGATGTGCGTGAGTTCAAGAGGGACGAAAGAGGGACCACATGTAAGATGTGTAAGGAATGGAAGAACAGGTCTGATATAGATATTGACATGAGAATAGTCCATAGCCGTGGTTTGAACTCATGGCTCGGTTCGGAGAACAGAGAAGAGCGTGGAATACGACAGGAAGCCAAAAGCACATGAGAATACAACGGCTGAAACTTTCTCATTGTAAGAACCAAGATGAAGGCACAGATACCAGAGGCATAAAATTTAGATGGACCCATCTACATAGAAATTATCTGAGTGGACAACATAGCAAAATATATCTTATCACACAAAAGGTAATTATTTTCAAAGAATGCACATAAAAACACTACATTCAAGATGAATGAATTCAAAATATTACATTTCAAAAAATCATAATATTCGTTCAATAGAATTTAGAACAGCACATTAGTGAAATAATGTAAAATTTTATTGATTTTGTATTTTATTTGATAACATGAAATACTTTACATTGAAATATTTTCTGTTGTTCTGCACTATATTGTTTGAATATTGATGTATAATTACAGCTGTTCTTTCTCTAAAGACGTTTTCCTAATGATACTTGCCTATAAATACCTCATTCACTCTAACTCTAGCATCAGTTCAGAACTTCTATACCAGAAACCAAACATCTAGTACCACCATGTTGTCTCTCTGTTGCCTTCTTTTTGCGATTGCTTCAGTTTCGGCTAGTAAGTCATGTCTCCTGATCAGGGGATTTTATGTGTTCAAACTTTTCAAAACTCGTCTTCATACTGACCGACATCGATATTAATATTTGTATCAGTAAATTATACGTATATTTTTAAATCGTTAATTTAGTGTGAAATTACTGCTTACAAAATTACAACCATACAAAATACAGCGATAGATATATCGTAGACATTCAAGAATAATTCATCTAGAAATGTATATTTATTTGCGTTGGTGATTTTCTTTCAGAACCTGACACGCAGATCATCGGTGGATCTCAAGCAGCTAACTGTGAATTTCCATCTATTGTCCATCTCCAAATATTTAACCAACCCACAGATAACAGGATTAGTGTATGTGGAGGTACTTTGGTTGATGCTACACATGTATTGACAGCAGCTCACTGTCTGTAAGTATATATGCTGTATATACGTAAGTGTATATACAGTACATATAGACGTCTTCTCATTATTATTTTACATGGCTTTATGATTATGAAGAAAGTTTAGATACCATGCTTATATTATATAAACGTTGAAAAGAATTACTTGGTGTAAATACCAACATACATACTGGCTTTAATATCAGATTAAAATTTACAATGAATTTTATGTTTCCAACAAACATACGATAAATTGCCTTTCCTGATAAAGTAGCGGAAGTATTTACTTAGAGAATATATTTAGTTTTCAACTAATGGCTATTTAGTAAAATTAATACAAAACTTGAAACTCCGAATATTCTTCCATTACTGTGTATATATATTATTCATTTTAATTTCTGTATGTCTAATACTATTCTGGTCAACAACACCTGTAGAATTATATTTTAGTAACGCCAAGTAAAATGTGTGAGGCCTTTCAGCAGCATTTTGCCCGACTGTTCGGAACGAGTGGAGGGCAAGAACGTAGGGTGGACTTCAGTGCCTACCTACATAGCCTACCACGACTCTCGACAAGAAAGGCAGGGTGCTGCGAAGGTGCCATCACGGCGGCGGAAGTGCGGGAAGCGATGGCAGAATGCTCGAGGGACAAATCACCGGGTTTGGATGGTCTACCCTACGAGCTTTACAATTGTATGCCAGACTTGTTTGGAGATCTCTTGGCGGCGGTGTACTGCAACTGGCAGCAAAACGGGAGCATTCCTGGTTTTGTGAGCCGAGGAGCCGTAACACTGCTGAAGAAAGATCTAAACAAGGGAAATGTAATAGATAACTTTAGGCCCATCACTCTGCTTAATGCAGACTTGAAAATTTTGGCCAAGGTGCTAGCCAAGAGGTTGGCGCTTGTCATCGAGAAACTGTCGACAAGGCGCAAACATCGCCGTGCCAGGCCGGACCATCCATGACAACCTCCATCTGATGCGCTACATCATAGACAGGGTAGTTAACGAACCTGGCATGGGTGGGGCCCTGATCAACTTGGATCAATCGAAAGCCTTTGATAGGGTTAGACCATCGATACTTGGAGGCAGTCCTGAGAGCGGCTGGTTTCGGTCCCGTCTTCCGCGGCTGGATAGCTGCCTTGTACAGAGGCATCCGTTCGGTAATTCGCGTAAATGGACATCTATCAAGACCTTTCGACATTGCACGTTCGGTCCGTCAGGATGCCCCCTCTCGGCGCTTCTATACGTATTGACTCTTGAGCCACTACTGCGGAAGCTGGCGACTCTAAGGGGCATCCCGCGAGAATTGGGATGCGGGACGAGCGTGTCTGCATACGCGGACGACGTCACCGTCATAGTGTCTAGCCACGAGCACATCGAGCTGGTCGGCGAGACACTGAAAAACTACGAAGCGGTGACAGGAGCGAAAATCAACCGGGAAAAGTCAGTGGGCTTGCGACTAGGCACCTGGAGAAGCAAGCCCATGCCGTCCACCAGCGCCTCCGTCGTGGGACGCTGGACCGACGGCCCGGTTGAGTTGCTCGGGGTCTGGTTTGGTCCGGACCTCCAAGTGGAGAAGAACTGGAACGAGATAACGAGTAGGGTGGTCACTCTCGCCCGGCAATGGGCCG
>NC_043002.1:18885432-18897932 GCF_006345805.1 Octopus sinensis
TTGATTCTGAAAGACCCGGTTCATGAAGAGAAATGTGTCAAATTTGAAACTATGGCCAGGCTAGGAGAAACATTTAGGGGAAAATGTATTGCAGCTGGATGGGGAAAACTCGCATGTAAGTAACCAAAATAATTTCACTAAATTTTCATGTAATCTCAATGTAATCATCGCTGATAGTTATTAATCATCAATCAATTTCTACTCCTTTCAGTCCAAGGAAATAGCCCAAACGAATTATATAAAGTGGGCCTTCCATATATTTCTCCTGAAGATTGTAGAAAGAGATCTAGGATGGGAATTGCTGAAGGAGTTCTTTGTGCCGGAGATTTCGTAGGAGGTGGAGAGTCTACTTGTCAGGTATATAGCATTGATATTATAGTATACACCTATCGTAATATCTAATTGATATTTTGTTGAATAGTGTTATAATATTTAAAGATTATTTGTGAAATAATCTTTAAATATTATGAACTTTATTCAATTCTATTCATTCCACCAACTTTATTATTATATTATTTGTAATTTTGCAGGGTGACTCTGGAGGTCCACTCTATTGTCCAAACGCAAGCGGTAAAATGGTCTTGGCGGGTGTCACATCCTTTGGACATAAGTGTAATGGAGAAGTCAGTGCTTTCACTGATGTCAGATATTTCCAAAAATGGATCACCAGAAATTGGTAAGATGTACTTTGATAAAGAGGTCTTTTACTGAAGGAACGTCAGCAGAATATTCTCCACAATGTATTAACAAACCAATAAATATATAAAATGATTTATCTGGTTGTCGTTGTTCTGTTACATAAGAGTGTCCGGTTATATCATTATGTGTAGTTTTGTGGTTGATACTTGCGTAGAGTATTTCTTTACGTAAGATTGGAGTTTGTATCTCTTTTCTGTTGCACTTCTATATTACTAGAAAAGGCAGTGAAATATATTTCACCTTATTAACTTAGAGATTATAACAGTAGTTAGTAGAGTAACCTCAGTTACTAGTTCCCAAATGGTTGATATCTTGGTTGTCCATATTTCAAATGCAAAACGGAACTCATCTGGAGGATGCTGCAACAAGAAGTATAACAAAATGATATTTTGAAAGAAGCATAATCTTATTAATTGTCCGTGAATTGAATTTGTCTTTTGTCTGTGCTACTTTCGGTTCTTTGCTATATCTCACTCTAGCAGGGACACGTACAGGTCTTGGTTAAAATATGTTCTTACATAAAAGCAGGTAATGTTTGGCGACATGAAGGATATACATCCGGAAAACTTTGCTTCAACAAATTCTCCCAACCCATGCAAGGGTGGAAAAGTAGACGCTAAAACAATGATAATGATGGCGGTATCTTTTATCAACCAAGTTTCGAAGTATATCCCTTCACCAAGTTTGCATACATGAGGCTGATAAGATCATAAGACTTGGAAGGCAGCTCCTTGAGCAACATTCCTTGTCCGATAACACGCCTAAAATACATGCCCAAAGAAGTCGCACGACTCTACGCAATGTATCATCAGATGAAAGGATGAGCATATACGAGCAGAAGACTATGCGTGGATATGTTAGTAGAAAGCTCCGAGGTGATACTAACATTGATCATCAAAGCAGTGTATTATAGACGAATAGCCGGATTCCTATCTTCCACTTTGAAGGGTATGTGTTTGCAATCCAGGAACAGGAAATATCAACGAAATACTTGATGCAGAAAAGGAATATAGATGCAGGAAAAGCAGTAAAATGTGACAACCTATGAGAAACTTTGTGGAGTTAACACCGAAGATATCACCCACATCATAAGCAGTCATCACGGTATTATGTACCGATGAGACGTGATGTTGTAGCTAGGATATTCTATAATGAAATCCGAAGAAGGTTAATCCTGTCCACAAATAAATAAGAACCCACAGTATAGTAGAAGCCATACTGGTGCAATATTCCAATGTAAACGTCAATAAAATGTAAGTAGAAAGGACCTGATATAATGATTTAGGATACAGAAGAGAAACTGTGTGCAGTTGTGGAGATTAGCTGTCCAGCGGATGTTAACATAAAGCTGAGTTTCAGTGAAAAATAGAATAGCTATGCTGAACTATTGAGAAATTTGAAGTTACAGGTTTATACCTGCAATTATTGGAGTCCTGGAATATGTAACACGTTGCCAAAATACTAATCATGAGAAATTAGGCTTCTCAAAACCAGAAAAGAGACAGTAAGTATGAAGACTACAGATCCAATCCACCACTACAACTGTAAAATTCTGTAAAACTTTGCAGAAGTTTATCATTTAAATATAATTGAGAATACATACAGAAAACAAAGCATAGAAATCTGCACATATTCGTACATACATACATACATACATACATACATACATACATACATACATACATACATACATACATACATACATACATACATACAAAAAATATACCCTGTTGTTGATGTTGAAATTCCAATTAAGGAGCCTTGGATCTTGGTTAGAAACCGGCTCTTTCTCTATTGGCAAGAAATTTTCAAATAAAACTGAATAATAACATACATGCATGTATATATAGATGTATATCTATGTATTACTATGTATGCCTATATGCATGTGGGTGGTTGTCTGTCTGCCTGTGTGTATGTGTGTAGATGCGTGTGTGTATGTGTGAGTGTGTGTGTATTATGCGGTGTTGCTTCAACAAGTAGAATAACACTCGATCAGCCAAGAGAGTAAAGATGCCTAAATTTCGCAAGATGGTTGTTATATCTTGATTTAAATTTTCCTTTCACGGCTCCAATATAACGTTTAGTTTATGTCCGACTGTACACATTATTTACAGAAGTTTCCTAAATGCACACATTTATGGTGGAGGGATTTCGATTTTGAAGGGCAGAAATCCACGACATGGAATATGCTGATTATCCCCACTAAGAGTGAAATAGCTATTGAAAATAAGCGTTTTCTCAATGCCATCAACTTTGATATCAGAGGAACTACGGGGTTGATCAAATTGAGTAATGGATTGGTTCGGCATAATCAAGAATAAAGCCAAAACCAATTTCACCCACTTTCAATATCGAAATTCTTTATCATGTATGCCTTAGATTTGGGGAGACAATTCACCTGAATCAGCTACCGCGGTGTGTGAATCATCATGAATGCAAAAAATTAATCTTTTTTTACGATGATTCAAACTAGCAAATCAGAAAATGCGACCCACTGTTCGACGTATCTATGGCGAGGTCCGAAGGGGCCGAGATCGTTGACCTCGTCGAGCTATTTACTCTGGATGATCTAACCTAGCACACACAATCCCATGGTTGGCCCTGTATAAGTAGAATGGATTTGGCAATCTAAAGCCATATGAACGACTATGCCATGGACAAGTTCAGGAAGAATCTAATAAAACAAATCTTCAAGGAGTTCGCCTTATCTGTAAGATTTATGATCACTTTGACAAAGGTAGACTTCCTAGGTGCAATCCTAGTTTTGGAGACGAGCGAGTGTTACCCTTACGAAAAGATCAACAAGGAGTCAGTTCACATCCATAAAATCCCCAACCACGCAGATACCAGTTGTAATTAGGAACTAGAAACTGGGAACTAGTCAGAAATGTAGAAGAATTCCAAATTATCAGCGGACAGCGGGATATTTAACAGAAACATTGAACAGCTGTGGTTCCCTGAAACATAAGCTGTTGCAGTACTGGGTACTTTTCGAAAATGGAGAAAACGGGATCTTTGGAATCATGCAGCGCCGTTCGGTTTGCTGGTTGGTATAGCTAATTCCGAAGTTTGGAGCTAGACCCCTCAGGATCTTCCTTATATATATCGCTGCATATCTTTCTCGCCTTCCCTCCAAGTTCTTGTAGCCTTTCTCAGTAGCTCGCCTGTCTCCCCGAGTCAATTTTCATTGTGTAGTGAAACTGGATTGCCTCGAGTTCCGCCACATGTTTGATGCTCTGCTGCGACCTCTGTTGGGGGCAGTAATCCTGACGACTGAGAACAAAAGTTCTTTATAGATGTAACAAGGTAACCTTATTTCTTATTCTGAATAATCTAAGAATCCATCCAGTTACTCGCCTGCACACCGTGCCGTTTTCGTAATATGTACTTGGAATGTTACATCATTACGTATGTAGATTTCCAGGACACGCACTAATTCGACTTCTGGGATTGCACTACCCCTTGTTCTATGTATTCCGATTGTAGTCTGTTTGTGGCCATATAGTAGATTGCTTGAAACTTATTAGCACTGAATTGCATGTTATTTTCATCATCCCATTTGTATATTGCATGCAAGTCGTTTCGTAGTTTCGCTGTCATCAAGGTCCTTGACCACATGTGATACTTTTGTATCATCAGCATAGCTGTTGAGAGTGGCTGGCTATAAAATGGAGGGCAGGTCTGAAAGAGCCACCACAGTACAATACTTTGAGGAACTCCGCTGCAGATAGATGTCTCCCCAGAGAGTTCACCATTGGCTGAAACTCACTGCCTCCTGTCTTTAAAAAAGTCGTGCAGCCACTCTCACAGTTTTGCAGTGATACGAAGTTCACGTAGTTTATGACATACCATACGACGGTCAACTTTGTCAAAGTCCAGATGTATCACATCCGCATTTGAGTGGTTGAGCTGCTGTTTCAGTTCCCAGTCGTAATGTTGTAGTAGTTGTGTGAGGCAGCTCCTCCCTGAGCTGAAACCATGTTGTGTGTTTGCGAGCGAGTTATTCTCTTCCAGGAACGTGATCAGTCTCCTTCTGACAATGCGTTCTCCGACCCTGCTAACATAAAATCAGAGAAATAGGCCTGTAATTCTTAACATCCGCTCTGCCTCCTTCCTCCCTCATGGATAGGGCATATGATACCCTCCTATAACAATTTGAGAAGGTTACCACATGCAAGGAAACTCTGAAGAACTATGTTCAGTGGTTTTGCAAGAGCTTTCTCGCATGTCTTAAGATCAGCCGGAAATCCATCCGGAGTTTAGCTCCGATCCATCAATGGTCGATATTACAAATTTTATGTCGATGTAATGTATGGCTGCCATCTTCCTATGTAGGTCTTCTGCGTTGAAAACTCTTTAACCTCGTTTATTTGCATGTTACCTCCTCAACCTGTAACTTCTGAAATCCAGCCAACTGGCCACCGTGAGCATCCTTTCTCTCAAATCCTGTATTCTATATAATCACCCTCACCTCATCTGATGACATGACAAAACACTACCCAGGTATGACAGCTAATGATTTTCATGGACGGTAAGGTTTTCAAAGAATATGCCCTTTTTCAGGGACAGGGATAATTAAAATTCCACTCCCAGTCCCGCTTTTTCTGGAAACTCCTAGACTATTGGAACGACCGCGAGAGACTACACAATACTTCACGAACCTATTGCTATCAAGTATGCTACACTATTTTTGTATTCTGCCCGTTGTTACATAACGAAGATGGTATTTCTGTGCTCATAATAATAACACAAGCTTCCTTTATATATATAAAACGATCTCTGTATATAAATCTTGAGGCTGCGCTTATTTTGGTAATATATGAAATTTCAGAGCCATATCAGTGATGCATCTCTGTGCAGTATATCTATTTATAATTGTTAATCAGGACAGCAAACATTAAGGCAAGGCAAACATCTCAAGTCGTATACAATATTATTATTGGAAAAAATCCAAGATTTTACAGCTGTTTATGGGATATCCCCGAGTATTGGATATTGAATCATCAGAGACAAATAGGGAAAAATAGGGAAAATGAGAATGGTATATATTAATGAGATGACGACATAGAGGAAGGGAGTAAAAGAATAAGGAGATGGAAAGAAAGAAGAAAAGAAGCATAGAGTTCATAGTTCAGCTTTCCGAAGTTATGGAATCCAGAGCATGAGTCTTTAGATGCAATCCTGCGTAGATCCATGTGGATTAAAATCCTGATGTAGTAAACATCCCAAGAAAACAGACGCGAACATAGCAACGTTCAATAACAGAATTGTAGCAGAGGTGAGTATTAAGTGGTAAAAGGAAAGAAAAGAAAAGAAATGGTAGATAGAGTGAGGTGGGGTGCATTTTAAGGATTAGTTATAGGATAAAGTAAGGTGTCTAGGTGTATGGAGTCTAAGAATTGTGTACGAGGTAGCCGAGAAGATAAGAGAAAGGATGAGGAGGGAGAGGAGGATAGGGTACAAAAATAGACCAAATGTGTGTGTGTGTGTATAAATATATATATATATATATATATATACATATACATATATACATATATATATATATATATATATACATATACATATACATATATATATATATACATATATATATATATACATATATACATATATATAGCTAAACCTACATAGACGTTTGAATTCATAAATCTTCCCTCCAAAATTTTGCCATGCGCATTACAAAAATAGTTCCATAAGATGGGGAACAATTAGGTTGTCAAAGGGAGTGAAAAATCCAAATAGTAATATAGTAATAAGAGTAAATAATTTCTATAAAGGCTTTTAAAAAAACCCCAATTATTTACTGGTAGAATTCGGTATGTAAATATAGCCGATTACCGGCAGGAACTTCTGTAAAGTTCAGTATATATATTGTATATAAGAAAAAGGGACAGGCAAAACAGGTTGCTTGACCGCATACCGAAAAAATAGAAATAGCAGTCAAGAATGCTTATTTCTATCTGTTTTGCCTGTCCCTTTTTCTTATATACAATATATATACTGAACTTTACAGAAGTTCCTGCCGGTAATCGGCTATATTTACATACCGAATTCTACCAGTAAATAATTGGGGTTTTTTTAAAAGCCTTTATAGAAATTATTTACTCTTATTACTATATTACTATTTGGATTTTTCACTCCCTTTGACAACCTAATTGTTCCCCATCTTATGGAACTATTTTTGTAATGCGCATGGCAAAATTTTGGAGGGAAGATTTATGAATTCAAACGTCTATGTAGGTTTAGCTTTTGCTCACTTTCTTCAAATATTTGATGTCGCATGGTCAGAAAGTTTGAGGTACGTAGCATTTGATAATCTATGATAAATCTTTTTCAATGGAAAGCTGTGCTGAAGAAGGATGTGAAATATATATGCAATGTATATGAAATATATATCAAAAATATATATGGAATATATATTCAATATGTTTATAATCCAGAACATGATGTTCACAGATAACCGCCAGACTTCGTATTCGTTATCTATTCCTTCTGTTTTGCATATGTGAATTACAGGGTCTGTCATGCCCGGAGTCCAACTTTGATAGAAATAAGCATTCTTGACTGCCATTTCTATTTTTTCGGTATGCGGTCAGCAACCTGTTTTGCCTGTCCCTTTTTCTTATATACAATATATATACTGAACTTTACAGAAGTTCCTGCCGGTAATCGGCTATATTTACATACCGAATTCTACCAGTAAATAATTGGGGTTTTTTAAAAGCCTTTATAGAAATTATTTACTCTTATTACTATATACATATATATATAATATATATATATATATATATAATATATATATATATATATAATATATATATATAATATATATATATATATATATATCATATATACATATATATATTACATATATACACACACATATATATATATATATATAAACTTACTTGAGAAGAGAATCAACGCGTGCGTTCGGTCATATAATAACAATATAATAAATAAATAAAATATATGCATATATACATACATATATGTACATACTTACATCTATATGTATATATACATGCATATATATATATAGAATTGAACAGCCGAAATTTGCTATGATGATTCGGTGTCTGACTGAAGATTGAAGGCTTCGAATGATTTGTCTGTGTTCCGTGTTCGTCCCTTCCTGTATTTCACGTTCATTATATATAAAAACATTCATTCTTATATTATTGCGGCGTTACGTGCACCCCCCCCCGTTTGTTTGTCCAATTTTAAACCCTGCACGACTTCTATACACACTGTCTTTTACTACCCGCCATTGCTTCTTCACCAAACTTTTTTGGCGCCCTCCGATTCTTCCCCTCTCTTCCTCCATCCTCCTCCCCTCTTCCTCCCTCCTCCTTAATCCCTTCTTTCTCCTTCTCTCTTGGTCACTGATTCTGTCCCCTGCCTTCCACCCTCTTTGATTCCCTCTCTCTCTGTCTCTCTTTCTCTCTCTCCTGACCTGCTGCTTCTTCAACCATTCTGTTGGCCTTCGTATCTCGACCAACATGTGTCCCCGCTACCGAAACGGTAATTATTTCTACGCCAGCTGCTATGGTTGGTTGTTTTGTCTCATTTGGTCTAAAGTCGTATGACAACCACCGTTATATACATTTTGTTTTTCATTACTGTTTTCAATTTCGTTTTCGTCTCTTGTATTCACATCCGTCTTGTGCGTTCACATTCCTGTCTTCTACCAAGAAATCTAATGCTTACAGCTTAGTTTTTTTTCTTGGGGCTGGCCGAGTTGGAGCAAATATCAGAATTGAACAGCCGAAATTTGCTATGATGATTCGGTGTCTTACTGAAGATTGAAGGCTTCGAATGATTTGGTCTGTGTTCCGTGTTCGTCCCTTCCTGTATTTCACGTTCATTATATATCAAAACATTCATTCTTATATATATATATATATATATATATATATATATATATATCTATATATATATATATAATATAATATATGTGTGTGTGTGTGTGAGTACAGGACACCACAAATAAACGTAGAACACACGAGAAACGAAAACTAAAATCAAACAAGGAAACGGACTTTTTTTAACAACGAAAAAACAGAGTACAGGACAAACAATACAAGGAAAATTCCCCTTCATCAGCTACTCTTGGTTCGACTAAATGCGTGTTTCGAAGATAAGGGCAGAACACGGCCAGGCCGAAACAATCCTTCCTGCAAAAGGAATTAAATAAAATTCTTTTGCAGAGGGGTAAAACAAGTGACAAGAACAGGACGTAAAAGCAATACAAATGAAGAAAAAACAGTACAAATAAAGAATAACAGGACAGGGAACCAACAATAAGGGCTTTTTTAGGCCTAGACGGTGGAAAAATTAGTTAGAACGCTTGTGAAAATTCGGCTTGCGAAAGACAGGGAAGTCGAAGCATACATCGACTTCCCTGTCTTTCTCGTTGTGTTCTACGTTTATTTGTGGTGTCCTGTACTCACACACACACCACACACACACACACACACACATACATACATACATACTACATACATACATACATATATATATATATTATATATATATATATCTATATATATATATATATATATGTGTGTGTGTGTGTGAGTACAGGACACCACAAATAAACGTAGAACACAACGAGAAACGAAAACATAAAATCAAACAAGGAAACGGACTTTTTTTTACAACGAAAAAACAGAGTACAGGACAAACAATACAAGGAAAATTCCCCTCATCAGCTACTCTTGGTTCGACTAAATGCGTGTTCGAAGATAAGGGCAGAACACGGCCAGGCCGAAACAATCCTTCCTGCAAAAGAATTAAATAAAATTCTTTTGCAGAGGGGTAAAACAAGTGACAGAACAGGACGTAAAAGCAATACAATGAAGAAAAAACAGTACAAATAAGATAACAGGACAGGGAACCAACAATAAGGGCTTTTTTAGGCCTAGACGGTGAAAAATTAGTTAGAACGCTTGTGAAAATTCGGCTTGCGAAGACAGGGAAGTCGAAGCATACATCGACTTCCCTGTCTTTCTCGTTGTGTTCTACGTTTATTGTGGTGTCCTGTACTCACAACACACCACACACAACACACACACACATACATACATACATACATACATACATACATACATACATATATATATATATATATATATTATATAATTATATATATATACATATATGCATGTATATATATACATATAGGTGTATAAACTGAAAGAAGCCCGTCGTATATATGTATATATATATGTGTATGTGTGTGTATATTTTTGTGTGTCTGTGTTTGTCCCAACTAACATCGCTTGACAACCGATGCTGGTGTGTTTACGTGCCCGGAACTTATCAGTTCAACAAAAGAGACCGATAGAATAAGTACTAGGCTTACAAAGAATAAGCCATGGGGTCGAGTTGCTCGACTAAAGGCGGTGCTCCAGCATGGCTGCAGTCAAACGACTGAAACAAGTAAAAGAGTAAAAGAGATATATTTAATCCTACGTGGGTATTATAAACCTTTTTTATTTGTGCTTCGATGTAATGATAAGGAAATTTCCTCAACGCATAAGTCACATCTTCTGCTTCCAATAACTATAAGATTTTGCCCTGCTAATTACTTCTCACTTGACATGACTTACCACCAGCAAAAACGGAAGCAATCGCAACAAGAAGACAGCACAGAGACAGCATGGCATCACTAGACGTTAAGTTACTAGCGTAGAAGAGCTGAACTGATGCTAGCGTTATGGAGAGTAAGGTATTTATAGGTAAGCCTCATTAGTAAAACATCTTTTCGTGAAAGAACAGCTGTAAATATCCGTCAATATTCTAACAATATCGCAAAGAACAACAAAGAACGTTTCAATGTTATCATACAAAATATCTAATTATTAGAATATTACATAATACTCACTAAAGCGATGTTCTAATTTCTATTAAAGGAATGTTGCCACGTTTTGAAAGGTAATATTTAAAATTCATGTATGACAATTAACAAAGAATCCCATAGCATAATCGATGTAACAGATGCCGAAATTAATAAGGAGAGCAGAGGCAACATTACAATTGGCAACGAATCGCTGAATTATTCAATAAATAATGAGAAACCACAATACAACAATCTGTTGGCTGCTCTGAGAGCAAGTCTAAAGAATGGATGTTCAACACATCCTATTTCCAAAGACATATATGCAAATTTTGAATAAAGGCTGGGTGACAAACATTTTTTCTTCGAAACTACTTGGTTCAGGGTTCAGTCCTGCCGCGTGCTAACTTGGACAATTTTCCTGTATTATAGCCTCGGGCCAAGCAAAGCTTTGTGAGTGCATTTGGTAGACGGAATCTGAAAGAATCCCGCCATGTGTGTACGTGCGTGTTGAGTATTTGAAGTGGTGTACATATATTGTATATTAAGAAGAAGGAGACAGTTAGAATTTTGAATAATTCTTTATTAGCGCTTTCGTCAGTTCAATTGAACTCTTCGGGTATAATGCACAGAAAATATCTTCAGCCTTAAATATAAATAGAAAAGCGGATGTTGTTTCATTTTGTTTAGAAGAGGAGAAAGTGAAAATAGAAAAGAAGGGAAGAGAAGGGGAGAGAGAGGAAGACGGAGAGACAGGAAAGTAAAACAAATCATGTGTCTTGGGATAATCTTTGATTAACACTTGGTTGATATAAAATGACCTTTCAAGATGTGAATTTTGATTTTTGGGGAAAGTGAGAAAAAGAGAAAGACAGGAAGAATGACAAGAAAGAGAGAGAAAGATGAAAAAAGGGGAAGAGAGTCAGATAAAAAGAGGTTTCTTTTCAATTATATTGTATCGCTGTAATTAACCTGTTTATATTTAATTACGATTCAAGATGTCATTCTTGATTCAGTCGTTGCTTTCCAAAACATATCCTTCTCGCCCCATCCTCTTTTCTTATTTCTTTATTACCCACAAGGGGCGAAACATAGAGGGGACAAACAAGGACGACAAAGGGATTAAGTCGATTACATCGACCCCAGTGCGTAACTGGTGCTTAATTTATCGATCCCGAAAGGATGAAAGGCAAAGTCGACCTCGGCGGAATTTGAACTCAGAACGTAAAGACAGGCGAAATACCTATTTCTTTACTACCCACAAGGGGCTAAACACAGAAGGGACAAACGGATTAAGTCGATTATATCGACCATAATGCGTAACTGGTACTTAATTTATCGACACTGAAAGGATGAAAGACAAAGTCGACCTCGGCGGAATTTGAACTCAGAACGTAACGGCAGACGAAATACGGCTACGCATTTTGCCCGGCGTGCTAACGGTTTTGCCAGCTCGCCGCCTGCCATCCTCTTCTCTTATCATATACAAATTAACGTGTTTTCAAATACACACATTAGGATAGAAAACGGATGTATATAATGTTTTTTTTTTTAGTAAAGAAAGAGAAGAGAAATACGCAGAGTCATAAATGAACAGAGTAACCAGTACATAAAAATACTAAGATATATTGACCTCAAATTGAGACCAATAGTTACTGGGCCTTAAGCCCCAACACAACAACTGAGTTATCTTTTGGATATACTCCTCAAATCATTATGCCCATTAATACCCAAATATATATGAGACAACACGGGTTTCGTGAAGCACATTTCATTCGCTGTCCCAAAAGGTACTATACTTACAAGCTTTGGCGTCACTAACCTTTATACTAATATACCTCACATATACTAATATACCTTGGAAGCAATCAAGCACTGGGTAGAAAAACATTGGTCTGCTGACACTGCTAACGGCTAGAAGGGAGTAGTAAATCCCCTTACTTACAGTATGTCT
>NC_043002.1:18902932-19005432 GCF_006345805.1 Octopus sinensis
AGTCTAGGGTTACGCAAAGGAATTCTGCATTTGTCAAGTTCGTGGTAACTGTTATAAATGGGCCGAACAACACTCAAGGTCTTTATCATATACTTCCTGAACCTGTCCACAGCGTGATCTGGCTTTAGATTGCCAGCTAACGATTGTAGGAGAATGCATTAGTATCATATATCCATTTATAGGTGAAGGGATGATAAAACTTCCCCCTCGCTAGGGACTCCACGACTCTCGGATAGACTTCCCCAACGTCTTTACCTGGAACGCGCAACTTAAAAGGTTCTGCATCCGCGAGAGACTACACATTGCTATAAAGAAAGCTATGCTTCTGTATTTTCGAAGACAGCATTTTCTCTTTTTATTATAATACCACCAACATTTCTTTTCATACATAAAAAAAACTTGCTAAATTTTGAGGCTGCACTTTGATTTTGATAATATTTTGATAATTGCTTTCTGGATTTACAACTTGCTTGTGTATTCTTTTATTCTTTTCTTGTTTTCGTTTCCAGACTGCAGTCATGCTGCCGCACGACCAAATGTTTATTTTACGCTTAGTACTTATACTATGGGGGTCTTTTTGGCGACCCGCTAAAGTGCGGTTACGTAAAGTAACTAACACCGGTTGGTAAATGGGGACAGGGACAAACGCAAACGCATAGACATACACACAATAGTTATATGCATAAATATATGTATGTAGTTATGTATGTATATAGATAGATAGATAGATAGATAGATAGATAGATAGATAGATAGATAGATAGATAGATAGATAGATAGATAGATCGACAGCCAGACAGACTGACTGACAGATAGAGAGAGAGAGATGTTATTTAGCCACGCAGGGCCGAACACAGAGGGGACAAAATACAGTGTAGAGCTTTTCTTTTTAAGAAAAGTGAAAAAAAAGAGAAAAATTAAATTTCGATCAAAAGCGATCGTGAAAAAAAAAGGGCGGGGGGGCCGATCGAAAGGGATCGTGTATCATAGAAAATATTATAAATGTTACAAAAAAGAAAAACAGATTAGGTTTATCTGTGGAAAGAAAAGCCTACGGAAAAGACCCCGGTAACCTTGGGTAATAATGTCCTACAAAACACATTACAGTAAGTCACTTTCTTTTTCTGATTCATAGGATTATGCTCAAGGTGATTCCGTCATTCACATGTGCCATCCTTGCTACATTCACCCATCTTTTATTGAAACATTTGCTAGACAAAACTTCCCTCTCTAACTCTCACCTTCCTTTTCAAGTGATACTTGAAGAAGTTGATGAGAGATTCACCAGAGAGGAAAGTGTTTATCTCTAGGCCTTTCAGACGCGTCCACCATACACATTCTTTCGCCATAGCCACAAGTACGATAAAAATGGCTCTTCCTTCCCGTTTGAAGGAAGGAGGCGCGACAATATTGACGATAGACTCGGCTGATAAACCGACTCGTCCCACATGCGATAGCAGTCGTTCGACATAGGCCCACATGTCGGAAATGGTTGGACACTGTACGATTGCATGCAGAACTGTTTCGTCGCTGTGTTTCTCGAGCCAAGCCTGTAGAGCTTATACCGAACTAGTAGCGCTTCTCGTTAGCACTGCCAAACCAGGGATCGCTAGAGGTTGTCCATAGGTCCCGGCCCGAAGTTCGTCTTGAACGGGCGGGTCAGGTATTCCTCGTCGACGCCCAGGTTCGCCCCAAGATCGTCGTCGTACTTCCCCTCCATTAATCCCCTATAGAATGTTTCCGTGATGATGCAGTCACTCAATGTCGACCCGGGGTGGCATGGAGACGAGCTGCGGGAAAGCGTGCCTCACAAACAGTGACCACACCTGTTCACCGTCGTCAACGTAGAACCGGATATGTTGCAGTCTCAGTGCGTCTGCGCATCATCAACCACGGCATACCCAGCCCTCCTTTTAGCGAGTGTTGACAGCAAACGGATCGCCTGACCATCGGAATGCTTCCTTTCCACAAGAAGCGGAAGAGGATGCTTTCCAATTTGGTGATGGTAGGGTCAGGGCAAGGCACGACGGTCAGGCGTAGTAGATGATGGACGCGATGTATGCGTTCGCCACCTCCGTCCGACCTTTTAGGGACAGCTTCCTCTCGGCCTATTGCTGGGTGAGAGTGGCCACCCTACTCGTTATTTCGTCCCAGTTCTTCTCCGTTTGGAAGTCCGGATCAAACCAGACCCCGAGCAACTCGACCGGACTGTCGGTCCAGCGTACCACGTTAGAGGCGCTGCTGGACGGCATGGGCTTGCTTCTCCAGGTGCCGATCCGCAAGCCCACTGAATTTTCCCGGTTGATTTTCGCTTGTTGCCGTTTCGTAGTCTTTCAATGTCTCGCCGACCAGCTCGATGTGGTCGTGAATAGACATTATGAAGGTGACGTAGTCCGCGTATGCGGACACGCTCGTCCCGCATCCCAATTCTCGCGGGATGCCCCTCAGCGTCGCCAGCTTCCACAGTAGTGGCTCGAGTGGCAATACGTAGAGAAGCGGCGAGAGGGGCATCCCTGAAAGACCGAATGTGCAATGTCAAATGGTCACGATAGATGCCCATTCACGCGAATTACTGAACGGATGCCTTTGTATAAGGACACGATCCAGCCGCGGAAAACGGGACCAAAACCAGCTGCTATGAAGACAGCCTCCAAGTATCGATGTTCTACCCTAACGAAAGGTTTGGATTGATCCAAATTGATCAGTGCCCCACCCATACCAGGTTTCTTAACTACCCTGTCTATGATGTAGCGCACGAGGTAGAGGTTGTCATGGATGCTCCGGTCCGGCACGGCGCACGTTTGTGCCTTATCAACCAGTTTCTTGTGACGGGCCTAAAGTTATCTATTACGTCCCCCTTATTTGAAGCTTTCTTCAGCAGTGTTAAGGCTCCTCGGCTCACAAAACTGGAGGTGCTCCCGTTTTGCTGCCAGTTGCAGTACACTGCTGCCAAGACGCCTCCAAACAAGTCTAGCATACAGTTGTAAAGCTCGTAGGGCAGACCATCCAAACCCGGCAATTTGTCCCTCGCGTACTCTGCCATCGCGTCCCCCACATCCGCCGCTGTAATGGCACCTTCGCAACACTCTGCTTCTCTGTGCAGATAGGTACAGAAGTCAACCCTGCGTTCTCGCTCGCTACATGTCCCGAACAGTCGGGCAAGATGCTGCTGAAAGGCCTTACACATTTTACTGGAATCGAGCAATTCGCGACCTTGTTCATCCACCAGAGACCGAATGTTGGCTTTGTTGCCCTGTTGCACCTCCGCCACCCGAGCCTCTCGCGCGGCTCCAACACTTCATTCCTTAGATCGCACATCCTAGCCCTGACAACATACCCTTCGTGTTTGGCGTTGAAGTGTTGGTCGAAGGCCAACCTCGCCGCCAATATATCGGATGCGATGTCACTTCTAATTGCCTCTTCTAGCTTCTAAACTAGGTCATCCTCTATTTTGTTTCTATCTATCGCTAGCGCTTTGCTATACCTAATCGCTTCAGCTTTTATTGCTCTCTTGAGGTAAAACCACCATTTTTTGTTGATGATGGCACCCGTCAAAGCCCTCTTCACTGGCGTGCTAATCCGGTCTCTGAAAACCTGTCTTGACGAGAAAGATGCGTTCAGTTTCCAGTAACCAGGACCCTGCCTATGTACCTTATCTAAAGTTTGTGATCCGTGTAGCTAACTATGTGGAATTGTGGACACCCTATGCTATCTCTGTCTACTGTCCTACAAAGTATTCTATCTAGAAACGATCTCGACGACCCAATGCGGTTGCTCCAAGTCCACGTTGGCGCATTTGGATGGTCGAGTCGGTACCTGACGTAGAGTTCAAAGCGTCTGAGCAGGTATCTGAGGCATTTGCATCCCAGTCCATTCCTATTTCTACCCACGTAGTCTAGATGCGTGTCCAATGTAGCATTCCAATCCCACACAAAAGTAAAGGACGAACGTTCCTAGGAATACTTCTAAACGTCGAGAGAAATCCGGCCGACCTGTTAAACGCGGTGCGTAGAATGAGATGAGTCGAGAAGCACACCCATTGCTTCCATCGACATCCAGGACGACCGTCTACCCTCCGGGTCTGCGAATATTGTTTTTACTTCGAGATCCAGACTCCTGCGAAAACATACTGCGTGCGACTACCGCCATTCTCGGCAGACAGAGCGAAAAATAATGTTAAACTGTACGCGCCAAACATGGACTTGAGGGCCCGTGGATTATGGAGTCTGGTTTCACTTATGGCTATAATTTCTAAGTCGTTTGACTTTATGTCTTTTTAAGAGGTGCCCTTGTTTCCGAGGGGACCCCAAGTCACGGACATTCACACAACCAATCTTGATCATAATTCTAACGAGTGTGTTTTAAAACACAAACGAAAGGAACAGAGAGTCACTTACCGTTGAAAGTTTTGTCTCCTCCTTTGATTTTTCATCAAGGAGGTTCTTGTAGAGTTTTTCGGACGAGTATTTTATTGTGTTCTGGTTGTATTGTGCATGGGTGGTTGCTTGTTTTTATGTTTTTATGTTTTCCTCTGTTAAGTCTGTTTTTGTGTTGATGTATTCTATAAACTCTGTATTTTGTGTTGATGGCTGTGAGTATCATGGCTGCATATGTTTTGTGGTGTCGGTGCTGGTGTTGTTTGTGTTAGAGTTCGAAATGGTTTTGGGAGTTGTGTATCTCCCTGCTTTGTTCGCGGTTGCTTTTGTTCTTTTCTTGCTCCTCTTTCTCCTTTCTTTCTGGCTATTTGCCACTCCTCGTTGCTTTCGTCTTCCGACAAAATTTCTGAGGAATCGGAAGGGGTTAAGGGTATATTGTCAGCATCTATGTATGTTTGTGTAAATGGTTGTGTTGTTGTTTTCGTTGATGTTGGTTGTAGATAGATAGATAGATAGATAGATAGATAGATAGATAGATAGATAGATAGATAGATAGACAGACAGACAGTCAGACAGACTGACAGACAGGCAGACAAACAGACAGACAGACAGACAGACAGATAGATAGATAGATAGATAGATAGATAGATAGATAGATAGATAGATAGATAGATAGATAGATAGTCAGACAGACTGACAGGCAGGCAGGCAGACAGACAGACAGACAGATAGACAGACAGACAGACAGACAGATAGATAGATAGATAGATAGATAGATAGATAGATAGATAGATAGATAGATAGATAGATAGATAGATATATGTTTCTTTATTAGCCACACAGGGCTGCACACAGATAGAACAAATTACAAGGTAGAGCTTTTCTTTTGAAGGTTGAAAAAAAAAAGGAAGGGGGAGTTTTCGATCAAAAGGGATCGTAAAAGGAGAGAAAGAGGACAAAAAAAGGGGGGGCTAAAAAGGGGGAGAGAAAAAAAATTGATCAATAGGGATCGTTATCACAGAAATGTCATATGAAGTGTAAAGGGGAGGACAGTGAGGTTTACCCGTGGAAACAAAAGCCTACGGAAAAGACCACGGTAACCTCGGTCAATGGAGTCACATGTTATATTTCTTTTTTTTTTTTTTTTTGGCGAATAAGCAACTCTCTGTTTTCAATTTCTGGGTTCATAGGATCATGCTCAAGGTGGCTTCGTCATTCATACGTGCCATTCTTGCTACATTCACCCCCATTTTTTTTAAAACATTCGCTAGACAAAACTTGCCTCTCTACTGTCACTTTTCCTTTCAAGTGGTACTTGAAGAAGTTGATGAGAGATTCACCAGAGAGGAAAGTGTTTGTCTCCAATCCTTTCAGACGCGTCCACCAGATACTTCTTCTTTCGCCATAGCCACAAGTATGATGAAAATAGCTCTTCCTTCCCGTTTGAAAGAAGGAGGCGTGACATATTGACGATAGACTCAGCTGATAAGCCGACTCGTCCCACCGTGACAGCAGTTGTTCGACATAAGCCCACAGGTCGGAAATTGTTGGACACTGCACGAGTGCGTGCAGAACGGTTTCGTCGCTCTGGACCGCATCTCGGGCAGGTCGGCCCCGTGTTTCTCGAGCCGTGTCTGTAGAGCTTATCCGAACGGGTAGCGCTTCTCGGTAGCACTGCCAGGCCAGGGACTCTGGAAGTTGTCCATGGGCCTGGCCCGAAAGTCGTCCTGAAACAGGCGGGTCAGGTACTCCTCGTCGACGTCCAGGTTCGCCCCGAGCTCGTCGTCGTACCTCCCCTCCACTAAACCCCTATAGAATGCTTGGTTGTGTTTTGAAGTCACTCAAGGTCGACCCAGGACGGCAGAGTTGCTTGAGAGCAACGCGACACTCGCGGTGCCATTCGCCCTTCCTCGGCCTCTTTTTGATCCACGACTGCAGTTCGGTCATGGAGACGAGCTGCGGGAAAGCGTGCCTCACAAACGGCGACCACACCTGTTCACCGTCGTCTACATAGAGCCGGAGATGTCGCAGTTTGTGATCCGTGTAGCTAACTATGTGGAATTGTGGACACCCTATGCTATCTCTGTCTACTGTCCTACAAAGTATTCTATCTAGAAACGATCTCGACGACCCAATGCGGTTGCTCCAAGTCCACGTTGGCGCATTTGGATGGTCGAGTCGGTACCTGACGTAGAGTTCAAAGCGTCTGAGCAGGTATCTGAGGCATTTGCATCCCAGTCCATTCCTATTTCTACCCACGTAGTCTAGATGCGTGTCCAATGTAGCATTCCAATCCCACACAAAAGTAAAGGACGAAACGTTCCTAGGAATACTTCTAAACGTCGAGAGAAATCCGGCCGACCTGTTAAACGCGGTGCGTAGAATGAGATGAGTCGAGAAGCACACCCATTGCTTCCATCGACATCCAGGACGACCAGTCTACCCTCCGGGTCTGCGAATATTGTTTTTACTTCGAGATCCAGACTCCTGCGAAAACATACTGCCGTGCGACTACCGCCCATTCTCGGCAGACAGAGCGAAAAATAAATGTTAAACTGTACGCCAAACATGGACTTGAGGGCCCGTGGATTATGGAGTCTGGTTTCACTTATGGCTATAATTTCTAAGTCGTTTGACTTTATGTCTTTTTAAGAGGTGCCCTTGTTTCCGAGGGGACCCCAAGTCACGGACATTCACACAACCAATCTTGATCATAATTCTAACGAGTGTGTTTTAAAACACAAACGAAAGGAACAGAGAGTCACTTACCGTTTGAAAGTTTTGTCTCCTCCTTTGATTTTTCATCAAGGAGGTTCTTGTAGAGTTTTTCGGACGAGTATTTTATTGTGTTCTGGTTGTATTGTGCATGGGTGGTTGCTTGTTTTTATGTTTTTATGTTTTCCTCTGTTAAGTCTGTTTTTGTGTTGATGTATTCTATAAACTCTGTATTTTGTGTTGATGGCTGTGAGTATCATGGCTGCATATGTTTTGTGGTGTCGGTGCTGGTGTTGTTTGTGTTAGAGTTCGAAATGGTTTTGGGAGTTGTGTATCTCCCTGCTTTGTTCGCGGTTGCTTTTGTTCTTTTCTTGCTCCTCTTTTCCTTTCTTTCTGGCTATTTGCCACTCCTCGTTGCTTTCGTCTTCCGACAAAATTTCTGAGGAATCGGAAGGGGTTAAGGGCATATTGTCAGCATCTATGTATGTTTGTGTAAATGGTTGTGTTGTTGTTTTCGTTGATGTTGGTTGTAGATAGATAGATAGATAGATAGATAGATAGATAGATAGATAGATAGATAGATAGATAGATAGATAGATAGATAGATAGACAGACAGACAGTCAGACAGACTGACAGACAGGCAGACAAACAGACAGACAGACAGACAGACAGATAGATAGATAGATAGATAGATAGATAGATAGATAGATAGTCAGACAGACTGACAGGCAGGCAGGCAGACAGACAGACAGACAGATAGACAGACAGACAGACAGACAGATAGATAGATAGATAGATAGATAGATAGATAGATAGATAGATAGATAGATAGATAGATAGATAGATAGATAGATAGATAGATATGTTTCTTTATTAGCCACACAGGGCTGCACACAGATAGAACAAATTACAAGGTAGAGCTTTTCTTTTGAAGGTTGAAAAAAAAAAAAAGGAAGGGGGAGTTTCGATCAAAAGGGATCGTAAAAGGAGAGAAAGAGGACAAAAAAAAAGGGGGGCTAAAAAAAGGGGGAGAGGAAAAAAAAATTGATCAATAGGGATCGTTATCACAGAAATGTCAATATGAAGTGTAAAGGGGAGGACAGGTGAGGTTTACCCGTGGAAACAAAAGCCTACGGAAAAGACCACGGTAACCTCGGTCAATGGAGTCACATGTTATATTTCTTTTTTTTTTTTTTTTGCGAATAAGCAACTCTCTGTTTTCAATTTCTGGGTTCATAGGATCATGCTCAAGGTGGCTTCGTCATTCATACGTGCCATTCTTGCTACATTCACCCATCTTTTTTTAAAACATTCGCTAGACAAAACTTGCCTCTCTACTCTCACTTTCCTTTTCAAGTGGTACTTGAAGAAGTTGATGAGAGATTCACCAGAGAGGAAAGTGTTTGTCTCCAATCCTTTCAGACGCGTCCACCAGATACATTCTTTCGCCATAGCCACAAGTATGATGAAAATAGCTCTTCCTTCCCGTTTGAAAGAAGGAGGCGTGACAATATTGACGATAGACTCAGCTGATAAGCCGACTCGTCCCACACGTGACAGCAGTTGTTCGACATAAGCCCACAGGTCGGAAATTGTTGGACACTGCACGAGTGCGTGCAGAACGGTTTCGTCGCTCTGACCGCATCTCGGGCAGGTCGGCCCCGTGTTTCTCGAGCCGTGTCTGTAGAGCTTATCCCGAACGGGTAGCGCTTCTCGGTAGCACTGCCAGGCCAGGGATCTCTGGAAGTTGTCCATGGGGCCTGGCCCGAAAGTCGTCCTGAACAGGCGGGTCAGGTACTCCTCGTCGACGTCCAGGTTCGCCCCGAGCTCGTCGTCGTACCTCCCCTCCACTAAACCCCTATAGAATGCTTTGGTTGTGTTGAAGTCACTCAAGGTCGACCCAGGACGGCAGAGTTGCTTGAGAGCAACGCGACACTCGCGGTGCCATTCGCCTTCCTCGGCCTCTTTTTGATCCACGACTGCAGTTCGGTCATGGAGACGAGCTGCGGGAAAGCGTGCCTCACAAACGGCGACCACACCTGTTCACCGTCGTCTACATAGAGCCGGAGATGTCGCAGTCTCAGCGCGTGTGTGTGCGCATCATCAACCACGGCATGCCCAGCCCTCCTTTTAACGGGTGTTGACAGCAAATGGATCGCCTGACCATCGGGACGCATCCTTTCCACAAGAAGCGAAAGAGAATGCGTTGTAGTTTGGTGTGATGGTAGGGTCGGGACAAGGTACGACGGTCAGGCGGTAGTAGATGACGGACGCGATGTACGTGTTCGCCACCTCCGCCCGACCTTTTAGGGACAGTTTCCTCTCGGCCCATTGCCGGGCGAGAGTGACCACCCTACTCGTTATCTCGTTCCAGTTCTTCTCCACTTGGAGGTCCGGACCAAACCAGACCCCGAGCAACTCAACCGGGCCGTCGGTCCAGCGTCCCACGACGGAGGCGCTGGTGGACGGCATGGGCTTGCTTCTCCAGGTGCCTAGTCGCAAGCCCACTGACTTTTCCCGGTTGATTTTCGCTCCTGTCACCGCTTCGTAGTTTTTCAGTGTCTCGCCGACCTGCTCGATGTGCTCGTGGCTAGACACTATGACGGTGACGTCGTCCGCGTATGCAGACACGCTCGTCCCGCATCCCAGTTCTCGCGGGATGCCTCTCAATGTTGCCAGCTTCCGCAATACTGGCTCGAGAGTCAATACGTATAGAAGCGACGAGAGGGGGCATCCCTGACGGACCGAACGTGTGATGTCGAAGGGTCTCGATAGATGTCCATTCACGCGAATTACCGAACGGATGCCTCTGTACAAAGCGGCTATCCAGCCGCGGAAGACAGGACCGAAGCCAGCCGCTCCGAGGACCGCCTCCAAGTATCGATGGTCCACCCTATCGAAAGCTTTCGATTGATCCAAATTGATCAGCGCCCCACCCATGCCAGGTTCGTTAACTACCCTGTCTATGATGTAGCGCATCAGGTGGAGGTTGTCATGGATGGTCCGGCCTGGCACGGCGCATGTTTGCGCCTTGTCGACCAGTTTCTCGATGACAAGCGCCAACCTCTTGGCTAGCACCTTGGCCAAAATTTTCAGGTCTGCATTAAGCAGAGTGATGGGCCTAAAGTTATCTATTACATTTCCCTTGTTTAGATCTTTCTTCAGAAATGTTACGGCTCCTCGGCTCACAAAACCAGGAATGCTCCAGTTTTGCTGCCAGTTGCAGTACACCGCCGCCAAGAGATCTCCAAACAAGTCTGGCATACAATTGTAAAGCTCGTAGGGTAGACCATCCAAACCCGGTGATTTGTCCCTTGAGCATTCTGCCATCGCTTCATGCACTTCCGCCGCCGTGATGGCACCTTCGCAGCACCCTGCCTTTCTTGTCGAGAGTCGTGGTAGGCTATGTAGGTAGGCACTGAAGTCCACCCTACGTTCTTGACCTCCACTCGTTCCGAACAGTCGGGCAAAATGCTGCTGAAAGGCTTCACACATTTTACTTGGCTCGAGCAATTCGCGCCCCTGTTCATCTACCAGGGACCGAATAGTGGCTTTGTTGCCCTGTTGCGCCTCTGCCACCCGGGCCTCTCTCGCGGCTCCAACACCTTCGTTCCTTAGAGCACGCATCATAGCTCTGACAGCACATCCTTCGTGTTTGGCGTTGAAGTGTTGGTCGAGGGCCAACCTCGCCGCCAAAACGTCGGATGCGATGCCGCTTCTAATTGCCTCTTCTAGCTTCTTAACTAGCTCACCCTCAACTCTATTTCTATCTATGGCTAGTGCTTTGCTGTACCTAATCGCTTCTGCTTTTACTGCTCTCTTGAGGGCAAACCACCATTTGTTGTGTTGATGATGGCTCCCGTCAAAGCCCTCTTTACTAGTGTGCTAATCCGGTCTCTGAAAACCTGTCTCGATGGGAAAGACGCGTTTAGTTTCCAGTATCCGGGACCCTGCCTAAGTGTCTTACCTAAGTCTAGCGTACATGTCACAAGTTTGTGATCTGTGTAGCTGACTATGTGGAATTGTGGACATCCTATGCTATCCCTGTCTACTGTCCTACACAGTATCCTATCTAGATACGATCTCGACGACCCGATGCGGTTGCTCCATGTCCACGTTGGCGCATTCGGGTGGTCTAGTCGGAACCTGTCAGACAGTTGAAAGCGTCTGAGCAGGTCTCTGAGGCATTTGCATCAGATAGATAGATAGATAGATAGATAGATAGATAGATAGATAGATAGATAGATAGATAGATAGATAGATAGATAGATAGATAGATAGATAGATAGATAGATAGATAGATAGATAGATAGATAGATAGATATATAATAGATAGATAGATAGAAGATAGATAGATAGATAGATAGATAGATAGATGATAGATAGATAGAAGATAGATAGATAGATAGATAGATAGATAGAAGATAGATAGATAGATAGAAGATAGATATAGATAGATAGATAGATAAGTTTCTTTATTGGCCACACAGGGCTGCACACAGATGGGACAAGTTACAAGGTAGTGCTTTTCTTTTGGGGGAGAAAAAAAAATATGGCGTAGGTTTTCGATCAAAAGGGATCGAAAAAGGGAAAAAAGAAACAAAGAAAAGAAAAAAGGAAAAAAAAGAAAAAAAGGAAAAGAAAAAAAAAGAAAAAAAGGGAAAAAAGAAAAGAAAAATGAAAAAAGAAGAAAAAAGAGGGAAAAAGGGGAGAGGAAAAAAAACGACCAATAGGGATCGTGTATCACAGTGTCATGATGTATGGTGTAAAGGGGAAATCAAGTAAGGTTTATCCGTGGGAAGAAAAGCCTACGAAAAATACCACGGTAACCTTGGTCAATATTGTTATATGTTACCACATTTGTTTGCAAGTGGGTAACCCTCTGTTTTCAATTTCTGGGGTCATAGGATTATGCTCAAGGTGGCTTCGTCATTCATACGTGCCTTCCTTGCTACATTCACCAATCTTTTTTTAAAACGTTCGCTAGACAAAGCTTGCCTCTCTACTCTCACTTTCCTTTTCAAGTGGCACTTGAAGAAGTTGATGAGAGGTTGACCAGAGACGAAATTGTTTGTCTCCAATCCTTTCAGACGCGTCCACCAGCTACATTCTTTCGCCATAGCCACAAGGATGATGAAAATAGCTCTTCCTTCCCGTTTGAAAGAAGGAGGCGTGACAATATTGACGATAGACTCAGCTGAGATAGATAGATAGATAGATAGATAGATAGATAGATAGATAGATAGATAGATAGATAGATAGATAGATAGATAGATAGATAGATACTAAAGTACTGAGTTAAAGCAAACAATTAGGCAAGGCAGGACAAGGACATTTAATTTCATTTACTTCGATCTAAAATTTAGCTACGTAACGAATATTAGCGCATTGTCTTGAACGAAGACTCTGTAACTTGGGTATCCTGTCGTCGGAGAAATATAGACTAGACAGCGATATTTGTGGAAGTTCTTTATATCCAGGAGGGTGAGAGGGTTCATCTAGATCCAGTTAGATTGGGTCTTCTTTAGGTAAGTCAATGATCAGAAAGAATGGACAAGTGACACAGCATAGAGAGGAGAAAGAATTGTTATGCAGTTCTCCGTATTGAGGGAAAATGAAGATGAGTGCTAGTAGATCCAAAGTTGTGGAATTTTAGTGGCACATGTATTTGAGCCCTCAGAACGTATACCCATTAATTTGAGTCATCCTGACGAAAATTCTGCATATCCTCTCTATATATAGATATAGATACGTGTGTGTAAGTGTATGTATATAACATCCACCACTACCACAAATTATTTAGAAGCGAAATAACAAACAACTACCGTAAATCCTCGAGTATAGTCCGCCCTTCAGTATAATACGCAGAGAATTTTTAGGGGGCTGTACTTCTGAAAAACCTAAACCTTGTGTATAACAAGCACTCCTTCTCTAACTTGAGTCGTGCGTAATTAAGCCAGCAGCACCTAGTCGAACAAACACTTCCGTGCATGCATAATACAATAATGGTGATGTTCTTAACTGTTATATGGGAATGTAAAAATGTTTGCAAATTGTTTTTGTTACATGTTATTCTGTGTTCTGAATACTTTTATTTTAATAAATGTCGCTTACTGCAAGTTATGGATGATTCTTTTATGCTTTCATTGCTTTCAGGTTTAGATTAAGTTATTGTGCGCCCGACATCACAAAATGCGTCTGAATAAACATTGCCGTACTGCAAATAGAGAGTCGGACATTGCTTAGAAAATACTTTTCATTTTTAACCTCGTATATAGTACGCACTAGGGATTTTGACCTTTAAATTTTGGGGGAAAATGCGGATTATACTCGAGGATTTACGGTATAAGATAATGAATATCAATACATTAAGTAGTATTAACATAAAGACCAAGGAAATAATAACAAATTATAAGAAGGGAGATAAAACGGAATATTTTGAACATAAAAGACCCAGAATAAGCTTAAAAGACTACAAATCCAATTTTAACAATAATTCTAGCGTTAGATTAATCTGCCCAGGTAAGTCCGACCTCGGGAAAATAATTAAAGCAATAATTGATGAATATATACACCAACACTCAGAAACCTGTTAAAATTAAAACTATGGTTAACACACAAGAAGTAATACATTGGTTTAATAAATTAGACAAAAAAAAGAGTAAAAAACTTATACAAATTTATATAGATAGCTACTATTCCTCAATTAACCCTATATTATTAAATAAGGCCTTCTTGTTTGCAAAAATGAATTCTAATCGAACTTTGAGTGAAATCACTATAATGTTAGCAGCTAGGAAAACCATTATAAAATTTGCAAATAAATATTGGCTAAGAAAAAACACTTGCGATAACTTTGATATTACAATGAGATCTGCTTACTCAGCACGGGGCACAGATTTAGTGGGAGTATATATATATATATATTATTTAATTTAAGTAATGAATTTCTAGAAATAACAATAGCGACAACCAATTACCTCCCTTTATTTATCTACTTGTTAAATCATTCACTCGTGAATTCCATCACACACAAGATGGACAAAATTTCTTCTGAATAAGAAAAAATATATATTCAAATAAGCAAAACATAATATCATGATTAGTGATAGAGAAACCGGTCGATATATAAAAAATTATATTAAAATTATGTAAGTGTGCGTATTTTCCTTTTTTAATTTCTCATAATATATATTATATATATATGTATATATATATATATATATATATATATATATATATATATATATATATATATATATAATATATATATATATATATATATATATATAATATATATATGTTCTTGTACATGCTTCAGTTTCTAGACTGCGGTCAAGCTGGGGCACAACATTGGGGAGTTAAACAAATCGAGGCCAGTACTTGTATTTAGGCCCAGTAGCCATATAATCATAATAATGTGTGTATGCGTGCGTGAGTATGTATGCGTGTGCGTGCTTCTGTATGTATGTATGTATGTATGTATGTATGTATGTATGTATGTATGTATTTATGATCAGTTATGAAAATAATATGGAGAGCAGCTCTAAACTTTCGTGACATTTTATAGTTTTATAGTTTGTAACGAGAATATTATTCCGGTTCTATATTTAAGAGATGAGGAATTATGTACGTTATTTACATTATTTACATTCCACGGATATTTGTATTAATAGTAACATCGAAAAATACCTTAGGAATAAGAACCCAGGTTCGAAATTTCCCCTAGACACCTGAAGAAGGCTCGAGGGTATATCAGCCGAAACGTTGTGTTAACAACAAATATGATGAAGACAAATATCCGTCGAATGTAAATAATGAAGAATATTAATGAAGTGATTTCGACGTTTCAGCCAGCAAAGATATCGGCTTTGCAGTCCAATTCGTGTTTAAACATTACACACACACGGCGGGATTCCTTCAGACTCCGCCTACCAAATGCACTCACAACGCCTTGCTTGGCCCGAGGCTATAATACAGGAAAATTGTCCAAGTTTGCACGCGGTAGGACTGAACCCTGAACCAAGTGGTTTCGAAGAAAAAATTTTTGTCACCCAGCCACACCTGCGCCTTTATTCAAAATTTGCATATATGTCTTTGGAAATAGGATGTGTTGAACATCCATTCTTTAGACTTGCTCTCAGAGCAGCCAACAGATTGTTGTATTGTGGTTTCTCATTATTTATTGAATAATTCAGCGATTCGTTGCCAATTGTAATGTTGCCTCTGCTCTCCTTATTAATTTCGGCATCTGTTACATCGATTCTGCTATGGGATTCTTTGTTAATTGTCATACATGAATTTTAAATATTATCTTTCAAAACGTGGCAACATTCCTTTAATAGAAATTAGAACATCGCTTTAGTGACTATTATGTAAAATTCTAATAATTAGATATTTTGTATGATAACATTGAAACGTTCTTTGTTGTTCTTTGCGATATTGTTAGAATATACAGCTGTTCTTTCACGAAAAGATGTTTTACTAATGAGGCTTACCTATAAATACCTTACTCTCCATAACGTTAGCATCAGTTCAGCTCTTCTACGCTAGTAACTTAACATCTAGTGATACCATGCTGTCTCTGTGCTGTCTTCTTGTTGCGATTGCTTCCGTTTCTGCTGGTGGTAATAGTAAGTCAGGCCCTCCCGTCGAAGGGTTTTTTGTTACAGAGCTTTTTGAAATTGGTATTGATACCAACTCGTATCATTGTTCATATCGATGTCGGTAAAATCTACATATATTTTTTAATCATTGATTAATTTGAAAAAGGAGTTTGGAATTAAGTTTTTTATATACAGTTAATGCTTCAAAATACAAGTGATAAATTCAAGTGATATACAAATGATATAGACATTCAAGAATAATTCATCCAGAAATATATATTTATTTGCTTTTCTGATTTTCTTTCAGGCACCCATAAAGGAATCGTCGGTGGATCCCGAGCACAAAACTGTCAATTTCCATCCATTGTCTATCTCGAAATATTTAACCAGCCTACAGACTCAAGTTATGGTGCATGTGGAGGTACTTTGGTTGATGCTACACATGTTTTGACAGCAGCTCACTGTGTGTAAGTATATTTATAAAGCATATATTGACGTCTTCAACTCATGATATTGCATCACTTGATTATGAAAGAAGGTTAGGTGCCATGCTTGTATAATATAAGGAGTGAAAAGAATTGGTTGGTGTGAATACCAACATATATACTGGCTTCAATATCAGGTTAAAATTCACATTGGAATTTGTTTCTAGCAAACATAGCATAAATTGACTTTCACATAAACAATTGGAGATATTTATTTAGTATTAGTACAGCTAGTTTTCAACTTATAAAATCGTGTCAAATTATTACATCGATTCAATCTATAAACATTATTTCAATGGATTTTGTGCATTTTACATTGTGTAACTAATATCGTTCTGACCAACAACACCCAAAGATCTTTATATAGTAACCGTGCCCGATAAGAAACTCATGTTAGAAATACCACAGATGACGGACACAAAATTCCGTATCTAAGAGAAGAATTTCAAGTACATGATGAATGAAATTTAATATTTGGTATATTGATTTGATTTTAGGGAGGGAAAAGTCAGACGTATTAAAGTGAATATTGGTTCCAACAACAAGCGGTCTCCTGGTAGTCAGTCAACAACTGTATCTAAATTTGTGATACATGGTGGATACGTAAGATCTAAATACGTTGTCAGTGAGTATTACAATTACCAAGTCTTCATAGATTTTCGTGTAAATACTTTCTTTCTTTTCCACATAACTCAAAAAAAAAATGTTAAATAGTGAGTTATATGATATGCATGTGTACTCTATAACGCCTTTCAAAATAACGTCATATATATATACGTTTATATATTTGTTTTGCAAAGATTTTTAATGTGAAATCGTGTGTTGAAACAGATATCGTTGTATTTAGGAATGACCATTTTGCCAGTTTAGCCAATAACAACACACGCACTATATATTTAGTGTTACTTTGCTTCAGCGTTATTTATTTTTTACATTAATCTTAATCTTATTTCGGCCGATTAATGTAAAAAATAAATAACGCTGAAGCAAAGTAGCACCAGATATATAGTGCGTGTGTTTATATATATATATATATATATATATATATATATATATATATATATATATACATATATATGTGTGTATGTCTGTGTGTATACATTAGGTTGGCAACTAAGTTCCCGCCGTTTTTTTTAAATTTAAATTTTTTAAGTGGTTTAATAAAAAATAACAATTAATCAATAATGTGTTGACCATTGTTGATTACAACTTCTTCCCAAAGTTCAACAAGATTTTCAATTCCTCATTGGTAGAAATCACCCGATTTCGACTCGAAAAATTGATCCAACCAAGCTCTCAGTTCTGCATCAGTATTGAACGAAACTCCGCGCATAGCATTTGAAAGAGATCGAAAGAGGTGGAAATCTGTTGGTTCCAAATCAAGAGAGTACGGCGGGTGTGGCAGCACTTCCCATCCATGCGTCTGAATGACTTCCTTGGTCATATTGGCGATATGAGGGCAGGCATTGTCGTGCAGCAGGAGAACTCCATGCTGACGATTAGGTCTTTTCTCTTAAATAGCCGTGTTGAGTCGTTCCATCTGTTGAACTGAGAGTTCCGCGTTGACGGTTTGGTTCCGTTCTGCAATTCGTAATGGATAATCCCTTCCCAGTCCCACCATACGCATAACATCGTTTTACGCGGATGAAGATCTTGTTTCACGCGCGATGTCGCTTGTTTACCGGAGCTAAGTCATTCCTTAAGCTGCTTCATATTGGTGTACAGGCACCATTTTCCGTCGCCAGTCACGATTCGGTAAAGAAATTGTTGCTTGTGTCCATGAGTTAAGCAATGACGAGCAAGTAAACCAGCGGAGATTGTGGCTCGTTGATTTTTGTTGTTGTCACTTAAAGCATGCAGAACTCATGCTCCATACTTCTGAACCTTTCCCATCGAGTGAAGATGCTTCTCTTTAGCAGTGTGCGAGCATTCCATTTTCTCTAACAGTTCTTCACTCGTTGTTTGACGAGAATTTTCGGGCAAAAGTTGGTTTAATTGCTCTTCATCGACCTCAACTGGACGGTCAGAATGAGGTGCGTCTTTGAGGTCAATACTTCCATTTTTGAACTTAGCATACCAATCGAGAGCGGTTGTTTCAGCTATGGCACCCTCTCAATACACAGCACAAATGTCGCGAGCAGCTTTTGCCGCCTTAGAACCTTGATTAAAAGGTCATAATAATAATAATATGACAACAGAAGAATAAATGAGACCTAGATATTATGTAAATAGAGGAATTTATCTATAAATATAATGTAAGACAATCAGTTAGTTGTCATAATAATATTCAGACTTTCAGCGTTTTTGTCTTAATAACTGATGAGATGTCGAGTAGCTTTTAGTCCCAGCATCTGAAACTCTGAGTATTATTATGACAACTAACTGATTGTCCTATATATATATATATAGCAGGTAATATAATTCCAAACTTACAGGGAAAAATTCAATTTAGCAATTCTAAATCAAGTTTCACAATATATAATATGTATTTACTAATTACTATTTATTGTTTATGTACATTATTGATTTTTAGAATTAGGTTTTTATAGTATATGTTTTCTATATGGTGTGAATAACGTCTTTCACTATTGAATTGTTTAATGGAGGTTTTTCTCTAAATTATATACATACATACATACATACATACATATATATATATATATATAATATATATATATATATATATATATTTATATATATATATATATATACATATAAAAGTAAATAAATGGTACAACGAGGCACCGATATTTACTGGAAAATAGCAATCGTAATAAATACGACGCTATTGTATAGCTTCACTGCGTATATACTAGCAAAGACGCGTGTGTGCAACAAACATGAAAAAAATTTGTCTCACCTCTAGGAAGAACATCTGAAAAATGGAAAACCTAGAATCGGATAATGCAGTACCGGTTTCAGACTCTTCAAATACGTTTGACAACGTAGATTTCGTGTCTCTTCATCAGCTGCATATACGCATTGAAGCTACACAATAGCGTCGTATTTATTACGATTGCTATTTTCCAGTAAATATCGGTGCCTCGTTGTACCATTTATTTACTTTTATATGTATAATATATATATATATATATATATATATACATACATACATACACACACACACATACATATATATATATATATATATATATATATATATTATATATATATATATATATATATATACACACATATATAGAGAGAGAGACAGGCAGACAGACTGAGAAAGGAGAGATAGATAGATAGATATACATAGACACACAAACATATATATATTTATTTATTTATATGTGTGTGGGTGTGTATGTATACATCTATACATATGTATATATACACATATATGCATGACTAACTTATATGTATACCTATCATACGCATGTTTTCCTTTTAAAGAGAACGACATTGCAATGTTGACTTTGAATACCCGAGTCCGTGAAGCCCGATGCGTGAAATTTGCAAAATTAGCTAGTAAAGGAGAGACTTTTGGTACCTCAAGATGTATCGCTGCTGGATGGGGAAAATTTGCATGTAAGTATTTACAAAATTTTTTTATTTGTTCCTCTCATCTCAGTGTAATCATAGTTGATGCATATTAAACATCAATCAATTTATTTTTTCAGATAAAGGACAGAGCCCTGACCAATTATTTAAAGTAACCCTTCCAGCTATTCCGGCAGATGTATGTAAAAGACGGTCTAAAATGAGAATTTCCGATGGAATTCTCTGTGCCGGAGATTTTACAGCAGGTGGAACATCTACTTGTCAGGTATATTATATTGGTCTTATAGCATAATAATGATATCTTTAACTGACACATCTGTCTAAAAAATGAGTGTATATTAATCTATGCGTGTGAGAATGTAAATTAGTGCGTGTGTGTTTGTATGTGTGTGTATGTATGTGTGTGTGTGTGTGTGTGTGTGTGTGGCGCGTATTAAAACAAAGATATCGGCTTCACAAACCTATCAAGAAGTGAAAAGAAAATGTTATCTTTATAAGTACGGTTCCATGTTGAATGGTTTGACCAAATGTTTTTGAAATAATCTATGAAAACTACAAACTTGTTTCCGTCTTATAATACTTCTGCTTGTCATTGCGTTACTTAGCCCGTCAGTAACGCTTTCACGTGATTAGAGAAAAAGCAGAGAACGAAAAGGAGGAGGTAGAAAAAGAGGGAAAGAGAAACAACGTCCATGACTGGAAGTAGATAGGGTGTAATTGTAAAGCTTAGTTGAATTGAAGCAGAGGAGAAAGAAAAAGGAGAGAGAAAAAGAAGATAAGGTGAAAATGAGAGAAAAAGAGGAAGAAAGAAAAAGAGGGCGAGAGAAGCGTCCATGACGTAAGGTAGAGGGAACGTAATATTTATTACATGGTTAAAAAAGTTAGTTGATGATTGAAGAGGAGAGTTAAAAATATAATTTTAGCAGAGGAGTGATGTTCTGATGGTGAGGTTAAAGTCAGACAGTGAGGGAGGGGGAGAAAGAGAAATGGTGGTGGTGGTGACTGGATAGTAAAAAGTGCAATTTCAAAAATTGAACTAAATTTTTATATCACCTATTACTCAACACATGCGCACAAGTGCAATTCCATGAAATATTCAAGCTTATTTACATGGAAGATTTATGCAATTTGTACGGGATTTTTTTAATGGAGTGAATATTTATTTTATGAGTGCTGTGTATTAAGCCTATAAATTGTGCATAAAGTATATAAACTATATATATATATATATAAAGTGCATTAAGTAATCATCGTATTCCAATTTCTTTCACTTTTAAATAAGTAGCAGATGAGCGATTATTTTTCCATACAGGCACAACAGAGGCTAAGCTTTCAGGTATTTTGGATAAAGTTTTCAGCAATAACCCAATAGGTTTACCATTAATTCCGTGAAATATTTACGGGTTCCTCTAGTATCTATTAATTTCAGTAGATTTATAAGTATGTCGTTTGTGTTCTTGCAGGGTGATTCTGGTGGTCCACTCTATTGTCGAAACAGATCTTATCAAACGGTCCTGGCAGGTGTAACATCTTTCGGAAGCAGGTGTAACGGCGAGGTCAGTGCTTTCACCGATGTTGGATATTTCCGAGACTGGATCGACAGCAACATGTAAGAATTACTTTGATGAAAGTATCTGTCTTTGAAGACACTTCAGCAGAACAATCTCCTCAATGTATCGAGAATGCAATAAAAATATAAAATGATTTATCAATTTGTTGTTGTTATAATGGCACTTGGGAATGTTCAACTATTTCACTGTGTGCATTTTTGTGGTGGATAATTCCATATTGGAATCATATTATGCCTGCACTTTGTATCTCTTCTGTTGCATTACTATATTACTAGGAAAGGCAGTGAATTTTTACTTTGTTAAATTAGAAATTATAACACTGTTATGTAGAGTAACCACAATTACTGTTTCACAAATTGGTCATATTACTGTTCCACAAATTGGTTATATTTCAAAAGCAAAACGGAATTCATCTGAAGACTGTTGAACTATGAGTTGTTATGAAATGATATTGTGAAAGCTAAAATATTTGGTACCGCCTTGAGACAATTCAAACTTCACATTGAGAATTGAATTCATTTCTAAGTACACACACACACACACATATTTATTTATAACAGAGAGAGGGAGAGGAAGAGAGTGTGTATATATATGCATGCATGTATGTATGTATGTATATATATATATATATATATATATACATATATATATATATATATATGTATGTATCAAATGAAATAAAAACAGAACACAAAGGATGTCGCGGTACATATATATATATATATATATATATATATATACATACAGTGACATGAGTAAAGCACTAAGTTAGCTAGCTAAGTATGGGGTCTGAAACCTAACACTACATCACATACAATCAAGTGGAAAATAGATGAAAAGTCCACACCATATGTCAACTGATTGAAAAAAGTTAAGCTTTGCGTTGCTGAAAGATCACAGATTATTTTCAGTTCTAAGAACTCCACCGTACTGCTGAATTCTAGAGCTGAATCATTCAACGGGTGTCAATATATGGATATGTTCCCCGTGGCGAATTGTAAAATCCCACCTACACCGAATGAAGAGCTGTGCTGCTGACTCTAGGACCCTCTCCACTGGGTGTTATGTCATAAAGTTTTGAGGCTGAACGGATACGGGCCTAATTCCTTTCCATTTATCTTTTTTTTTCCCCTTTTCTTTTTCCGGTGTTTTTAACTTTCAATCTTTTAAAACTGCTTTCTTCTCACCTTATCTCTTATTCTGTCGTTCTGTTTTATAATGTTACGTCCTGTGTGCAGAGGTTGAGAATTGCGTGAATGCACCAAACATGTTATAAAAAGCTTGGTTTCCAGTGTGGGCACTTTCCACAAGCAAGTACGTCACATGTCACCCGCTTTGGAATTCTCCAATCATTCACCAAAAGATTGTGTCCTTTTCAACGTAGACAGTACTTGTACACCATCGCCTTAATGTTCAGGACGTTTGCTCCTCTCAACAGGAGTCCACAAGGACCAGCCAACATTTAGCATGTCTCAGATATCGCCGATTCATTACATGATTCATTGTCTCAAATAAGTAATGGAGTGACGTTAGCACATACGCACGGTACACAACTTTTGTTCACCTTGTGATGCCACGTCGGAATCAGACACGAGAGTCAATAACTCTGAAAGAATCAGTTCGCTTCTGAAGCCCTAAAGATAGTTCGTTAACCAAGAAGCAAGAACAGCTGCCTGTGCTGCCCAAATAGACAAACTTGTCTACCAGTTTCAGTACTTTTCTTTCAACTAAGAAACCTCACAACAATCTTGTCCACTGTTGTGAAACTAAGGAACATTACAGCAGTCTTGTTCCAAGTTATGCTGAATCTAAATACTTTGCAAGATGCAGAAATGTGATCCATGAGGATTCGTATATCTTCAACTATATGAGCAACTTAGTTGCAATCATCCGCATAAAGGAGGTCACAAATAAAAGACTGAAAAGCTTACCAATTCACAGCAAGTCGACGCAAGTAGAAGAGACCACCAGAAGATAAGTACCTCACATATATCCTAGAAGAGCAACCCACAACAAAAGCATGAGTTAGAGTAACAGGAAAATACAAGGTGAAAACAATTGGAGCAAGAATGTCACCTTGCTTTACAGGAATGGGTCCTGCCATGCCAGTAAGACATTAATCCACGCCTCCACCACATCATGGATTGATTTACTTACTCATACAATGGAAGCCAGACAACCATGTTTGCCGAATATTTTCCACAGGGAGGCCCTATTCACAGCCGTGTTGTCAGTCCTGCAGGATTTGTATTAACCCTCCTCACCAGGCTAGCCGATGGAGGTGGCTGTTTACTCGCCAACGATCCGAGCATGCATCAGCTCCTTCAGTTTCAAAGGAGGGCTCTATCATCTCTCTCTATATATAAACGGCAGTTTGTCTGTCTGTGTGTCTGTCAGGTTGTACCCTCACCCTGACCACGGCTTTCAACCGATTCTGATGAAACTTGACACACACATAGCCCAATGTCATAATTCAAAACTAACGCAGCGAAAATTTTGAAAAGTTCCCCCAGTTCTGAAAAAAAATCGATAAATTCGACATGGGTCGAGAATGTAAGCTTTTTATATGCAACACATTTTCTACAGACTGTCTAGGGGACGCAACTCGACCTTTTTAACTCTCGGAACACGTGGGGTAAGTATCCCAAAATGTATAAAAATGTACAAAAACGGCAAAAAAGCGGGCAGCAATGTGAGTGACAACAACGAAAAAGTCAAAAGTGACCAAACTGAACAAACGAATGTAAAAGGTTTTTTGGTGCACACGACAAAAGCGGTTTATAATAAACCAAGCGTTTGCAAGTAGCGTCCGAGGACCCTTAGGGTGCGTCAAAAATTTATGGTAAAACGTTTGGGGTGGTAGTTATAAAGAAAGTGTAAACAAAAAAAGTATTCAAATAACTTGCGGCTGCAGCAGCTATTAGCAGAAGTGGCGGTGTTGGGGGTAAAGTCTCGAATGTAATTTCTTCCTGGTAGGAATTGGTTGGGTTGAATTATCGATAGCTGTTTGATAGTTATTTGGGAGTGAAGAGAAGACATTGCAACCTACACATGCGCCTTCGTTCCCTACAGGGAAAGGACTAGATTGGGATTAGTCATTGCCTACTAGGCTCTTACATACCCGGGCAACGCCGGGCTATGCTGCTAGTACTTACTAAATAAACAGAAGTCACTGGTCGCAGGATTGGGCATTTTTCTGGTTGTAGATGATCCTGTGATTGACACTCTTCAACAAAGTCTTGTCATCAGACTCTTGGGTCCTGAATCTTTGATAGATGTGGTAACAACAGCAATAAGTTGAATCGTGGCAAAATACCAGGTAAAAACGGAATTTGTCCTGTGGTCTTGCTTTTGTTGGTAGTTGTATCACCCCAAATCTTTACGAGTTTATCAGCGTAGTATGGAGGGGTGGTGCTCTTTCCGATAACTGGAAAGATACAATTATCCTTCCCCTCCTTAAAGGAAAGGATGTCATAACAAAGATTGGCAACCATAGCAGTGTCCCTCTAGTGTCACTTGCTGGCAAGGTCCTGACTAGTTTTATTCATACACCCCTGAAAAAATACATTGTAAATGACGTTCTAGCTAAATAGCAATGTGTAGATGAACAATAGATGGTTTTCGCAGCAAGGCAGAAACAGAAGTGTTACAAGCAGAATATAATTATGTATATACATGTGTGTGTATTATATATGTATATATCCATCTGTGTGTATATGTGTATGTATTTATATATATATATATATATATTATATATATATATATATATATATATTATATATATATATATATATATATATATATATATATAATATATATATATATATGTGTGTGTGTGTGTGTGTGTATGTGTGTGTGTGTGTATTTATATATATATATTGTTAATATTCGCTGGGCAGCTAATTTCCACAAATGTACACAGTTTCTCTTCTCTATACCAAATCATTATATCAGGTCTGTTGCAGTTACATTTTATTGAGATTTTTACTGGGACATTCCACGAGTACTACTTTTTGTTATAAGTGGCTAAGACTTCTACCATACTGTGGGTTCTTATTTCTTTGTCCTCGAGGTTATCCTTCCGACGGATTTCATTATAGAGTGTCCTGGCTACATCATGTCTCATCGATAGATAATAGCGTGATGACATTTTCGGACAACTGCTTATGATGTGGGTGATATCTTCGGTGTTAACTCCACAAAGTCTCTCATAGGTTGTCACATTTTACTGCTTTTCCTACATTTCTATTCTTTTTGTGCATCAGGTATTTGAGTGATATTTCCTGTTCATGGATTGCAAACGCATACCCTTCAAAGTGGGAGGTAGGAATCTGGCTATTCGTCCGTAATAGTATTTCTTCATTGAATTGTATTTCTTTATTCGTTCATAATAGACTGCTATGATGATCAACGTTACTATCATCTCGGAGCTTTCTTCTAACATATCCATGCATAGTCTTCTGCTCATATATGCTCATCCTTTCATCTGATGAAACATTGCGGTAGAGTCGTGTGACTTCTTTGGGTATGTATTTAAGGTGGTCAGACAAGGAATGTTGCTCAAGGAGCTGCTTTCCAACTCTTATGATGTCATCAGCCTCATATATGCAAACTTGGTCTAGGCATGCACTTTGAAACTTGGTGGTTAAAAGATGTTGCCGAAGGGATATGATACGACATTCAAAGGCATTATGGATCGATGTTAAGCCTCTGCTGTATGAGCGTGCCGTATGAGATTTGGTTCATCATCGAGCAGACAGCACTACTAAAAAATTCAAGGTAACTTTTCGTCGTGGCGCGCCATGAAGGAAGTTCCGCGGGTTATCCATGAATGTTTAAAGCAAGACACCGAAGGATACCTACTCTAAGTTCTCCTACTTCACAACATTACTTAAGCTATTGTATAAATATTATTGAACAGTCGTGTTGAAATCTTACAGAACAAGCTATTAGTTGTACCTATCAAATCAATCATTTCCTTTCTTATTCATAACACTAAAGAATATCAAATACTCTCAACCATCATGCACAATTGCGTAATTTTATCATGCACACATGACGCACAAACGTACTTAGAGAATGCATTTCATCAACATAGCGATGTCATTTGTTATACTATTAGTAATGCTTAACGACATTTGTAGCATATCTCTTACCGCTGTCATCTTCACTAATTCTCATATTCTACCTTACTTCTCTTTCACTTTTGCCGCCCCACTCACATGCAGAGACATGTACACACATATATTACTTCGTTGATCGTCTCTTACTCATACATACAGATTCATAACCCAACTTTTCATCATACAAGTCTGTCTTCACACGATTACCACAAACCTTGATTTCAGCGCTAATTGTAATTCCTTCATTACATAACCCGGTCCTCGGACGTAGCAGAAAATCGACAAAATTGGATGGGTGTGCTTTTTTTTTCCCTAGTCAAATCGTTTACTCATGAAAGAATGCTATGTTACCAATGCACACTAAACCGACCGACTACCAATGTAGAATTACTGGTGCTAGTTACAAATGGTTGTACTAACTACAGCCCAAATAGATAAAGAGGAACATTTTGTCGGGATTCGAAGGGACTAAAATTAAAGACGACCGACAATACGAGGCTAATTTGATACAGAAAGATTTTGTGTCATGTCCAAAAGATATGGAACGATAAAGATGAATGTTTCTGACAGAATTATAGTTTAATCCAATTAATTAAATAGTTGATTTTATATGAACTTAAATCTGAACCTTTATAAAAACATACACACACAAGAAAATTCACCTAAAAATATATAATTCTAAAAATGCATTCTCGGATTCTTCAATGACATAAACAAAATTCATATAGTAACATACTAAGCCACAATAAATTTCGTCTTTCATAAAGAAAAGCCCGAAAACCTTTCATTCTTGATCAAAACAAGACTCAAAACATTTTAACAAAAGCCACTCAACCATAAAATACTATTTACAAAATGAGACCGGTATACATGGGTCTTTTGTTTGGGTTTGCTTTGTTTTTTTCGGTCAGCGTGTTGAAGAACAATATTTCTACAGTAGAAATTCTGTATTAATCAAAAATTGTATGCATATGTATGTGTGTATCTGATTTCTAATCTGTTGATCGTCTTTTCCTATTTCTCTTTTTTACTCTATCTACACTTCTCCATTTCTACTTCTAGTGAAGACTTAACGCCCGAAACGTTTAAGTATCTCTTTCCATTAAAACATAAAGCTGATACCTTATTTATCAAACTGTGTGATTTCTGTGTTTTTTATTGTTTTTACACAAGACATACATAGAGAGAGAGGGGGAGAGGAGGTTTGCAAATGATATATATAAATATCTAAATGAAAAAAAATATTTTTCAAAAACGACATAACGTGTACCGATTGTAAAAACAAACAGGAGACGAACAGAAAGTCCATAACCCTTCATCAGCTATCGACCAACGGTACTTTTCAGTTTCGCACCTTTAACAATAAGACTGAATGCTTCCCAATTGGCGGTGCTCGCAAAAGAAAAAGTTTTCTTGCGTGGAATTATGGACAAAGAGCAAAGAAAACGAAACAAAACAAGCAAAATAGTAGTGTGATTTAGGACGATGGACGATGGACGAGGACAAACAGTTGATCAAAATACGGCCTTGGGGGCCAATAAAACTGGAATAGTGGGTGACGCCTAAAAATGTTTTGAACGATTGAGAACGGAGAAAGAATTTGTGAATGGTCAGCTAAGGGACCAGTCTAAGAAAGGAAGAAAAAAAGGAACTAGCCACTGGTCACATGGCAACAGCAGGTGGAGAAGCGACAGAGCAAAGAAGGGGGAAGAGGATGAAGGGAAAGGAGAAAGGCTAGGAATACAAGAGTGAGAAAGTCTAGGAATAGAAAAGGGAGAAAGAGAGTAAGTAGTAAGGCTACAATAGAAGTGACACGGTAAGAGAATTTGGGACTGGCCAGCTCAGGAACAAGTCTAAGAAAGAAAGAAAAGGAAGAACTGGCCGATCACGTGAAAGCAGCAGGCAGAGGGGAAAGACCACAGAGAGAGAAAGCGACAGAGAAAAAGGGGGAGTGGATGAAAGGGAAGGAGAAAGGCTAGGAATACAAGAGGGAGAAAGGGTAGGAATATAAGAGGAAGGAAGGAGATAGGCGAGGAGTATAAGAGGTAGAGAGAGAAGGAGTAAGTAGGAAGGCTAGAATAGAAGTGACAGAGTGAGAGAAAGAATAGGGGAAAGAATGAAGGCAAGAGAGAAAGTCACACGGGTTTATAAAAAAACTTACTTGTTAATACAAATTCGTTTGAGTTGCGTTCCATTACTTGATAAGTGAAAAAATACATAAAGAAACGACATAACGTACATTGAATGTAAAAACAGACGTGAGACAAACAGAAAATCCATAATCCCGACCCAGTTTATATATATATATTTCTTTATCGCCCACAGGGGGTTAAACAGAGGGGACAAACAGACAAAGTCGATTATATAGACACCAGTGCGTTACTGGTGCTTATTTAATCGACCCCGAAGGGATGAAAGGCAAAGTCGGCCTCGGCGGAATTTGAAATCAGAACGTAATGGCATATATGTGTGTGTGTGTGTGTGTGTAGGGCGGCGAGCTGACAGAATTGTTAGCATGCTGGATGAGTTTCACATATTGTCTATTTGGAGAATGTTTTTCTCGCGAGTTTCCACTGCCAAAGTGTTCCTACGTCGATGTGTGTATGAACGAGTTAAAGTTAAATATAATTTACATGCACACACATATATACACATACACTCGTATTTTTATATGGAGCAACATTTCTACCGAAAAGCTACCGATACTTATTTGATCCTGGGTCATCATTTGTTTCATTTAGTCAGTTATACATGGCGCAGAGGGCTCCTTATCCTTTCTAGATATAAGACACAGCATGCCGCCCAGTTAACACCACCTCCTGGCTCTTAGGTACCTTTAGCAGAATTCGTTCTAGGCTTCAGAGTTGTAATCACGACAATTATCCTTTCTCAACTCCATATTTGTATACCCCTATTGAACTAAGACCACATCAACACCTCTTACAGACACGCAGACTACTCATAACATTACTCTCAACACAAATTTCTTAACGCTATAGTCCATCTCTACTGTATTTACTCAGATACCACCACGAAAGATGGTGTCTGCACAATCTTAGACTCAAACATCTCAGACACTTTATGCCGCCTCAAAGTCTTACAGCCATACATATTTCTCTAAATACACTTGCGTCCTCTATCACTTTCAAAACTCCCTGAATTACCAACTCTTCAATCATATCTCTTCCTGCATCAATGACATCTATCTCACTTCACCCAAAATCATCACTCTTATTAAGTTCAATGCTCTCAGTTCCTCCCATACAGTCACTGTCGGTACAGAAATGGTTTCATCATCTAAATACATCCTTGACTGACACACAAATTTCCTCGATTTTTTTGTCACCTCTAAATGTAGCTTCCAACAGATCATAACTCTATGCAACTTATTGGGTTTTCCAACAACTACCTTATCACAACTATCTACCAAACATTCACATATGCACACCATCCCCCACTTCTCAGGACTTATAGCACATCAAGTTAGCTTAATAGTTGCTCTGGCAGTTCTTGCTCTCAAAAAGTTCTGACGTGAGCAAAGTTTCTGCTTATATCTGGCAGACTGAGTCCAAGGTGGGAAGTTTTGCTACAAGATAATGTTTACTTTCTAAAAAAATTGTTCACCTATGGATTCAATTCATTTCTCCTCTCTTGGCTCAGTGGCTTCCTGACAGATCGCATTGTTGCGGCATTTGTCTAAAACACCCACTCAACACTTGTAAGATCAACGGCTCAGTTTTGTCACCTACATTTTTTCTAATCATCTTCTTGCCGTCAACTCCAGCAATATGTCCCTCTTTCCTCTCAAACCTTCTGTACTCAAGCATCATCCACATATTAACCTGACATCACACACGGACTGTGCAATCACTTCTTGGACAGAAACCTGAGAAATATCTTATATCATGTCAATCTTGTCTTTTAAACAGCAAAAAGAAGAATTCATATACCAAAACATAGCGACTCACCGCTCCAATATATGCCCAATCCCCCCAAAATAAACATCACACAAATAGAATTCTCTTGATCGTTTCAAATCTTCAATATCACTGATGGTCTCTCGACATATGCATATTACCAACAAATGAAAGACTGCATTAAAAAGCCAGGCCTTTTCCTTCTTGACAAAATATACTCAAGTCCCCATCATACACTAACCTTCTACAAAGCCCTCATAACAACCACATTGAAAAACTGCTTCCATATCTGGATGGTGCTGCAACTAGACAATTATGCTAGTTCATCTCTACTGTCTTGGCTACATTTACCCAGATACCACTAGAAAAGCACCCGATTGACTGGATGAAGTGTTTTACCCACATGCTTGTCTCTGTCCTACAGATGTGCTGGCTACTCCTTTTGCATTCTCTAGAGCTCTGTTCCTTGGAGTTGGCTGGTTTCATTCCACTTGTAGATATTCCCAACTTACTCATGAGTCTCCACCTTCCAGGCCCCACAATAATACTATAATCAGTTAAGCTGTCACGCATTCGTGAACAGTATTCCTGTGTTGGTCATACTTTTGCTTTAAAGAGGGCCAGTAGTTGTTCAGTGTTATATAGCATCAAAATCTGAAACAAGGACTTTTGACTTTTGAAAGACAAGGATGACTTGGATATGTGGACATCACAAGAATTAAGAGAGACTGTGAGGCTTAACATTTACAGAGATTGAAAGTTTAATATGTAAGTAGGTTGTGGTTGTATATTGAAATATCTTCATTTAAAGATGTATTCAAGATCTCTGGGATAACACCTGTTATAACCTTCGTTTTAAAGGTATGAAGGTGGGTCTGTATTAGAATTAGTGAGTCACACTAGAGTGTATACAATATACTTTTAACAGGAAATACATGCTGCAAAACTATTTTCTTTCAGAAGGTTCTTAATGAAGATATGACCAAAATCTTTGCTAGTGTCAAGAGCAATTGAATTGAGTTTCAAAGACCAGAGACCATTAGTGAGAGAATGGACAACTTTGAAAGTGGTGAAATAAAATTACCAATTCAACAATGTAAAAAATAAAAGCAAATAAGAGCTGAAATACTGTTATTTAGCATATTTAAAAATAAAATTACTGATATCATTATTTCATTCTTAACTAAAGACATGATATAAAACTGTTATCTTTCAATCCAAACAAATAAAAATAAATGCTTACTATACAATCAGAATATCTGAAAGAACAAAGACCGCTTCAATAACAATGAGAGAATAAATTCAAGTACATCAGTTATATTGTAGAAGAGGTAGTTTCACAAATTTACAATTGTTACAAGGTAAAGAATCTGTGGGTTGGTCAGAGGGAGTTATAGAGATAATAGAAAAGGAATAATGAAAGAATCAGGAATAACCTGTATTTAATTAAGTTGTATACAAGAAAGTGTGTTTCAATAGAAATGAAAGAAAAGTTCAAATATGTCAATAATACTGCTTCTCAGTTGTACCAGGACAGATTTTCATCTATCATTTTATATTTTGTAGATTTCTCTACAGAAGTTTCACACAGTTATGATTATTTTCCCAATATGAGTCTTCTTATGTCTTGTTAAGGAAATATTTCGAGAAAACGCTTTCTCACAAATGTCACATTTGTATGGTTTTTCACCACTATGAGTATATTTATGAGCTGAGAGGTCACAGTTTCTAGGATATTCTTTCCCACAAATGTCACATTTATAAGGTTTTTCACCTGTATGTGTAGATTTATGAACTGAGAGGTCATGATTTCTAGGAAATGCTTTCCCACAAACATCACATTTGTATGGCTTTTCATCAGTATGAGTATACTTATGAACTGAAAGGTCACAGTTTCTAGAGAACGTTTTCCCACAAGTGTCACATTTGTATGGTTTTCCTCCTGTATGACTATATATATGAACAGAAAGGTCATAGTTTCTAGAAAATGCTTTACCACAAATGTCACAATTATATGGTTTTTCATCAGAATGGACATATTTATGGACTGAAAGATCACTGTTTCTAGGGAATCCTTTCCCACAAATGTCACATTTGAAAGGTTTTTCATCTGTATGACTATATTTATGAAATTGTAATGAACCATTATTAGAAAATGCTCTGTCACAAATGTCACATTTGTATGGTTTTTCACCAGTATGATTATATTTATGAACTTTTAATGAACCTTTTTTACAAAATGCTTTATCGCAAACGTCACATTTGTATGGCTTTTCACCAGTGTGAGTGTATGTGTGAACTGTAAGGTCACGGTTTCTAGCAAATGCTTTTCCACAAACATCACATTTATATGGTTTTTCATCACTATGAGTATATTTATGAATTGAAAGATCACAGTTTCTAGGAAATGCTTTCCCACAAACGTCACATTTGTAAGGTTTCTCATCCGTGTGAGTATATTTATGAACTGAAAGATATCGTTTTCCGGAAAAAGCTTTCCCACAAATTTCACATTTGAATGGTTTTTCACCAGTGTGACTATATTTATGAACTGAAAGGTCGTGATTTCTAGTAAAAGATTTCCCGCAAACCTCACAACTATATGGCTTTTCATCTGTATGAGTATATCTATGAATTGTAAGGTCTTGGTTTCTAGAGAAGGCTTTACCACAAATGTCACAATTGTATGGTTTTTCCCCAGTATGAATATATTTATGAACTGAAAGGTCACAGTTTCTGGGAAATGCTTTTCCACAAATGTCACATTTATATGGTTTCTCATTTGTATGAGTATATTTATGAAATTCTAATGAACCGGTATTAGAAAATGCTTTCCCACAAACACTACAACGATAAGGTTTTTCACCAGTATGTGTATATGTATGACGTTTTAATGAACTGCCTGAAGAAAATACCTTCTCACAAATGTCACATTTGAATGGATTTTCATCAGTATGCGTATATGTATGAACTGATAATTCATGGATTCTAGGAAATGCCTTACCACAGATTTGACAAACATGGGGCTTTTCTCCTGTATGAAGAGTTTTGTGTCTTGTTAAACCACAAGCTGCTGTAAAAGCTTTCCCACAAAATTCACAAATGTAGGGCTTTTCTCCCATATGAACAGTGCGTACATGAGCAGAAAGATTACTATTTTTCGAAAAAGATTTCCCACAAATTTCACATTGGCTTCGTTTGTCTCCTGTATGAACTGTACATTTATGAGATAATAACTCACTACTCTCAGAGAATGCGGTCCCACAATCCTCACATTGATAGGGTTTTTCTGCTGCATGAATGAGTTTATGAGCACTCAATTCTTCATTAGTTGGAAAAACTTCCCTACAAAATTCACAGTCGTAGTATTTTTCTTCCATCTTAAAGCATGTGTGCAGACAAAACAAACTCTTCCAAGAAAATGCTATCACATTAACATCACACTAGTAAAGTTTCTCTAGTGTTTGAACCAATTTTTAAATGCAATGTATTTCCACAATGAAAATTACACATTTTATTGCTGGGCTTTGAACATGTTTACAAAAGCAACAGAAATCTCTATCAAATGCAAATATTCCAACAAAATTCCACACTAAAGCATATCTTCTTCAACCGAATCTCTTACTTGATATTCAGTTTAGATGGCTCACTTGTAATATTTTGTATCAGTTAAGTTGTAATTATGGCCACTCTTATCTTACTTGGCAACCAAGGAAGTTTATCATACTGTTATCCTAAAAACCATCGATAAAAGCAAATATATTTATCTCGGCCAAGATTGTTGAACTGTAATGTTTTCTGGTACAAAAGAGTATACCCTGAAATAAAAGAAAGGAAGCATTAGTTTATGAGCAGTGATAAGCATAGGAATGGGTCTGTGGTTCAGAAGTTTGCACTTTCCAACCACAGGACTTCAGGTTCAGTCCCACAGTGTGGTATTTTCAGCAAGTGTTTTCTACTACAGGTCTGAGCTGATCAATGCCTTGTAAGTAGAACTGGTAAATAGAAACTGTATGGAAGCCTGTAATACACACACACAGGTGGTTGCAATAAGATACACAAGTTAACATAAAAATCAGGGTTTGGTTTTCACATATGTTAAACTTTCAGTTTCATAAAATGCAATCAAAAAAGTAAATTTAATATGGACTTGAGGTATTACATAGTAACAAGGGCAACATAAAGTTGAAATGAACAGAAAACAAATGATTAATATTTCAAATATTTCATTACATACATTTGAGTAATTACAGATCATTCCACCAGATAGAAGACAAAGATATAAAACTGACTGTAATGTTATCCTTAAATAGCAAAAAGTCATGCTTCAACCATCCAACCCATGCTAGAATGGAAAACAGACGTTAAATGATGATTGATATATATATATACATGTATCATACACATATATATATATGTGTATATGTGTAATATGTGGAGGTGCAATGGCCCAGTGATTAGGGCAACGGACTCACGGTCGTAGGATCGCGGTTTCAATTCCCAAACTGGGCATTGTGAATGTTTATTGAGGGAAAACACCTAAAATTCCATGAGGCTCCGGCAGGGGGTGATAGTGAACCCTGCTGTACTCTTTCACCACAACATTCTCTCACTCTTTCTTCCTGTTTCTGTTGTACCTGTATTTCAAAGGGCCAGCCTTGTCACGCTGAATCTTCCCAAGAATTACGTTAAGGGTACACGTGTCTATGGAGTGCTCAGCCACTTGCACATTAATAAATGAGCTACGACATCACTGGTGCCAAGCTGTATCGGCCTTTACCTTTCCCTTGGATAACATCAGTGTTCTATAAACAACCTTTCTAGGTGCAATCCCATGGTCTATCATGACTGAAGGGGGTGACAACAATATGTGTATATTATACACTAATGTATATATATATATATATATATATATATCACACATATATACATACATGTACATATATCATACATATATATATATTATACATACACACATATATATGCATGTATCTACTATAATAATACCCTTGTGTATTTCTCTGTCACAACATATGAATGAGAAAGGAAGGGGTGATTGGCAAACTTGGTAGTGATGGAAGTTTTATGGTGAAAAAAAATCAAACAGCATTTCAACTCTGCATGAGTATATGTATGCATATGTCAAAGGGATGTGAGTGTGTGCATGCAATGGAAGTGGGATGGTGAATATTCAATGCTGAAAAGAAAAATCAAACAGCTTTTCAACTCTGTGAGAGTATATGTGTGTGCATGCACAAGGGAAGTATGTGAATGTTTGTATCTGTGATTATTTTGTACCTTATTTATATACAAAATACTACAATTAGCTGTCATTTTTGACAGCACGGGGCCAGTTAGTGTATATAAATTGACATTCCCAAATTTGCATGTCACTCCTATAGCAAAACAGTGATATGATGTTTACATTTTCTGCTGATATTACAACTGGTTGTTCTGCACTTTTAAGATCAGTGGAATAATAAAAAACAAAAAACCTCTTGCATGACGAACAAGGATTGGACAGAGGAAGAGCATCAAGCTGTAAGATGCTGTCTCAAATAAGTCCCACCTAATCCACAAACTATAAAAAGTACTTGCTAACAGATCACCCGTGTCATTCTCCTTCCTTGTATGTTATATATATTGTCTTTATATGCTTATCTGCACATACATACGTTTAAACGGTACTACTTAAGAAGAGTGCATATTCGCGCATCCGCACTAGCTAGTCGTGACTAGTCAATTCTTACTTTGTGTTTTTGTTTTATTTACTTTGTTTAAAAAAAATTTACTTTGTGTCTTTGTGTTTTATCTGCTTTGTTTTAAAAAAAATTATTTACTTTCAGCAAAAAAATTATTTATTTTGTGTTTTATATACTTTGCTAGGTAGTCGTTGTAGGATCGGCTAGACACGACTAGCTGGCGCAGATGCACGAGTACGCGAGTGCACGCACCAGGACCACTCTTCTTCAGTAGTACCCATTTAACCCTTTAGTGTTCACATTATTCTACCAAAATTAATGCTTTTTCATCCACATTGCCTTGAACTACTCAGGCGTTATCTTGTAGCTTTGAGATTTTGATGAGGTAGCTGTTAATTTTTAAAACGATATTGTAGGGTTGGTGTGAGAGACCAGATCTGGCCATTTTGAACATAAAACAGGCAGAATACTTTTGGCCGGATATGGCCGGTTTAAATGCTAAAGGGTTAAACATACACATACATATATAAGTGGGTACGTATGTGTAGATGTAAATATACTCCTGTTAATTTTTTTTAACTCATCCAATTATTTTTTTTTTACTCTGTCTTATGAGGGTCTCTGGTCATCCTTTCTCTCTAGTAATGTCCCCATTCCCACTCCATCTCCCTCACACATTTCAACTTATTGACAACCTTCCAATATGCACCTTATCAATGACCCTGGCCAAAACATTCCAATTTCCTTTCACAACACACAACCTTATATGCTAATCCATTTTGCTTTCGCAACTAATAATTTTTCTTTTGTTACTCTTTTACTCTCTTTTTACTCTTTTACTTGTTTCAGTCATTTGACTGTGGCCATGCTGGAGCACCGCCTTTTTTTAGTCGAGCAAATCGACCCCGGGACTTATTCTTTGTAAGCCCAGTACTTATTCTATCGGTCTCTTTTGCCGAACCGCTAAGTGACAGAGACATAAACACACCAGCATCTGTTGTCAAGCAATGCTAGAGGGACAAACACACATACATATATATATATATATACATATACATACATATATACGACAGGCTTCTTTCAGTTTCCGTCTACCAAATCCACTCACAAGGCATTGGTCGGCCCGGGGCTATAGCAGAAGACACTTGCCCAAGATGCCAGGCAGTGGGACTAAACCCGGAACCATGTGGTTGGTTAGCAAGCTACTTACCACACAGCCACTTTATGAACTAGTTCAACCAAGCAATGTGAAAAAAATCTATATGGCTGGACCAATGAATTCAAGAACCAATGGTCTCAAGATGAACAACGAAGCATTTCACGATCCATCTTGCAGACTATTGAGAGAGAAGTTCTTGTGTTGTAAAAGAACAAATTTCTCTGTAAACTCACCTAGTCACCGGGAATGAGGGGTTAGCCGTGTGCAACTTCATTTTGTTCAACGGAATTAAATAATTTATCGAATTTTACCTCACTTTTATTACGTTTGTCTCCAACCCAGATTGAATAATTTCTCAACTTTTAAGGAAAAAAAAAACATCACGTTTGAAAGTTCTCTTCCGATCACTGAAGTTAAGCAACGTCAAGTCTAGTTAATAGTTAGATATGTGACCGCTGGAGAAACCCAAATACCGTAGGCATTCCAGTTCAAATGCTGATGCTCCAGCATGGTCACAACGTTTAGGATGGAACACATAAAGGAATAACAACTTGGATCGGAAGACACGATCTGACTAGTTCGACGAATAAAAGTTACACTTCTTTGTAGTTGACCGTTAAATAATAGGACTGAATATTATATTTTTCACCTCATAAAAATTACCAAGAATTCGCTGGCTTGTGTCAAACGAGAAACAAGATGCTGAGAGATTCACCACTTGACTATTTCAGCTGTGCGTCACTTAATTTCCTGTTATCCTATTAATTAACCACTCTGAATAATGTCCTTTTTTTTCTTTTCTTTTTTTTCTTCGCCTAAATAAATGTAAAATGTGTTCAAAACTTACAAATCAATAATTTAAATATTCCTGAATTATACCTCATAAAAAAATATATACAGAATTTTTTTTTTCTTCCGAAATAAAAACAAAAGTCCTAACAAAACCGATGCGGAAATTAGGTCATCAGCCAACTGGCCGCAGCACAGCATCAAAAAAAGTATTCTTCCGCCAACCACTCAACAAATTAATACCATATTGTATAACTTCTTTTCAAGCTGTTTTGTCCTTAAAACTAGACTAGCTATGATAGGAAAGATCGACGAACACAACTGGTATCGAAGACTTTCCAACCAGTCATCATATCTCAGCATAATTCACCTATTACTTCACGGTCCTTCTTTTCTGAAGTTGTGTGTGATGTGAGGGAATCTGGCTACTGTTTCTCGTATATCGAGTATACATGTGGCGGATCCTTTGTTCGTTTCTTGCATGTATTACAGGTGGACATAGATATATGTATTATACTAAGGGTTAGACTTATTTGGTTAACTTTATCAAATAAGTGATGTAACCAAGTCAATAATTGGGAATCACTTTAAAAATTATTGCATTCTGGACATCCATATTTCTTCGTGACGGTATTGTCTGTTGAGGTTTATTTTAGATCAGAACATTGGCAAGTACATAACAATGTTTAACATCAGTACACCATTAAAACATCGTTAACAACGGTAAGATATATCTGTAAGCTAACAAATCTAATAACTGCCTACATTAATAATATCACACGGAAATTACCTTACCAGAGCACTGTCTTATTTTCTTTTTCATTCAACTCTGTACATAGTTAAACAACCAGATCAGCACACACCTCACTTTCGTTGCGTATGATTGAGACATTTGGAATATTTAATCCAACCTTCTAATGAATAATTGTTTCACATCTACAAGAAAGCGAGTGCGCGAACAGGAATAAATTTCACTTCTGGGTGGTGGCGCCTCTCGTGGCCACTTCTGTAAAAATATGTATGATGAGTAATCTCCCTTTACATTTTAAGCAGTTTTTATCAGAATTACGGAGATGTACTTGCATAGCAAGTGACTTGATCTGAGATCGTGTGCTGGAACGAAAACAATTGCAGCGCGGAAGGTGTTTATAAGCCATTTAAGAAACACACAAAACCGTTAGATTCACTTCAACATTTAAATTTAATTTGTCAAAATATTGTCAGTGAACAGGTCGCGGTCTCAAAGCGACAAAAATATTTTGACAAATTAAATTTAAATGTTGAAGTGAATCTAATGGTTTTGTGTGTTTCTTAAATGGCTTATAAACACCTTCCACGTTGCAATTGTTTATGAGAATTAGTTTAGCTATTAAATTTTAAGGCTATCTACCTACTTCACCACGTTCCTTATTCCTATCCTATCTATGTACAAATAATATTGGACCGTTATGCTGAAAACATACTGAACAAATTATTGGCAGCACCTAACAAATTTATCGTCTCTGTAATTCCACAGAGCATGCACCAATTGTCAACACTTTGTTTCAATTGGATACCTATCCCTTTTGTGCATTAAGTGCTTTGTTATTCTGTCCTGCTCCTTGATTGTAAAAGTATACCTTTCAAAATGGGAGCTAATATAACAGTTCTTACAGGAAGATAAATTCCTCTAGCCAAATTTAAGTTACAATTACACCTAATGCTTTCTCGAAACATAGTCAAGCATGACTCTTGATAATCAGTATGCCATTCTAATGGTTTTCTTTATCTTCTTTGCTGTTGTGCAGCCTCTCTGGATGCGTATCATGGAATATTTTCTGAGGAGCTTCTTTCCTGCTATTATAACAATAACTCTGAGCACCTTTTCAAACTCCACCCGTCTAACACCTGTGGACATATTTACAAAGTCAGAAAACAGCACAGCTCCCATGACTTTCGGAAACATTTTTTCACGCTGAGAGTTGCTGAAGCATGGAACAAACTGCCGGCATCAGTTGTTAGTTGTCGGAGCACTGCATCCTTCAAAACTTCCATGCTTTCTGAGATTCGCCAACACTACACCTGATTTTCTCTCCTCCATACATACACAAGCATGTATCTGACTCGTACACTGTTCACTTCCCAGACATTTGTACATTACTGCATATACTTTATATGCACTTTCTGACAAGTTGTGGTGCACCTGAGCACTGTATACAATAATTTCATTATATTATATTATATTTGCCTCATGTATGCACATTTGTTCATTTAATACCCATTGATGCTTATCACTGTTGACATAGAAATTTCTGGTGATAGTTTTCTTGTTTTTGTTTTAACTTTTAATATCAATGGCACCAATTTCATCCAGTATTCAGCTGAATAACTTAAATGTTGGAGTGAGTACTAGTACTTGTTTACTGTATGTAAAAAAACTTGGTATTTTTTCATCCCTTTGTAAAATACCATAGTTATGTATTCCTTGTGAGTGACATAAACGGATATATTTTCATACATCCCTAGGTACCTATAGAATTCTTCATTGAATATAGGTGAAATAGTCACTGATAGAGGTGTTGCTAAACTGAGCTGAAATTTCAAGTTTTATAATCATGTGAGAATATTTATCTTGATCAAACTCTAATCCTGTACCTACTGAAAATACCACAACTTGACCAAGTATCTCCTCATCAATCATAGCAACCTTGTGTTGAGAGACGATTGGAAAAAGATGGGTAAAAGTATGAAAAAGGGTCAGAACAGAAAATATTTTTTGCTGCAGAGGGGACACAGGACTAATCATATTTTTAAAACGGTGGGAGTAATGAAGTGGAGCCAGATAGTGATGAGTTGAATAGGGAGTAGAAGATAATAGCACTGAGGAGCAGAACAGCAATGAACTACAATGGAATGATGTTGGGTAGGTTGCAAAAATGGGTAATGAAGAGAAAGGCAGACATAGTGCATGAGGGTGAGCAACATATGATGGTTGAGAAGGAGAGTTGCTGATTTCGTGTGGGGAGGTTATCAATGAAACTCTTGATGAAGCTATTAAGGGGGTGAAGGGTGGATAATGAGTGAAATGTTTCTTGGTAGTAAGAAAGAGCTGCAGTAAGGGAAGCAATGAGGATATCCTGAGGGAAGAAAAATTGGAAGAAAGGGCCTAGTTGGGCATATAATATATATATATATATATATATATATAATGTGACTGCGTGTGTACCGTTGGCGATTTTTTTTCCTCTCTCTTCCCTTCTCCTATGTTTCCAGCGAAGAGCTCCGCTCGAAACGTTACACCCTCCTTCTTCCCTTCTTTCCTGAGCGTCCAATAATACTATATTTGTTCCACGTCCTCACGTTGTTGTGTTTTTTTGTGCTTTATATATATGTATACATATACACAGATACACACAAACACACACACACACACGCAAAAAAAAAACATGCAGCTCAACCAGAACTCAAAGTTTTGCCAATGAGAGCATGTCTTCTTCAGACCTCATATCAGTTATTCTAATCTTTTTACAATCACATCCATGAGATCAACCTTTGCCACTTTGCCCCATATATACTTGAGTGCCTAGCCTCTTCTGCAAGATCCACACACATATATGTATATGTACAGCCATACATATAACACCTTAGTAACATGAATTTCAGACACCATAAACATCATTGATACACATGAAATACTGAGAGACAGGACAGAAGTTAATCCATTATATATATATGAAAAGAATGAACTTTAAACCCATGGTCTTTATCTCTCTGATGTGTGATCTTTTATATGCAGATGATTGTGACCTAGTGAGTCACACTGAACAAGGCTTATAGAACCTAATTAGTGTGTTTAAGCCTATAAGAGATCTATTTGGCCTCACATTAAAGATTTTGAGCTCAACAGTTAAGAATGCTGAAATATAAAGAAAATTTCATAAAAACTAAATTAATATCAATAACATTGCATGAGTTTCTCATTCCTTCTTTAGGTGTTCCTTTTGCACAAAAGCATGCATATCTCACACCTATGAGCCTATATGGGTAAAGCATACAAGAACTAATAGAATTTTATTTTCAGTGACTAGTTTCAAGGCAATATATGTCAAGAAATCTGCAAGTCATGAGGAGGACTTGAGCTGCACTTTGAACATTCATAATCAATAAGTGGAAAATGAAGCCAATGCTGAAATGAGACATTGCTGCAGTATATGTGAACACATGTAGGAGTGACTGTGTGGTAAGAAGCTTGCTTCCCAACCACATGGTTCCAGGTTCAGTCCCACTGCATGGTACCTTGGGCAAGTGTCTACTATAGCCTCAGGCTGACCCAAGCCTTGTAATTGGATTTGGTAGATGGAAACTGAAAGAGGCCCATCATATATATATATATATATGTATGTATTTGTGTCTGTGTTTGTCCCCCTACCATTGCTTGACAACCGATGTTGGTATGTTTACATCGCTGTAACTTAGCAGTTCAGCAAAAGGGACCAATACAATAAGTAATAGATTTACAAAGAAGTTTTGGGGTCTATTTGTTCAACTAAAGGCAGTGCTCCAGCACAGCCACAGTGAAATGACTGAAACAAGAAAAGAAAAAAAAAATCAAGAAAGTTCTTCAAATGCCTTTCAGGGCTGAAAAGTTGTTTAAGAGCTCATGCTAGCAAAGAGTAATTATAGATACAAGAGGTCAAACTCTGCAAGGAACAGATAGCTACCATATATGTATGTGTGTGTGATGATAGATAATACTCCTCTGAATGGTATGCTAAAATTCTGCTACTAGGGAAACATCCCTTTGAACAATGCCCAAATGCATGAAGAGGTCACCCAGTGATTGTCCAAGACAGTGGCACATAAAATGCACCATTTGAGCATGGTTGATGCCAGTGCCACCTGACCGGTCCCTGTGCCAGTGGAATGTAAAAAGCACCCACTATACTCTTGGAGTGGTTGGTATTAGGAAGGCATCTAACTGTAGAAACCTTGCCAGATCAGATTGGAGCCTGGTGCAGGCTCTTGGCTTGCCAGTCCTCAGTAAAACTGTCCAACCCATGCCTAACTGTGGAAGGGGTAGACACAGGATGAGTTTATGAAGCATGACCTTCAAACATTGGGCCTCACAGAGACAATGACAGGAGACTGAGACCTTTGGAGATATGCAGTGATTAGGAAGACCTGGCAACTAAGTGAGATTACAGCCATGGCCGATGACAGTGTTGCATGTCCAGCCCATTAAAGAGTACCCCTGATACGTCAGGTGATATACTTGTGAAGACCTGTTGAATCAAGTAAAACCAAAATTGTAGCTGTGGCCAGTGCTCCCTGACTAGCTCCCATTCTGGTGGCACATAAAATGCTTCATCTAAATGTGGTCGATGCCAGTGTCCTCTGACTGGTTCCCATGCCAGTGGCACATAAAAAGCACCATGCGAACATGGTCGATGCCAGGCCCACCTGACTAGCACCTGTGCCAGTAGCATGTAAAAAGCACCATCCGAACATGGTCGATGCCAGGCCCACCTGACTGGCACCTGTGCCAGTGGCACGTAAAAAGCACCATCCGAACATGGTCGATGCCAGGCCCACCTGACTGGCCCCCGTGTCAGTGGCATGTAAAAAGTACCCACTACACTCTTGGGAGTGATTGGCATTAGGAAGGGCATCCAGCTGTAGAAACATTGCCAAATCAGACTGAAGCCTGGTGCAGCCGCTGGCTCTCCAGACCTGTCAAACCGTTCAACCCATGCCAGCATGGAAAATAGATGTTAAACGAGGATGGTGATTGCAAGAACACAATTCAAGATTTCATTTAATAAAGACTCCAAGATGATTAACTTTATTAGGATGGTGGTTCCCAAATTTATTTTGTCATGGAACCCATACTTATATTATGCTATAAACAATCCCTAATTCTAATAAGACATTAAATAAACTAATCATTGTTTTAGAGACATAAAAAAAATACTTGTTTTGAAAATGGTAATATAAAATAATTTTCTTTTAAATTCTATCAAAAGACAACTAATCTCACAAAACTCCTGAAATTTTTCATAAACCTTTGGGTATCTCAGAAGCTTTGAGAAATGCTGTACTAAATATCTATCTATAAACTTTCATTTTTAAGTTAAGAGTTAGAATATACTGATTTGGATGTATTCAAATATACTTTATTTGCAGCAAGCCATCACATTACTAATTAATCTGTTGTCAATGAATTTTATAATGAATTGTTTAAATATAAGAAGGTAGCATCTAGTGTCAAATAACTTAATAAAATTCACTATGTACATTGTACATAGTGAATTTTATTAACAGAGGGCAAAGCACAAATCCATATAACATTCCATCAGACAGATTTTCATCAAGTGAAACTATATGTTGCATATGAAATGTGAGTCAGAGCACAAATAGTAAATGTAATATGGTAAGTTATAACGAAGTTATACTGCATATTGGTCAAACTTATCTCCTGTAATGAGCTGTGTACACAATACAAAAGTAGCTATCAAATTCTTTAGATCTTGCTTCACTATCAAACCTTTATTTTTTACCTTTGACTTCGGCTCGGTATGGATTTATTGTACACAATGGCACCCAGGTAGATAACTCAAGAAAATTATGAATCAAAGATATCTTTTCCTCTGATACATTGTAATGTGATGCTAGATGTACCATACAGGGCGTTATAGGTATGTCTCTAAGATTTATGGTTGGAAGGGAAAATGTAGAAGCAGGTTATCAGACACATTGATATTAAAAATGAAGGATGGGAAAGTTATTTTGGGGGGATGTCTTAAGAAAATAACAAACCAGAAAAGATTATAAAGATTTATGATAAATCGTTGGCATTTAAAACTACTTTAATAACAATGAGATACAAAATTTCAAATGTCAGTTTCTCAACAGTACCAATACACAGATATGTGTAATGAAATGAGTACTATGGTTACAAATTTTCTTTCAGTCCATAAAGGAGAATGAAACTGTCAAGTGTCAAGCTGTATTTCCTACACATTTCACAAAATCACTGACTTTCTTGTTAAGTGATTGATTTACCATAGTTAACACACTATTTCACTCTCTTCTCCATCAAATACCTGTGTATCAAAGTACTGCATTAAATCTGTTTTTGCCCAATACATCCTATTATCATCCTTGTGTACTGCTATCCATCACTCCCTCTCCTCCAGGTAACTTGTAAATGACGATTAAACTCTCTTACAATCATGCATCTCTGCAACTATCCATCACTAACCCTCTCTCTTACTATCTGCCATTAGTGCCTTTCTTCTGTTACCCTAGGGAATCAAAGAGGCCTCAAATTAAAGTTTGCAAAAACTCAATTTTTGTTAGAAAGAAGACATGAACCAGCTACCAGATTATAACCCCCCATTATTACTGTCCCCCTTTTATTATCATTATTAGCACTGTCTTTCTACCATTCCCTCTTTTAACACCTTTTATTCAAATTATTCTGTTTGTTCTATTATACTTTTAGTTCTTTTGTCCTCTCACCCTTGTTCATGCTCTATCTGTTCTTTCCAGCCTCTTAGTCATGCTGCCTTGAATAATAATAATAATAATGAAATTACTGTGTATAGTGTTCAGGTGCACTACAACTTATCAAAGGTGCATGTATAGTACATAGAATTATGTACAAATGTCAGGAAAGTGAACAGTGCAAGAGTCATGATATACATGTCTGCATACATATGGAGGGAGGATATCAGGTGTAGTGCTGGCGAATTTCAGCAAGCAATGTCTTGGCAACTAACAACTGATGCAGGTAGTTTGTTCCATGCTTCAGCAATTCTGAGTGTGAAAAAATATTTAGAAAGTCATGGGAGCTGTGCTGTTTTCTGACTTTGGAGGCATGCCTACATGTGATAGACACATGGAATTCAAAAAGGTGCTCAAGGTTGTTGTTGTTGGCATGATGGTTAATAATTTTGTGGGTGTTTACCAAGTCAGTTGCCAGACATCAGAGCTTCAAAGTATGCATGCCCAGGGAAACAAGGTGTTCAGAGTATGGTAGATGCCTGATGGAGAGTATTCAGTTGGTTCCAGGATGTCAATGTTCTGAGCAAGATAGAGGTTCCAGACTGGTGATGCAAATTCTAAGTGTGGCCACACCATAGCCATATAGATAGCTGGAGGGTGGTAGAGCAGTAAAAACTATTAAGCTCTGCAAGATATAAAGTAGCCTTACCAGAGCTGGTGTCATGATATAATGTGTCTACTGTACCACTATACATTGTATACATACTATTGTTAGGAAGGGCATCTAGCCATCGAAACCATGCCAAATTGAATATGAGTGAGATATATACCTTCAACATACATAGGAAGGAACTGAATAAAACCCATTGGTCATGACAGTGTCTTTCCTATAAAATTTAGTTGAAATGAGAACTATATAGAGATGTTTTAAAACTTTTAGGAAAATATTTCCTAGGTATATGACATAGGTGCAAATTTGTGAATTGGCTTCTGTATTTTAAATAAATACATCCAATGAAATGTTTTCCCAAATTTCAGTGTTAATGCTCTTCTCCAAAATGGACTTTATTTTTATGAGTTCTTAAGCGACTATAAACATAGAATGTTTTCCCACAAATATCACAATGATATGGTTTTTCACCAGTATGACTATATTCATGAACTGAAAGGTCCCGGTTTCTAGAGAATGCTTTCCCACAAGTTTCACACTGGTATGGCCTTTCACCAGTATGAACACGTTTATGGCTGGCTAAGTTACTGTAATCTGAAAATGCTGTCCCACAGATTTCACAAATATAAGGTTTTAATCCAGTGTGGAGAATTTGATGTCTTTTTAAGCTAAATCCTCTGGAAAATGCTTTTCCACAAACATCACAAGTGTATGGTTTTTCTCCTGTGTGTACTCGTTTATGTTTTTCGAAGCATGCCAATTTAGTAAATGTGTGCCCACAAACTTCACAATGGTAGGGCCTTTCTCCTGTATGAAGGTATATATGACATTTTAATGATGATTGTCTAGCAAAAGGTTTTTCACAAACATTGCACTTATAAGGCTTTTCTCCAATATGAACGATACGTACATGATTTGATAAAGTTCCTTTTTGAGAAAATGATTTTCCACAAATTTCACAGTCGTAAGGTCTTTGTGTTGCATGAATTGCACGTTTATGAGATGATAAGTTGGAATTTTTAGAAAATGATTTCCCCCAAATTTCACAGTGCTTACGTTTGTCTCCTACATGGAAAGCGCATTTATGTGATGATAATTCAGTACTCAGAGTAAATGCTTCTCCACAATCCTCACATCGGTAAGGTCTTTCTCTTGAGTGAATGAGCTTATGAGCATTCAATGCTTGACTGGTAGAAAGAAACTTATTACAAAATTCACAGTAGTATATTTCCTCCATCTTAACACATTCACATGCAGACAAATTACTCTTTTGAAAAAAATGTTTTCACATAAACTTCACACCAGAAAAGTGTTTCAGGTATTTAAATCATCTTAAATATACCAATTTTTCAAATTACGAATACAATAAAAATACAAATGTTCCAACAAGTTTCACACTAAACTATATCTTCTCTATCTAAATCTCTTGGTGTTTACTTCAGATCATTCACCCGTAATATGTTGTATCAGTTTAAATTGCAAATTTGGTCACAGTTATCTTACTATTCAGCTCAGGATGTTTAGCATATTTTTAATCTAAAAAAAAAAAAAGTACTGATAAATGTTACAGCGTTTATTTCAACTAAGTCTGTTGAATCACAATCCTTCTGGTAGAAAATTTTCCAACTGAATGGGATAACCTGAAATGAAAGAAAACAAATATTAATTTGTGATCAACAAGAGCCCAAACAGTGATAATTTTACTTGTGTGACAGCTGAATTGTGTGTGTGTGTAAACTTTAAATATGTAAATAGACTTAGTAATTCTCTTCATAGACACACACAAGATTATCCTAGTGTGTTTCAAAGTCTGTTGAAATGCACAGAAGTATGCTCCTTGCCTTTCTGCCCACAAAGAAAGCTTGGAGCAAATGACTACTTAAATCCAAACCAAACCTACACTGTGGGCAAAAAAGAATGATGACGTATACTCTTTTACTTGTTTCAGTCATTTGACTGTGGCCATGCTGGAGCACTGCCTTTAGTCAACCCCCAGGACTTATTCTTTGTAAGCCTAGTACTTATTCTATTGGTCTCTTTCGCTGAACCGCTAAGTTACAGGAACGTAAACACACCAGCATTGTTTGTCAAGCGATGTTGGGCGGGGGCACACAAACACATACATATATACGACGGGCTTCTTTCAGTTTCCATCTACCAAATCCACTCACCACAAGGCTTTGGTTGGCCCGAGGCTATAGTAGAAGACACTTGTCCAAGGTGCCATGCAGTGGGACTGAACCTGGAATCATGTGGTTTGTAAGCAAGTTATTTACCACGCAGCCACTCCTACGCCTATATTTACATTTATTTAAAGACTCACAAGAAAGGTTTGAAATAACCAACAAACTGTACTTTTAACTGCTTTAAATTAGATACTGAGCATAAAATATTTATCAATTATTAACAAAGATGAGTCAAAAGTTTTGCAATATTTACATATGTGCTGGTTTGCAGCATGACCAAAGCAGTTCAAGCCATGAAAAGTACCCACTGAGGCTGCTAGTATTGTGGTAGGTGATGTGATGATGCAGTGTGCATTGCTTCACTCTATTTTTGATTTGAAAGCCACACAGATGACTGCGCAATGTAGTCTAATTTAGGAATTTATGCTTTTCATGTTCTAAATGAGTTGTAACACTGCAGAAACAACCAAACACATTTGTTGTATGAAAGGTGAAGGTACAACTGATCACAGTACAGTAACCAGAAGGTTCAAGAAATTTTGCTCACGTTGCAAGAACTTTAACAATCAGGAAAGGTCAAGTAGGCCTAAAACCATGGATTCTGAGGCTATGCTCCAAGCCAAAAAAGTAAATATCTGGTGAGAAGCATTCAGAGAGTAAGAGGGAAGCTAAGAATTTCACAGTTCAGTGGGGCCATCACCTTCACAATCTCAGCAAAAGCACACTAGCCTGCCAAACTCTACCTAACAAATTGACCCGAGCGCAACACAGAGGCCAGTGGATGTTTGCAACCAATCCTGGGAAACCTACATGACCTGTGTTTCAAAGATTAATAATGTGATGAAAAGGGGATTTTTTCCACACTCCTAACATGCATAAGCAGTGGTTAAGCAAGAGGTAACTTCTAGAACCTACCACCAAACATGGGTATTTAAAACACAAAGTAATACTGTGTATGGTGGAATTATGAGGGGATAATTCACTACAAGTTCATTCTGGGTTGATTGGTATTGATGCCATCCTATACTCCAAACAGCTCAAGTGGATGTATGCCATTGTGTGGCAAAAATACCCAACAGAAAGCAAGCTCTTCTGTAGCAAAACCTCCTACCACTCAAGCAACCTGGAATAAACTCCAGAAACTTGAGGAAATCAAACTGATGCCACACCAGGGGCAGACTGAGAGTATTGAGGGCCATCAGGCATAACTGTTTACTGGGCCCCTTTGAATGTGTGTATAAGTAGAGTTAACATCTAGAGTGCGGCCCCTCAGAGCTCCAGGCCCTCGGGTAGTGTCCGATTGACTGATGGCTCAGTCCACCCCAGTGCCACACTCAGCTTGTAGTCTAGACCTAGCTCCTTCAGATTATTACTTGTTCCAATCCATGGCTCACTTTCTACACACATGATGCTTCAATAACCAAGAGGAAGTGGAAGCTTCAGTAAAGGATTTTTTTGTCACGAAGAGCAAAAACTAGCATCATTGTGGGATCAAAGAACTGGTAAAAAAAATGGCTTCATATGGTGCAACAAGGTGGCCTTTATTTTTAAAAGCTAGGCTGCTTTTTTTTGTAACTTGATGAATAAAGCAAATAAGAAAAATATTGCAAAACTTTTGACTCAATCTTGTAATTAAACTGAGAACGAAGACATGACATGAAAACTAGTTTAGCCATTATAAGTAAGTTCTGCTTTCTGTTTTGATCTAAATAGCAATTTGCTGAAAGTTCTTTATATGAGAATAAAGGATTACAGGAAGCAGTTACTTGTCACCCGATGAGTTTTATAGTTAAGGGGGAAAAGTGGCAGATGAATGGGTGAAAATTAAACACTTAAAAATCTGTTTTGTTTTATTCACTTTGACAAAATACTACCTCTGTTATTAAAACTATAGGAATCTGAAGAAATATTTTGTGGAAAAAGGAGTGTTGTGCCATTTCGACATGTTCGGCCGAAAAGCGTTAATATTTCCACCTTGAATTTGTGATCACAAACAAACAAAAAATACCAATTCTATTATCTTGTAGGGAGAGTATAGAGTGAAAGTGAATTGACATGCAAAGAATGCATTAATATTCGATATATCTCTACATACAACACAAAAAGGAAATATGGATGTCGCGAGTGTTATGGGAAAGACATTAAGCTGCATTGGGTGGTGAAACTCGAGTTCAGGAGCTAGGGTGAGTATGGAGTTTTTCTTAGAGTCACCACTAACGACATATTAAACGCCTTAATTGCGTGTGAAATAACAGATAGTTTTGTGGCTTAAGTATAAAGTATTCGGACAGAGCAAACTCTTAGATGTTTCACACAAACCAACCGTTTTGTGGATGTGCCCTGATATCACGTGGATTAATACATTTACCTAAGGGTCAAGCAAGGGAGAGCAGAGACTAACTATGTAGACTGTAAATAAATGGTAGACGGTAACGATAAATCATTGCTGTATCTTTCCTTAAAAAAATTATGAATCTTCAGGCTTTGTATTAAGGTCCGACGTCTGTAAGGACAGTAGATAATAAGAGAAAGGATGTGGAGAACGCAATAATTCATATATTAACAATCACTTAGCAAGTCGGTTAGGTGCGTCGCTAATAAAGTTAACTAATAGACTAAGCTTAGTCAGTAGTTTAGTTTCGAGCTTCATCCAAGTTTTACTTTTAACATTTTTATATCCGTCGAAAATATTTCTTTACACAGTAATGCAACAGAAGATAAAGATGAAAATTACGCTCTTCACAAACATGTCACACCAGCTTAAAACGCTTACATCAATGATCAAGACATGACAGCATATATAAATTATTAATTTATATATTTTGATCATTGATCTAACTAGTTTTAAAAGAGAATATGACAGGAAGAATAACTGCTTTGAGCTTTATTCGCTGTTAAATTTTCCTTGAGACATTCTGTAACTTTTTAAATCGCATTTTAAATAGGTGAACGTAAAAACAGAGTATTTAATGCGAAAGGGAAATATAAAAAGCAAATTTGCAATATCCGAATCTGGATTTATTCAAAATTTAACAAGATTTAAATAATTTTGTAGTCTAAAGCTTCTAACAACTGCCTACGTTAATATCACACAAAATTCACCTTACCAGAGCACTGTCTTCTTTCTAATTCAGCACTGTATATAGTTAAACACACAAACCACTACACCTTAGTAAAATGTATGTGTTAGACATTTGTATGATTTAACATAAGAGGCTAATGGTTAATTTATTTCGCATCTACATAATCGCGTGTATATATGTATGTACATTGCAGAGGTGGCGCCGCTTTCGTTAGCTTCTGGGACAATATAAATGAAGAGTAACTTCCCTTCATTTAAGGGACATGTATTTCTAATTTCATATTTTGGCACAAGACCTACTATTTGACTGTAGGATGTAAGTCGATTCCATTAACCTCAGTACTCAGCTGGTACTTATTTTACTGACCAGAGATGGAGAGAAGGCAAAGACCGCGGCGGAATTGAGCTCAGAGTATAAAGACAACGAAATGCCGCTAAGCATTTTGTCCGGTGTGCTAACGATTCTGCCAGCTCGCCACCTTAAATGTTTTTATATTAGAATTGTTGCACTCTTAATAAACATGACACTTTAGATTCTCGGTCTACTTTACGGTATTTTCCCCCTTATGTAGTAAGTACTTTCAGAATAACTTTTTGTAACACCTACTAAATTCGCTATCTCCTCAAAGACAATCAACCACCAAATTCAGTACCATTCTTAAAGCACAGGCACATGGTAATTTCCTATTTGATATTCGTAAAATCATAACGAACCAAAAAGTTCATTTCAATAAAATATTTGTTATGAGTGGTACACACTGGAAACAGTGAGTAAAAAGTGAGGGAGATAGTTAGACTTATTTTATAATAATAATAAAATTATTGTATACAGTGCTCAGGTGCACCACAACTTGTCAGAAAGTGCATATAAAGTACATGCAGTAATGTAGAAATGTCTGGAAAGCGAACAATGTATGAGTCAGATACATGCTTGTGTGTGTATGGAGGGGAGAAAATCAAGTGTAGTATTGGCGAATCTCAGAAAGCATGGAAGTTTTGAAGGATGCAGTACTCCGACAACTAACAACTGATGCCGGCAGTTTGTACCATGCTTCAGCAACTCTCAGCGTGAAAAAGAGTTTCGCTCTGGGCACATGTGAGAATCCTTCAACAATCCACGCCAGGCAATACAAGTCGCTGAATCTGACAAAGATCAAACCAGTGTCGTAAGTGTATGCTTTTCATTGATTATCTGTTGATCTGTAAGTATTTCGTTGGAATTCACAATAAAACTGGGTGCAACAGGTGAAAACTAGTGATCTCTTAGATCGTTTTAAAAAGGTTACTGAGAAAGTAAATGCTCTGCTTATTACAAAGAATATTCTTAATTGAAAGTTTGAAGAAGATCTAATTAGTGATACTAGAAATGGCAAAATAGCTCATTACTAGATAAAACCAATATGTCAAGAAACTAAAAACCCATCAAGTAATTGCCATTATTACATTAATATTTTTCTTTGGTGAGTCATTCAAGATATTCGTGATGCAAGTGGTTATAAGTACTTTGAAAGTATATATAAAAAGAAAACTTGATTACTATTGAAAAAATTATACCAGTAGAGTTAATCATGGTGTTTCTGAAAATCTGAAGGCATATTCCTTTCTTAATTGGGTGTTTGTCATTCATTACAATTGACAATGTCCCTAGTTTCAGCAGAATCTTTTCCAAGAAATTAAACATTTTGGCTGCCAAAAAATGTGATTTTTTTTCACTCTTTATCAAGGCAAGAAGTGTACAAGCATTTGTATAAGCAGTCAATGACAATGAAACTCTTCTGAAAATTTTGAACAATTGTAAAACTATAACCTGTACAGCAGTAAAGGGAAATAGACAGAGGCTGATAGATTTGTGTCTCATGGAGAAGTGCATTAATAAACAGGTGATATATAGGGACTAGGCTGATTTGGAGTTCACAAATGTTAGTGAAAAGAGGGAGAATAGTCTAGTGGGTGTAATTCTAGTTATTGGCAAACAGAACCTGGTTTAAGTACTAGCAAGAGAGTGAACTCTACTAAAAGTGGACCAAGTAATAGTATTTAACCAGATGGCATCAAAATGTCAACCACCCAGAAAAAAGGTTGAGTGAGAAAACCTTTATGTCATATACAACATAATTACATAAGAAAAATTAAGTTAAACAAATATATATGTGTGTTTTTGGTTGCTAATATATGTAGTACCATTGATTTTTGGCCCTCAGCTACACAGATATATGGTATAGAAAGAGAAATTAATCTCTAAGCTGTGACTAGGTCTCTGACAAATTATCTAAGTGCCATGAATTTGTAAGCATACTGATATGGGTAACACTTGTAGTTACTGAGGGTTAGTAGTCATTCAGTATTATAGAACATTCAGCTCTGAAATGAAAGCCTTTCAGAAGTATGTTGACAATAATTGAGATATGTGGACAATGCTAGAATTATGAGAGATTGTATTGCCTAGTATTTAAAGATACTGAAAGTTTGAATTGTGAGTTGTTTCCGATCAATTACATATAATATTGTATTGCAACTGTAGTTCATGGAATTGAATGAGATTTTTTTTTTTCATCTTTTATTCAAGAGGGAAAGCTCTTTAAAGGGTTTTCAAGACTGGTAGGAGGGGATAAAGTATCCTTAAACCAGAGACCTGCACTGAATGCTTGCAGTAGAGTGAATTCCACTAATGGCAATAGGTTAAATTTACTACTTTAGCAGGACACGACAGGATTTGCACTCAGAATGCAAAGAGTCGAAACAAAAATGTAAATAAGTTGTCATGTCCTCATTTGAAGATATTTTCAAAGTATCAGTTTATAGAAGTAGAATATATCCAGTGTGAAGTATCTGGGCTTCAGATGGATGACACAACCATCACCTTTATCATTCTAACATCCTCTTTTCCATGCTTGCATGGGTTGGATACCAGTATGCTAAATATCATAGTGTAAAGATAAATATTGGCTGTATTAGAATGTATGTTGTCAAAAATAACACTGAGATTATTAATACACAAAAAATAGTGTACTGGAAATTTAAGCTGAATATTGAGTCACACAACAAAGTTTACAGAATGTGAGTCAGGGAGAGGTCTGTCAAATACCACAATAAAGCTCTTTGATGAGAACTTAATGTTGCAGGACTACTTTGTCAGAAGGGTCTTAAGCTAGGCATAATAATAGTGTTTGCTGATCTGAAGAACAATAAGATTCTTTTGATCCAAGTTTTAAAAACTAGAGATCACAATAGTGTGACTAAATGTCTAATTTTGGAGTTGATTTATGCTGTTGTTTATCATATTTTCTAACATCTTTATTACATTCTCATCTGAAAACGTAAACTATTACCTTTGAATTCATACAGAAAAAGTAAATGTTTACTGTACAATAGGAATATCTAGAAGGAGAAGGATTACTTCAACTAACAATGAGAGAATAGATTCAAGTGTGGCAGTTGTGTAGTAGTACAACTGGTTTCTCAGACATAATTGTTGTTAGATGTTATTTGACAAAGAACTGAAGGCTTATCAGAATACATAAAATATTTTTTAAATGAAGCTACAAAATGGACAAATACCTGTAATTTATTGGTTGGCATGTAAGAAAGTTTATTTAATAAAAATCAAACATCACTTATGTCAATGAAATTGCTGCTCAGATTTGGTTGTTTTCCCTCAGTGAATCTTCTTATGTCTTCTTAATGAAATATTTCGAGAAAATGCTTTCCCACAAATATCACATTTGTATGGTTTTTCACCAGTGTGACTATATATATGAACAGAAAGGTCACAGTTTCTAGAAAATTCTTTTCCACAAAAGTCACACTTATAAGGCTTTTCTTCAGTGTGACTGTATATGTGAACAGAAAGGTCATGGTTTCTAGAAAACTCTTTATCACAAATGTCACATTTATACGGTTTTTCACCAGTATGAGTAAGTTTATGGCGTTTTAAAGAATTACTTCTAATAAATGCTCTGTCACAAACGTCACATTTGAATGGTTTTTCACCAGTATGACTATATTTATGAAATGAAAGTTCGTTGTTTCTAAGAAAAGCTTTCCCACAAATATCACATTTATATTGTTTTTCACCAGTATGAATATGACTATGAACATTTAGTGAACTACTCGTTGCAAATGCTCTTCCACATATATCACAACCGTATGATTTTTCACCGGTATGACTATAGTTATGAACTGTAAGATGACAGTTTCTAGAAAACGCTTTTCCACAGATATAACATTTGTATGGTTTCTCACCATGAGTTTCTTTATGACGTTTTAAAGAATCATTGCTACTGAATGCTTCTCCACAAATTCTACAGCGGTATGGTGTTTTGTCAATAATTGTATCACTGTCAGGATGAATTTCACAATAGATATATGTTTCCTCCATCACATTTCTATGTAAATAAAATATTCTTTTGAAAAACTCTTTTCCCTTCACATTGTAAAATTTATCTGGTATTTGTTATCTTACAATTATTTTCAAAATAATATTGAAACTTCTGTGTATCTACTGTAGGTGAATGTAAAATAAAGCGTGAAAAGTAAAATTATGAGGTGGAAACCGAAACTGTACCAGCAGTCAAGTATTCTATTTGGCCATCAATGAATTGTGTATGACTTGACTGGCTTTGAATTGGTAGAGTCATCAGTACGTTGGAGTAGCAGTACAGTTCATTACGCTGAATTCAAATTCTGTCATGGTTCGTTTTACTTTTCATCTTTCTGCTGGTTGATTAAATGATGCTCCAGTAAAGCAATCCTACATGTTTTTTTTATTTCTGTTAATCCCTCTCTTTCTATGCTTTTACATTTGAACAGCTTTCAAATTATGTCTTGAAGATCAGAAATTCAGAATCTGAAAAAAAAAAAAGAAAAAAAAAAGATGAAAAAATTTTCCATTTTAAATTGGGATCTAATTAGGGTTTAGAGATTTAGGACTACAGTATTTTTGGCAACTTTTGACTGTAGAATATCACTTTCACTTTCGTCAATCAACATGGCATATTCTGCTAACAGTTTGAATAGATCACACCAAAATTATTCATAGTTACATGTACTTCATTCATTAATACAAGCATGCATATATAATAATCCGAATTAATTTCAGATTTAAAATTCTTTCTTCTTTTTAATTGCAATTTTTTCTCTTTAATTAAAAAGAAACCTATTTTTTGTTCAAAACATAATCAGAACGCCATATAACATTCATAATGAAAAGAAAAGTTTAAAATAAGTTCAAATTCCATTTAATATTTTCCCTATATATATTAGGAATTATGATTATATATATGCAGGAAATTAAAGCAGAAGACAAAACTTGCAAACTGGAAGTCATTTTTTTTTAATTATTGTAATTTTAACAGTCTCGTCTGTTGACATTTCAGATATTGACAATATTCTGTTGCCAAGTAAACCAATTAATAAATTGCTAACAGTGAGATATAACCGTAACCTAAACAACCACTAATTACAGTATTACAGAGAAATTACCTTACTTCTCTCTTTTTTTCAGCTGTACAGAGAAACTTTCAAGTTGATAAACACACATCGTTTCACCAGTTTTGCGATATATACTTAGCATATTTAATTCAGCTTCCCCATGAAATGCGAATTTATATCGACAACATGTCTACGCATCCATTTGTGCCGCAGTGTAAGAATCATGGATAAGGTGGCGCCCCTAGTAGTCACATCTGAGAAAATATCAATGAAGAGTGACTTCCCTTTGTGTTTCGACTTTTTTTTTTTTTTATTAAAATTGTTGAATTTATGGCCAAGTTTCTCTGCATTCTTCACAATATCTTTTATTTATGTAAGCATATACTATATACGAAAATGTCTGAAAAATACAGTTATATTGAAAACATGCTGATCAACTACTTGCAGCACTTACCAAATCCACCATCTCCCTTCTTTAACAGCAACATCAAGTGTAACTTGGACATCGTTATAATAGTAATAATGAAATTATTGTATACAGTGCTCAGGTGCACCACAACTTGTCAAAAGTGCGTATAAAGTATATGCAGTACTGTACAAATGTCTGGGAAGCGAACAGTGTATGAGTCAGATACATGCTTGCGTGTGTATGGAGGAGAGAAAATCAGGTGTAGTGTTGGCAAATCTCAGAAAGCATGGAAGTTTTGAAGGATACAGTGCTCCGACAACTAACAACTGATGCTGGCAGTTTGTTCCATACTTCAGCAACTCTTAGCGTGAAAAACTGTTTCCGAACGTCATGGGAGTTGTGCTGTTTTCTGACTTTGTAAACAACATAAAAAAATCACACGCTTAAAGCTTCAACACTTAACAGCACTCACGGCTAACACAAACGAAGAATTAAAAGAAAAAGAGATTACACGGATTTTCCTCAGTTTGGCCTGGCTCTATAACAAAATATAAAGAACATGATCACTGGGCACACATAGACCACACTATACCCATACAATGAAACAACCTAATATAAAAGGAAGACCACCTTTACATGAGAGAAGCTTAGTTTGTTCCTACAACAAACTACAACTAGGTCCTTGCAATTATATGTAAAAAATTAAACATAAAGGAACATCTGATCACCTCAGAACACTATCATACTATTTAGGAATATTTCCATTGATAAAGGTGGTGAGCTGGCAGAATCGTTAATCATTAAATACTTAATGGCATTTCATCGATTTTTAGGTTCTGATTTCAAATTCTGCCTTTTATCCTTTGGTGTTGATAAAATAGAGTACCAGTTGAACGCTGATGTTGATGTAATCAACTTTCCTCTCCCCAGAACTTGCTGGCCTTGAGCCAAAGTTTGAAACCAATATTTTCATTGATAAATAAAAAGTAACGAAAAGGGAATAACTATGCCACCTGAGAAGTAGAATTAACAACTGGTTGTATAAAATAAATATAAAACGAAATTATTTTAACTTTATGCATGTCAGCCTGAAAACAAGGATCTGCATCCTGGCTTTTACAAGCTTTCAGTCTGGTAAGATCAACACTGTTAATTCTTAAACTGAACTTCTGCATATTGTTGTCTGTAATGAAAAGGAGAGTAGATTCTAATAGGTTACAGTTGTCACTATAATTAACTTGGGTTTCAAGAATGAGATACACTAATAATGGTAAGATTAGGATGGTACACACTAATTTCCTATCATCAGTAAAATTACTTTTATATATATATATATATATATATATCGATATATATGTATATAAAAGTGAGGTTGTGTGGTGTCTGTCTCCTATGATTTAGATTCCTAACTACTCCCACATTTTGCAGTGCAGTTTAACCAAAAGCGGGTATCTTATAGTCGTGATTCATATCGAGCCCTTCTGGGTATTAGCGCGCATCTACGATGAGTCTACGATTTTAAAAAAATTTACCATAATTTTTTTCCCATTTTTAATGCATTTTTTTGCTATTATATAAGGGAAGTAACTCTCTAAAAATTTATTATTAAATCTCAGAACGTAAAAAGCTACAGTAACCCCCCCCCCTTGTAGTTAGCCATATTGAGATGGCTATTATACTTTACATCTCTAAAAATGCTTATATAGTTATTTCCCTTACAAACCCGAGCAACGCCGGGCGATACTGCTAGTACATATATATATATAAAAGTAGCATGTAACAGTTAATCTCTCAGTCATTTATGCACAGTATTCTAATGTAGATCTTGCTTAGGCTTTTAAGAAAGTTATAAAATTCATATTGCAGTATTGATTCAATTTAATGTTCATTCAACTTGCTAGAAAGAGCATCCAAATTTTCTTCAAATCACACCCAACATAATTTTTAAACATATACATTCAATATAATTCTAGATACAGAGTGTGTGGAAAATAACAAGCTGCTTCTAAGAAAGATACTTAGAGAAATATCTTGCAAAAAGTAATAGAAAGCAATGTCTATAATTGTGCACTCATATGAACCCTTTTGACCCCTTTCAGAAAATGTGTCACAGTCAGATATGGCTACTTTAAGATATTTCTATAAACCTGATTTTGAACAATACTTACTTCGATATCCCAGATGGGGTCCTGTCAGCTACGCTTTCAACATAACTCTTTTGCTCACCAGTCTATTATTAAACACATACATTTATTAACCCCTCCAGGGTTAATAAAATAAAGTACCAATTTTCATGGCCTTGTATCTAAATTAGAAACATTTTTTTTGTGTGTGTGTCCTTTTCAAGCCTAGCCAGGCTCATGGGCCCGGTTTTCCGGTTTCTGTGGTGTATATGTTCCCCCCAGCTGGACGGGACACCAGTTCATCGCAGAGTTGCTCAAGAAACAGAAAGACGGAGTGAGAGAAAGTTGGGGCGAAAGAGTACAACAGGAGTTGCCACCACCCCCTGCCAGAGCCTCATGGAGCTTTAAGTGTTTTCGTTCAATAAACACACAACGCTCAGTCTAGGAATTGAAACCTCAATCCTCCGACTGCAAGTCCGCCACCCTAACCACTGGGCCAATGCGCCTCCACAGAAACAATTTTACTTTGCAGTTAATAGCAGTAATGTAGATTAATTACGGTCAATTCAACAGGGATTGAAAACATGGTATTTAGACTGTATCTAATGCCAACCTTGTAGCTGAAAGAAATGCAAGAAATCCTTATAAATCCTCAACAAAAGCTTGAAAGGAAATTAAGCCAGAAAAGTTTATAGAACACATCAACAAAAATTCATTGGTACAGCAGACATGTTAAACAGAAGTGTAAATACTAATGATAGGACTCAAAAGAACAAACCTAGACAGGGTTTTATCTGAACTACAGTATAACTTGCATGGGTCTGGAATGGATAATTAGCAACCACATGTAATCCTTGGATGTGGATGCATTACAAAAAATTGTGAAAATTATAGCATTCATATCATAGTAGCATGTAATATGATTAAATTCTATGGGACTCGACAAATGGTCACACAGACAACAGTGTCTAACATGGCTATTAGTTCAATGTAGAATTAATTTGGTTGATCCACTGAATAAGGCTTCTGCAGGAGAAGACTTGATCAGTTTTACTTCAATGAAAGATTTATCATAAGGGTCAGCCGTTGTTTAGTATTAATAATGAAACACTATTCTAAAATGAAGGCTCAGCTTTTTGAATTAAAGTTAACTATGAATTAGATATGTGGACACCAAAAGACATTTAGAAGACTGTGAGGCCTAGCATTTATAAATAATTAAGGATTGAATTGTAAGGTGTTTATTATTGTTGCAAGTATGTTTCCATGAGAATGAACAAAACTATGTTGTGATGTTATCATTTAAAGTTATTTTTGAAATCCTTGTTCATAGAAGTAGAGCAGATACTGTATGATGTATCTAGGATTTAAGTGGATGACAGATGTGTAAAAATATGGTTATCAAGGAGTGAATGTCAGTATTGTTGAAGGTTTGAACTGTGAATTGTTTTAAAATAACTTACTCAAAACCTGTAGAACAATACCCATGATCTTTCTCAGGGTCATCATGACTAGTTAGAGAACAACTTCCTCCAAGTGGACTCTAGGCCCAAGTGCTTGCAAAAGAATGTACTCTGCTGCAGGTGCACAAAGGCCAGGAGCAATAAATTCATTATCATCCAAGGGTAGTTATAGTCATTTTACTGGACTTTCACAGTTTCTCCCTCAAATTTCATTGACAATGTTTCAGTCAATCCAAGGTTATGATAGGAGACACTAACCCAGAGTGCAATGCAGTGAGACTGAAACTGACACCTCATAGTTGTCAAGCAAACTTCTTGAGTGAGTCAAAACCAGATGGGAATGATACAGCTATTTCTGCAGCTCACTATGAGTGATTAGACACAATACTGTGTTGTAACTGTGTTTGTATTTCTGTTCTGTTCAGTCAATTAAGAACACAGTAGAGTTTATTGGATATGGGGCAAGGAGAGGCCTGTCAATATGTGTTGCAACGGATCATTTTAACAGGAAACATGTTGCAAAACTACTTTGTCAATTTAGATATGATCAAAGACAAGGGCAGTAAGACAGCTTTTACTTAAGTAAAATTATCTTTTAATTGAAATAGAGTAAAAGAAACAGGTCTGTTATACAATATATTTTAAAGTAAAAATACTAACAATGAGAAAGTAAGTTCAAATATGTTAGGTGTATTACAGAAGTGGTTTCTCAGATATACTGATCTGATAAAATGAAAAATTGTTGAGTTCAGCAGAGGGTAAAATAAAAGAAAAAAACAAACTATATTTTACATAGTAAGTACATAAAGTTTATTTTCATAAAAATAAAAGTTTAATATATAAATATTCCACCTCAATTATACTGGAATAAGTTTCCATTAAGTAAAAATTCCTCTACAAATGACTCGGATATTCAATTGTTTTCTCAGTGTGAATCCAATGTCTTGTTAATGAAATATTATTAAATATGTTATTCTACAAGTGTCATGTTTGTAGGTTTCCACCAATATGACTGTATTTATGAACTGAAAGGTCACAGTTTCTAGAAAATGTTCTGTCACAAATATCACATTTGTATGGTTTTTCTCCAGTATGTGAAAATTTATGACGTTTTAAAGAATCATTTCTTGAAAATGATTTCCCACAAATGTCACAATTGTATGGCTTTTCACCGGTATGGCTATATTTATGAACTGAAAGGTCATAATTTCTGGGAAATGCTTTTCCACAAATCTCGCATTTGTATGGTTTCTCTTCAGAATGAGTATATTTATGAACTTTTAACGAACTATTACTAGCAAATACTTCTCCACAAATGCTACAATGATATGGATTTTCACCAGTATGCAAATATTTATGAACTGAAAGATCACAATTTCTAGAAAAGGCTTTCCCACAAATATCACATTTATATGGTTTTTCACCAGTGTGAGTGTATCTATGACGTTTTAAAGAATCACTTCTACAAAATCCTTTTCTACAAATACTACAATGATATGGTTTTTCATTAGTATGGCTATATTTATGAACTGAAAGATCATGGTTTCTTGGAAATGCTTTTTCGCAAATATCACATTTGTATGGTTTTTCACCCGTATGAGTATATGTGTGAACTTTTAATGAACTCTTTCTAGAAAATGCCTCTCCACAAATATTACAATGATGCGGTTTTTTACCAGTATGTGCATATTTATGAACTGAAAGGTCTTGATTTCTGGGAAATGCTTTTCCACAAATATCACATTTATATGGTTTTTCACCAGTATGAGTGTATTTGTGAACTTTTAATGAACTATTTCTAGAAAATGCTTTCCCACAGATATTACAGCAAAATGGCTTTTCATCAGTATGAATACATTTGTGCACCGAAAGGTCACAGTTCCTAGAAAATTTTTTCCCACAAATTTCACAGCGATGTCGTTTCTCACCAGTATGAATACGTTTATGTCCGGCCAAGTTACTGTAAAATGAAAATGCCAACCCACAAATTTCACAAATATAAGGTTTATTTCCTGTATGGAGAATCTGATGGCTTGATAAACCAAATGCTGTTGTAAATGATTTCCCACAAATTTCACAGTGGTAAGGCTTTTCTCCCAGATGAACAGTACGTATATGACTCGAGAGATGACTGTTTTTGGAAAAGGATTTTCCACATATTTCACAGTGCTTGCGTTTGTTTTTCACATGAACATCCTGCTTATGAGATGATAACTCACTACTTTGAGCAAATGCTTCCCCACAATCTTCACATGGGTAAGGTCTTTCTCCTGAATGAATGAGTTTATGAGCATTTAATTCTTCACCAGTAGAAAGAACTTTCCTACAAAACTCACAATAGTAATACGTTCCCTTGATCTTAACACATTCATCTGCAGGCAGAAGATTCTTTTGAGAAACTGTTTTCACATAAACTTCACATTTGTATAGTTTCTCTGGTGTTTGAACCATTTTGTGAAATCTGACACACTTTCAGAAAATTACAGTGTATTATCGTTGAAATATGAACATATTTACAACAGAAAACAAAAAACAAATAAAAGACAGTCTTCAATGACGTAATTGTAATATTTTGCAGATAGCTTAATTGCAATATGTTGTGTTCTTTTAAGGTGTAATCGTGGTTACTCTTATTTTAATAATTTGATTGGTAAACAACATTGTTATATTGTTGTCATTTACACTGATAAATATCACATTCTGATTATTTTCACCAACATTGTAAAATTACAAAGTCCTCTGGTGCAAAACTGTCCAACATTAAAGTATAACCTGAAATGGAAGAAAACAAATATTAGTTCCTGCTCAACAAAAAGCTCTAACAGTGATAATTTACTTGTACAAGTGATGTTCTTCTGGAAGAAGACCAATGTAAACACATCACAGGAGGTAGGACTACACAACTGAGATGTTATGTGATCAAGCAACACAAGAGTATGATGTAATACACTCCAGTCTAAGTTATACTACTAGGGAAATTTATAATATGATGATGATACATTGTTTCATAGGGCTTAAAAGCTGAACTCATAATTTTCAGAAAAATGAATATTTTTGAATGAAATTTTCAACAAATATACTTCAGTTAGTGCAGATTCCGGTTATGTCAGAATTTGTTGGAAAATTTTTTTCTGACGTTGGGGGAAAAGAGTTTCAGAAAATTCATACGAGTTGGCTTTGTTTCCTCATAACTTTCAGAAAAATGAGTATTTTTTTAATGAAATTTCTACAAAGCTTTTCAGATGGTGTAGATTAGGACTATATTTGAATATAATGAGCAAAAAATAAACAGACACATATCCCAATTTTTTCGAAATTTCAAGTTTCATTTCGTAGGTATATGTGAGGTATCAAAATGGTATGCACATTTTATTCAACTGATATATATATATCATAATAAACACTGTCTGGAAGGGATCTGTAGAAAATATCATAAAAAGAATAACCATTTTGTTAAGTTTCCAGATGAATCATTCAGCCGATAAGCTATTATTTCAAAGTTAGGCATATCTACACAATTACACCCACCACCACTGTCAGAGTTTGTTTTCTCATAACTTTCACAAAATGGGTATTTTTAATGAAACTATTTACAAATTTTCAACTTTTCAGATGATGTAGATTATGATTATATCGGAATTCAATGTGGCAAAAAAAAAAAAAAAAAAGAAATGGTGGGCGTGCACACCTACAAACTGACAGTTTACAATTATAGCTACAAAAGGAAATTTGAAATTCTGAAAAAATTGTAATGTGTGTCAGTATGTATGTGCTGCACCCACCTTATATTTTTGTTTTGTCTTTGTTTTGTTTTTTTTTTTTGTTTTTTTCTCCATAACGAACTCCCATACAATCAGAATCTACAGTGTTTGAAAGGAAATTGTACAAAATTTCGTTTAAACGAATTTATTTTCCTGAAAGTTATGAAGAAACAAAATCGGGGTGGGGTACACACACTTGTGTAGGTATGCACATCCATATTACTTCAATGTGATATTATCTGTTGAGATTTACTTCTCTCAAGTACATTTAGTTGGTAAACTAATAACATTAACAACAACGTTTAATTACACCATCAAAGCACCAATTAAATCATTTAATATCATTTTAATCAGTTGATATCATTTTAGATCGCAATAACAAAAAATGAAAGTAAAATCGAAATAAAAGTGAAACCAGGAAGTTCAACAATGGATCAAGAAGGAAATGAAAGCAATCGAAAGTAGGAAATTGAATATTATTACGTAGCATGAAAAATGCATATATTTAAATAAATATATTGATTTCAAATAGACGAATACGATTCGTGAACACTTTCATAATAACTGAACTCCGCCCTCCATAAGTGTTTCGTGCTGGTAGAATGTGAACCATCCCCTCTTCGGCACAATGTTTTCTGATAACTATCTGGAAAATGCATATTTTTAAATATTTTCCAGAGATGCATTTTAAGTGGTATAGATTCGGGTTATACCAGAATTTGTTGTAAAAAAGGTTTTTCGAGCGGGTGGACAGGAGTTTCGGATATTTTATACCCTTCGATTTGTTTCCTCATAACTTTCTGAAAACTAGGCGCTCCTTCGAAATTGGTCTACTGTGTCGGTACGAGGAGACGGCATCATCCACCCTCTTTGTCAGCCTAGCCTCTTTATATCATGAAAGAAGGTTGTGTGGGTGAATGACGTCGTGTACCAATAACGAAGGGTTCCGTCCCAAAATATCACTAACAGTAAAATAGCGACTGTAATCAAACGAAACTAGTGACAATATGACAGTAATTACCTTATCAGAACAACGTCTTCTTTCTCTTCATTCAACACTGTAAAAAGTAAAACAAACAAATCAATATATTCATCACAAGTTGAATTAAGACATTTAGGATATTTCATCCAACCCACAAATTCGTGTGCCTGTATACAACATGTGCATGCATGAGCAATGATAAATATAAAGTGGCGCCTCTAGTGGTTACACTTAGGAAAATATGAATGAAGAGTGACTTCCCTTCATTTTAAGGGAACTTTTTAAGAATTGAATCTTAAGCAAGACTTTTAGCTCCAAGTAATTTAGGTCAGCGGGTCTCTAACTGACAAATACTAGCAGCCACCCATATTACTGAAATGTTTACCCATCCCCTTTTTTAAATGAGTTTTAATGTCAATTTTTATTACTATTCTATGGTGTTGAAGTTTTAAGCCATGGCAATTTGTTCTCTTTTCACTTGTCACAGCCACCTCCCCCGAACTTTATAGAAAACAGCTTTAGGGTTATCTTGCCAGTTTCACATTCTTCTTTAGTGTTTCATGTGTGTGAATATACGTTAGACAGGCTGGAAACCTGCTGATCAAATTATTGGTTGTATTAAATAATATACACACACTCGATGGAGACGAATTTAGTAAATTTCAATTTTGGTCTAAAGAATTTAAACAACAAAGTTCTGGAAATATTTACATAGCAGATGGACATCAAAGTAGTCCATCGTTTTTAATAATCTACGAATGAAAATCTAGCTAGTTAAACATTCTATTTTTATAATCGCAATTACGTGATCTAATCATATTTCATGGGCAAATTACTAGCTGTCATGCACATGTATCTTGTAGACATCATTAGCTGTCATGCACATGTAGTATCTTGTCTTCTATCGGATGGTATAAGGGTTGCTCTGCAGATTCCTTCTTTAAAAGGTAGGATAAATTTCTTTCTCATAATAAATTTAGCTGCCCGATTTTATGTAGTTTAAATATTACAATGTGGCAGTGTGTAATAAATCTTTTCATTTCTCATACAGGGTTCATTCATACAATTTACTCTTCATGATATTCGATATTTTTTTGTCAGGACCCGGTATTATATTCTCTTGAACACAGAACCTGATATAAATAAATAAATAAAACTAATTAAGGATGCTTTTTTTTTTTTTTTCTTAGTCGGTAAGCTAGTAGAATCGTTAGCACGTCGGACAAACAGCACTTCTTTCAGTTTTTTATGTCCCGAGTTCAAATCCAACCAAGGTCAGCTTTGCCTTTCATCCCCGTGGGGTCGTTAAAATAAAGTACCACTCGAACACTGAGGTCGATATAATCCACTTCACCCTTTCCCTAAAATTTACTGGCCTTGAACGGAGCAGCATCCCGTTCAAGGAGGACGTTGTGATTTCGGTTACTTCTATAATAATAATTTTCGATTCCCAGACCGGGCGTTGTGAGTGTTTATTGAGCGAAAACACCTAAAGCTCCACGAGGCTCCAGCAGGGATGGTGGTGATCCCTGCTGTACTCTTTCATCCCAACTTTCTCTCACTCTTACTTCCTGTTTCTGTTGTACCTGTATTTCAAAGGGCCGGCCTTGTCACTCTCTGTGTCACGCTGAATATCCCCGAGAACTACGTTAAGGGTACACGTGTCTGTGGAGTGCTCAGCCACTTACACGTTAATTTCACGAGCAGGCTGTTCCGTTGATCGGATCAACCGGAACCCTCGTCGTCGTAACCGACGGAGTGCTTCCCATAATAATAATGAAATTATTGTGTATAGTGCTCAGGTGCACTACAACTCATCAAAGGTGCATGTATAGTACATAGAATTATGTACAAATGCCAGGAAAGGGAACAGTGTATGAGTCATGATATACACGTGTGCATGCGTATGGAAGGGGAGATATCAGGTGTAGTGTTAGCGAATTTCAGGAAGCATGGAGGTTTTAAAGGAAGAAATGTCTCGGCAGGTAACAATTGATGCAGGTTAGTTTGTTCCATGCTTCAGCAACTCTGCAAACACATTACAATGATTATTTAGAAAACATTATTAGCATCGGTTCTCCCCAACTTTCTTGCCCTGTGCCTATGTTTGAAGCCATTATTATTTAGGGTGGTGGATTGACAGAATTTCTTTCTGAGTTCAAATCTCACCGAGATGAATTTTGTCTTACAGCCTTTCGGAGTCGATAAAATGAGTACCAGTCAAGTACTGGCTCCCCACCACCTCTTCCAAAATTGCTGGCCTAAATAAGAAACAATAATTACTAATTAGGCGAGAAAGATATACCATAATATACATCTGGAAGATCCTAGAAGGACTTGTCCCAAACTTTGGCATCGAGAGTTACACAAATGCCAGAACTGGGCGCCACTGCATAGTGCCAAGGCGAGGCCCACAGCTCTTCAATATCCTCCCGAAGAACCTAAGAGACCTGCATGGGGTCGATGCAGATGTCTTTAAAATGAAACTGGATCTCTTCTTGTCAGGTATCCCAGATGAACCAACTTCACGGCAGGAGGTGCAGATTAGGGCAGCTGCATCGAACTCTCTCATGCACCAAATGGCAATTGCTAAAAAGCAATCGTGAAGTAGAATCATGTAGCAACACCAAATGGCGGTGCCCCAGCATGGCCACAGCTTGTGAGCTGAAACTAGATAAATAAAAAAAAAAATTTTTTTTATTATTTTCGCAAATTTTATTTCTATGTGCCTTTTTCTTTTCTTTTCTTTTTTTTTTTCTGATCGGCCTCAATTGAGCGGACCCATGATCAAAGTCATTTGTGATCATTTTGATCTTCTATCCATTGTACGAATACTATATCAACAGTTTCATTATCCAATGCAGTCTACCTTCGTACCTTTACCAGCGGTGCGATATGATTTGTGTGAGACATTCTGGCTACTGTTTTTTTAACAAGTTGAACAAACATAGATGCTGGGCTGGAAAATGTAAATTATAATTTGCATTTATTTATCTTTTTTTGAAGATCGTAAATGTATCAGTTGTCTTAGTCGCAATTGAAATCTGTCAGTAAGTTAATTAACTGGCAATAAAGCTGTCAGTACCACCACCCTCCAACTCCATTCCCATCTCTGTATATAAGTGACTGACTGTGTGCAGTAGTCATTAGCTGCAGGAATGATCAGTCGACACCAACAATAAACAGTTTGAGCAGACGGATATCCCTAATAACGAAAATTAATGCAGCCCTAAAGAAGCTTGTACCGTATGCTGAAACTACCAACATATGAAATAGTAACTGTTTGTCGTAACAACTGATAAATTTCAAAGTAAGCACTTTTAACTGTAATGAATAGTTCAGTTGGGACATTAATGGGTGCTTGTTTCGATTGGTTTGGTCTGCACTTCCGCTCAGCCATAACGTGCTTTATTTTCTGATTTCGGTTTGTTTTGGGAGAAATAGAAGAATATATATGTAAATATCGATGGAGATAATGGATTTTTTAATAAAAGTGGATGTGTGTATATATTAGTAGCAACAGATAATATACACAGATAACAAAATATACGTAAATATTAACACAAATAGAGGTGGATATAAGTGAATATTGATGGAAATAGTATAAGATATGTAAATACTAGCGACGATATCAGATGTTTATGTTGTAACTGTTGGTAGAAATTGCGATGAAGGTGTATGTGATACGAAACCATTATTATTATTATTTCGGGGATGGTGTAAAGACAGAATCGTTTGACCTTTGGACATGTCTTGATATTTCTTCTGGCTTCAAATCCAGTTGAAGTCAACTTTGCTTTCATTCTTTCCGGGGCGATGAAATAAGTACGAATCAAGTACAGGGTCAATGTTAAAGACTAACACCCTCACTCAAATTTCAAGCCTTATACTCATGTTAGAAATAATTATCGTTCTAGTAAATAAAAGATTCCCTTGTTATTGCTCTTATTGTGTTTGCTTGCATAAAGATGTGTAACAAAGTACTTCGTTGTTGAGCTCTGGGACACGTCTTTTCTCTGTGAAATAAAATAATAGCAACAAGGCAGAAGTTTTCTTCAGTCATATCGCTTTGACGACATCTCGTAAGGTACAAGCACAAAGTGAACATCTGGAAAACAGCTAAATTTTCACCTGAACTACTAAGACCCGTTGTGCTTACTTTATTTTATCGGTATGTCTACACAAGTGTGCCCTCCCACCCATCGACTTTGTTTCCTCAATGGATATTTCTGGATGAAATTTTCTGCAAATACGCTTCAGTTGCTGAATTTTCCGATTATATCGGGATGTGATGTGAAATATTTTTTTTCTGTGAGTAGGGAGGGGGATTTCGGAAAATTCACACGTGTCAGCTTTGTTTCCTCATAACTTTAAGAAAAATTGGGTATCTTTTAATGAAATATTCAGCAGTTACCTTTCAGAATGTATAGATTATAATTATATCGGAATTTAATATGAACAAAAACAAAAAAGAAACAAAAAACTGTTGGACTTGCACACCTACATACTGACATACATCACATACATTTGCAAAATGAAACTTGACACTTAGAAAAGAATTATACCTCAGTATGTGCATGTATGCATGATGCGTGTTCGTTTTTCATTCTTCCTTTCTTTCTTACAAATTATATTCTGATATAATCTTAATCTACACTCTCTGAAAGGGATTTGTAGAAAATTTTCATAAAAATGTATTCATTTTTCCTGAAAGTTATAAGGAAACGAAGCTGACTTGTATGAGTTTTCGGAAACTTCTCTCCCCACGTGCGAATTTTTTAAATTTTTTTACTGCAAATTCCGATATAATCAGAATCTACACCATCTGAAGCGTATTTGTAGTAAATTTCATTTTAAAAATCTACATCATTCTGGAAGTTATGAGGAAACAAAGTTGGTGGGAGAGGAGGGCACACTTACTTTAAGGCATGCCTTTCTACCTTTAGTCATCAGCCATATTGCAGATTGTACCAACCACAATATTATTGCCATAGTTACTCTTAGTCACACCTTCATTAAAGACTGAAACACAATCATTTGTAAATTCAAATTACATGACTCTATCACTAGTGCTGGTGTCACAAAGAAAGTGCCCATTGCACTCTGTAGAGTGCATTAGGAAGGCTGTTTTCGTTATTTGATATTGTATCAGTTTATTGATTTTAATTTGTGTTTGAGGAATGTTGGCAGTGTTTAGCTCTAAGTCACCTATGACCAATAGGCATTTCAGCTGTGTCAGTCCCTCACCTATCTCTTCTTCAAAGGGAATTCACCTACAGAAACCATGACGAGGCAAGACATGTTCACCAACCCATCTAGGAGGGCAGTAAATCTTTATAAGAACTTTCTGACATCCTGTACCAACTCATGCCAACACGGAAAACAGATGTAAAATGATGATGAGTTCAGTGTGATCCTAGATGCATTTAAGTAACAATTGTGGTTGATTTGGTTGCTATTTCTAGTGGTCTTATACAAACTAACTCAGCTTGAAACGCATTATGGTGACTAACCTGTAGAGTGCACCACATTAAGGTGACTATTCTCTATTAGCTACCCCTGTATTATACTCAGTCATTGATTGCAATTTAAATTCCCAGTTCAACTACTTTCTTCTTCAATTTCAACTCCCGCTCGATGACCGCAGCAAGTTCTTAAAAAAAATTTATCTTACTATATTTTTTATTCGTTGTTAATACGTTTATTCATACACTGTTACGAAAATTTAACCTTTTTTAAGATACTTTCAAGCCTTCGCCATAACTTGATTTATCTTCCTATCTCTCTCTCTACAATATTTAACCGCAGGCTGCCTCAAGCCGTAATCCCATCTTTTTCCCATCTTTCAGTCATTGGCGGTGCGCCCGCCCCCCCACCCCCACCACCAATACCGTTGAACCCCCGCCCCCCCCCCACCCCCACCACCAATACCGTTGAACCCGCCCCCCCCCCCCCCACCAATACCGTTGAACCCGCCCCCCCACCCCCACCACCAATACCGTTGAACCCGCCCCCCCACCCCCACCACCAATACCGTTGAACCGCCCCCCCACCCCCACCACCAATACCGTTGAACCCGCCCCCCCACCCCCACCACCAATACCGTTGAACCCGCCCCCCCCCACCCCCACCACCAATACCGTTGAACACTGTTCTCACCCCCACCACCAATACCGTTGAACACTGTTCTCACCCCCACCACCAATACGTTGAACACTGTTCTCACCCCCACCACAATACCGTTGAACACTGTTCTCACCCCCCCCACCACCAATACCAGTATACCCCGTTCTCTCTATCTACACCGGATACACCTTACTCATCTACACTGGGTACGCCCTACTCCTCCTCCTCCTCCCACTACCACTTCTCCTCATATGCTTAAGACAAGCTGCTAGCGCCATAGCTCATCAACTGCCCACCGATCTTACGCTTCTCCTGACACTGCCTCAATCCGACCATCCCCTTTTAGTACCCTCCCGCCTCGTCACCTACCCATTCTAAGTACCCCCCACCCATTCTAAGTACCCCCTACCCATTCTAAATACCCCGGATCCCCAAGTACCCCGGATCCCCAAAATACCCCAGTCCCCAAAGTACCCCGGACCTCGTTGCCCCCGTGCCGCTGACACGTTAAAATGCTCGAATCCGATCGTGACGATGCCGGACCCTCCGGCCCCTGTGCAGGTGGCACGTAAAAGCACCCAATCCACTCACGGAGTGGTTGGCGTTAGGAAGGGCATCCAGCCGTAGAAACTCTGCCAGATTCAGACTGGAGCCTGGAGCGGCCCCTGGCTTCCCAGACCCGGTCAAACCGTCCAACCCGTGCTAGCGCGGAAAGCGGACGTTAAACGATGATGATGATGATGATGATGATTGATAAAAAAAAATGATCTGAAGATTTATATAAATACTAGCAGTATCGGGGGGCATTGCTCAGGTTTGTTTCAACCCTTTAGAATTGGAATTTTTGGAAAGTAAAAAAATTTGCATTATGTAGCTTGTTATTCTCTTTAAGTGAACATTTTTCTTGTTGAAATACACTGAAAAATGGTGACACAGCAGTCAAAAAATCGTAAAAAATAGGGATTTTCATAGAAAAAAAGCATCTTTTTTATGTAAATAATTTTTGGTCTTAACATGGTCCGATTTGAATTTTATCTTCTACGGAATGAAGAGCAAGCCTTCTTCTATCATACTCTTAATTTTGGTCAACTTGCGCCTCAGGGTCTTGGAGGAGATAGTGTTAGTTGAAGGCTACCAAACCTGCCACACACAGACAACTTCAGCTTTATATATATAGATTTCAGTATTCTAAATGAATTAGCACCAAAATCTTAGCTGTCTCTAAAACCATTATCAAAGTCTTTATGAATAGAATATGTTCCTAATAAATTACGCAGTTAATTTCTATAACAAAGCTAGTTAATTATTCTTATAGTTATGCTCTATGTTAGTCCACTCTTTTGCTTTATTTTGAAGTAAGCTCCAAGCACACAACATTATTTATCATTGATTATTTATTACAGTATTTTTAAGCACACACTTAAATTTTCTTTTCTTTAATTTCAGGCCTGGTATCTTGAAAAGTGGACTTTTACTAAAAGATGTTTAATTCAAGCATGTGGCATTCATCAGGTTCTTAAGTTATGTTATTTAGAGGACATTTTTTAAAATATGCTTTAGTCAATTCCATTATGAAATTTAGTAAAAAGATCCAAATTAAGAGGATTAAATAGTTTTGTATAAATGTGTTCCTAGAAAAGAAAGAAGATCTAGGCATTTACTGCTTGTGTTTCCTCTTATGAACATCTGTTGATGGAAAAAATGTTACACACACAGGCAAAATGTCACAGATGTGAAGTTTGTGGGAAAATATTATCTAACAATTTTAAATTATTGGCTCACAACCGTACTCATACGGGTGAGAAACCATACAGTTGTGAAACCTGTGGGAAAGCATTTTCACATTATGGCTCCTTTGTAGTACATAAACGTGTTCACACAGGAGAAAGACCATACCACTGTGAAATTTGTGGTAAAACATTTTCTTACATTGGTCACTTGACAAGACATAAACGGAGCCATACTGGAGAACGTCCATACGTTTGTACGGTTTGTGGGAAAACATTCCCCGATGTTACTCGTTTTTCAGATCATAAACGTATTCACACAGGGGAAAAGCCTTACCAATGTGAATTTTGTGGAAAAACATTTACTCTGAAAAACCAGCTAAAAGTTCATAAGCGAATTCATACGGGTGACAGACCTTACCATTGTGATGTTTGTGGGAGGTCATTTGCTCAGAACGCTCACTTGACCGGTCATAAACGTACTCACACAGGAGAAAAATCATTCCACTGTGAAATTTGTGGTAAATCCTTTACGCAAAATAGTAGCTTATCTGTTCATAAATATACTCACCTTGAAGAAAAACCATACAACTGTGATATTTGTGGGAAAGCCTTTTCTCATAATCGTTTGTTATCAAATCATGCACGTACCCACACAGAAGTTAAACGATACCAATGTGAAATCTGCGGGAAAGCCTTTCATCGAAAGAGTGCCCTTTCAGTTCATAAACGTAGTCACACAGGTGAGAAGCCATACAAATGTGCACTTTGTGAGAAAACATTTTCTCGAAGTGGGAGCCTTGCAGTTCATGTACGCATTCACACTGGTGAAAAGCCATACCATTGTGACTTGTGTGGCAAATTATTCTCTGGAAAGAGTAGTCTTTCAGATCATCTACATTTTCACTCCAGGAGAAAATCATACCACTGTGAAGTATGTGGCAAAACATTTTCTCAGGGTCGTACCTTAATTATTCATAAACGCATTCATACAGGAGTGAAGCCCTACCAATGTGATACTTGTGATAAAGGATTTTCTAAAAAATGTTATTTATTGCATCATAAGTGTATTCAGATTAAAAAAGAATCACAAATTTTGTGATTTTTGATTGATAAAAAACGTCACAGATTGGTTTATACTAGAGAGAGACTGTTATGTTTTGGAACTGTGAAACCAGTATTTTATTCCTGCTTAACTTAAAGTGAAAAGTCCTTCTTTATAAACTGTACCTTAATGAGAATTTGTTCTAAAAAAGATTCATTCCTCTGTGATAATTATCCCATAGCTGAGATCAGGAATATATTTCTGAGTGTGGGAATATAATAGCAATGTACTTTTTTAATTTTTAATCCAATAACATTAATAATATTTACTGTGCGATTTCTTTTTTATGTATTTGTTTTTTTACATTTCTTTTTTACAACTAAAACAAATTTCATAAAAGTTTTTAATTAATTAGCTTTGAAAATTTCTATGACATTTTCCTGTTGCAAATATATATTTCAGTATGAGATTGTTCTGAATTTAGCCCAGTTGTGACATAATAAGTTATTTTTAAACTAATGATTTCATCTGTTTCTTGGTTATTATGTTTTAAACTCTTAAAGGTGAGCTGAGCTGGCAGAATCATTAACTTTCTGGACAAAATACTCAGCAGCATTTCATATATCTTTACATTTTGAGTTCAAATTCTCCTGTGGTTGACTTTGCCTTTCATCCTTTTGGGGTCGATGAAAAAAGTACCAGTTGAGCACTGGGGTCGATGGCATCATCTAGCCCTCTCCCTAAAAATTCCAATATTTTACTAATGTTGATGTATCCCAAGGTTTGATGATGTGTCAAGCACACATTTTACGTTCTGTATAAATTCTTGTTACTTCTTACAGGACTATGTAGAGGACATGAGTTTTCATTTCATTGACAAAAATTCACTCACATCATGCTTCTTCTACCCCACTGACTTCTACTGCATACCTCAGCATGTCTACCCAATTTATTTATCTGCCTCTCTGTAATGACGGGGCTTCTCTGCAGTCACTCAACCTGTTAGAAATATCAGTCAAATCTTCCTACTGTCTTAAAAAGGGAAGAATATTAAAAACAGATGGTCATTGCTTGAATGTTTCCGATCATAGGTTTGCTCTATCAGTGCAGACCTGGGGCTAAGCAACAACTTTCATCATTCTTTTTGTGTTTTATCAACCAGATCTTACACTAACCACTTTGCACTTGAACTCTAAACCTTGATTCTCCTACAGATGTCCGCCTATAAAAATTCAAACTGGACATCAATCCCATTTTTCTTGGAGGTCATAAGAACAACAAAAGCGTTGCACTTCTTCTCTTGTCTAATTGGTATATAAATACAGAAATAAAAGGTTGCCAATTGAAATTGATCATTATTTTCTAGTGGTTGTAATCCCTCATGACTAGAGAAAATATTGTCACTTGGTGGGTATCTTTTCATATTATTTATAATGTGGAATACCATTGAATACCTATTTCTTTATTACCCACAAGGGGATAAACACAGAGGGGACAAACAAGGACAGACATAGGTATTAAGTCGATTACATCGACCCCAGTGCGTAACTGGTACTTAATTTATCGACCCCGAAAGGATGAAAGGCAAAGTCGACCTTGACGGAATTTGAACTCACAACGTAACGCAGACAAAATACCGCTAAGCATTTCGCCCGGCGTGCTAACGTTTCTGCCAGCTTGCCGCCTTTATTATAGACCATTGAATACCATCACATGTTGCTTGTTATAAGCACCAATGTGCTGCATGTTTTTATGTGGCACTGCATAATAGTTGTACCCTAATGAGGGGAATTGAAATCTGTACTTCAAGCTTCAAACACTTGTCTGATTTGCAGTACTGCTTAAGGAGACTAACTGCCCCTTCTCTGCCATATCTGCTTATAACTTGGTACATTGGGTCATTTGCTAGGTAGGTCTTTTCTCCATGGATATGGCACATTATTGATTGCTTGATACATGGTCATGTGAGAAGAGACAGTGCTGGTTTGGTAATGTGATGCTGACAGCTCCATAAAGAAGTGCTGATCTCTCAAAGTGGATGGAAGTCATGGGATGAAGAACTGAAGAAGCTGAACCTTTCAGGCAAGATGACAAAGGGCAGAGATAATGCGACAACATGAAAAAGTGCCTGTGTAGCAACGCGTGAAAGCATCCATGCAGCATCACATAAAAGCACGCAGCACAATCTGTAAAGTGGTTGGCATTAGGAAGGGCATCCAGCTGTAGAAACCATGCAAAATCAGACTTGTCTGGTGCCCCCCCCCACACACACACACACTCAGCTTGCCAGCTCTGGTCACACTGTTCAACCCATGCCAGCATAGACAACAGATGTTACATGATGATGAATATGTTTATTTGTTGGCAGTAAAATCCTTAGTCTATTGAGTTAGCATGAATTCAATATACACTGATCAAGCTCACCTTGACTAATAAACATTGACATGTTCTTCTTGATATATATTTATATAGTGTTGTATGGTAAGCAAAACTGATTACTTCTATGGAAAAAAGCTTTAATTTTAATTTTTTTATTTTGCTTTCAGTTTTGTTCTATTAGAAACTCAATATTAAATTCATTTAAGTTTTGTGGTAATACAGTGCTACCATAGCATTCTTACATAGTGTGCACCTAACTTTAATAAAATAAATAAATGTGCTCTTTTAAAGCTGAGCCAGGCTCATGGGCTCAGTTTCCCAGTTTCAATGGTGTATGTGTTCCCCAGCTGAATGGAATGCCAGTCCATCGCAGCATTACTCATTTTTGCCAGCTAAGTGGACTGGAGCAACGTTAAATGAAGTGTTTTGCTCAAGAACACAATGCGTCGCCTGGTCCAGGAATCGAAACCACAATCTTATGATTATGATGCTGACATCCTAACCACTAAGCCTTCGCCTAAAACTAATAAGCTTCTTTAAAATATTCAACAAATTATATATGAGCTCGCAGAATCATTAGCATGCCAGGTAAAGTGTTTAACAGTATTTCATTTGTCTTTATGTTCTGAGTTCAAATCTACTGATGTTGACTTGGCCTCCTTTCATCCTTTCAGGATCGATAAAATAAGTATCATTTGAGCACTGGAGGTGATGTATTTGATTTAGACCACCCCACCCACCGAGTTGCTGGCTTTGTGCCAGGGTTTGAAATCAGTATTATGAATTAAAAAGAAAAAAAACAATGACGATCAGTCTTTAAATGTGTTTCTTCATGGAAGCAAGATATCATTTGGACGAGGGGCCTCACAGAAGCAATGACAGGAGACTGAGACCTTTGGATATATGCTGTGATTGAGAAGACCCAGCAACTAAAGTGAGATCGCAGCCATGGCCGATGATATTGTTGCATGTCTGGCCCATTTAAAAGTACCCTTGATGCGTCGGGCAATATGATATGCTTGAGAAGATCTGTTGAATCAAGTAAAACCCAAATCATAGCTGTAGCAAGTGTCCCCTAACTGGCTCCTGTTCCAGTGGCAAGTAAAATGCATCATCTGAACTTAGTTGATGCTAGTGTCCCCTGACTGGCTCCCATGCCGGTGACATGTAAACAGCACCATCCAAATATGGTCGATGCCAGGTCTGCTTGACTGGCTCCCATGCCAGTGGCACATAAAAAGCCCCATCTGAATGTGATCAATGCCAGGTCTGCCTGACTGGGTCTTGTGCAGGTGGCACGTAAAAAGCACCCACTACTCTCTGAGTGGTTGGCATTAGGAAGGGCATCTAGCTGTAGAAACATTGCCAGATCAGATTGGAGCCTGGTGCAGCCACTGAGTTTCCAGACCTCAGTCAAACTGTCCAACCTATGCCTGCATGGAAAACAGGCGTTAAACGATGTTGATGATGATTAGTTAGTTTGGTCTGTTTTGATTAGTTATCACATACTGTATTCTTTTTCTCATGATTTGGTGTCTGAACCCAGTAATAGAATGTATAAATGCTGTGTAATATCAATAGATGTTATTTGAAGATCATAGATTCTACCAAAGCAACACTTATGTACAACAGCAGATAATTTTCTTTCCATTATATTACAATCTCAGAATGGAAAAATATATTCTCTGCTGGTCAATAAACCAATTTAGCTATGGTAAGCTTCCTTGACCTCAATAAAATAATACACATAATAAAAACTTACATTTGATATTGGATAAGGACACAAAAAAGGTTGATGTTACAGATTACTGAAATGAACAGAGCATTCCACATGCTATTGTTTTATGTATACGATGGTAGAATTGTTAGCATTCCAGACAAAATGCTTAGTTACATTTTTTTTCTGGCTTTATTTTCTGAGTTCAGAAACTTTGCCCTTCATCCTTTCAAGGAACAAGGAAGGGAAGCTAGTTAAGTGCCACTTCTTTGACAGTGTTGTCGTTGGACCCTAATTCAGCAGACCTATAATTCAAAAGCATCCTAGTTGAAATCAGCCTTCTTTTTTTTTCTTTTTTTTTCTTCTCAGGCATAGTTTATTTTCGACTATGTTATTTAACCTTTTACTATTTAAATTAGCCATATCTGGCCAAAAAACTGACCAGATCCCAGCTCTCATACCTACTCTACACTGTCATTAAAATATATATAATCAAGTGATTATAATATTGAAGCTATGGGATTATACCTGATAAAGTCAAAACAATGTGAAGAAATAAGCAATACATTTGACAAAGAAATAGAATGCTAGAGTTAGTGTATCCTTCCATTTCTTTTTAAAGCTGGTGGATTTGTTTGAGAGAAATTTAATTGCTATCTCTAGCTTATTGCCTCATTCCAAAACAGTTATACATGACTTTCCAACCACATGGTTTTGGGTTCAGTCTCACTCTATGGCACCTTGGACATGTGTCTTCTTGTGAGTGATTTGGTTGACAGAAACTGAAAGAAGCCTGATGTGTGATAGTTGTGTCAGCTATTCAAGTGGTGTACTTTATTTTCACTCATCTCTGCAAATATATCCAGTCATATCTGCTATGTCTCTCTCTCATTGATCGACCATATTTGTCTTGAGGGCTTGTGGGTGCTGCTGTTACATATAAAGTGCCTGTACTTGTGGAACATAAAAACACCCAGGCATTCCATACAAGGTACCAAGTGTAAGCTATGGACACACAAGAGATGCAGTGGAATAACAGGAAGATTTTCAGAGAAAGTTGTGTTTGTATGTGGAAGAGGCACAGGTACAGGCATGGCTCTGTGGCAAGAAGCTTGCTTCCCAACCATATAATTCTGGGTTCAGTCCCACTGTGTGGCACCTTGGGCAAGTGTTTTGTACTATAGCCCCAGGCCAACCAAAGCCTTGTAAGTGGATTTGGTAGACAGAAACTGAAAGAAGCCTGTTGTATATATATCTATGTGTGTCTTTGTACCCCCACTATCACTTGACAACCGATGCTGGTGTGTTTATGTCTCTGTAATTTAGCAGTTTGGCAAAAGAGACCAATGGAATAAGTATGGGGTTTACAAAGAATAAGTCCAGGAGTCAATTTCTTCAACTAAAACCCTTTAAGGTGGAGCTCCAGCATGGCCACAGTCAAATTACTGAAGCAAGTAAAAGAGTAAAAAAGAAGCCATAAAAACTATAGATACTTAGGAAATTGATTTTCTCAAATGCTCCAGAAGCTCTTTAGAAGTAGTAGATAATTTCTGCTACCAAGGGGACCTAATTAGCAATGGTGAAGGATGTACCAAAAGTGTAATTGCCAGAATAAGAATAGGATGGAGGAGAGTTCAATAAAGGCAACAATGCAATGGAAAGTGCAAAGAATATTCATGCAGTATATGGAGATTGGACAATAAGCATAAGCCAATGTCAATGGTGGTTCCAGAAATTCCGAACCAGAAACTACAGCCTAAAAGATGAGCCTCGTCCCGGAAGATCTGTAGGGCTCGACAAGGACATCCTGCAAATCCTGGCGGAACGAAATCGCATCGTAACTGTTGAAGAACTAGCAGAGAAGCTTGGATTTGGTCATTCAACCATTCATTGACTCCTGCATGCCATCGGAAAAGTCAGCAAATTGGGTAAATGGGTTCCCCACAAACTTTCCAAGTCTAATTGCGTGCAGAGAGTGAATGTGTGCTCTTCTTTGCTGTCACATTTTACAAATGAACCCTTTTTTTGGACCAAATAGTGACTGGTGGTGAGAAATAGGTTCTCTGTAAAAATGTCAAGCACTGAAGACTGGGTAGGAGAAGGAGAAACACCAGTACCCCAGGCTAAAGAAGGTCTTCAGCCATGTAAGGTGTTGTTATCTGGTGGGATATGAAAGGCTTAGTCCACTTTGAACTTTTAAACCCAAACCAAATGATAACAAAGGAGAGCGGCTTAAGTCAGGGCTAGAAGAAAAACAACCGTCTTTGGTTTCAAGATGAAAGGTGCTCTTCCATCAGGATAATGCTCAGCAACGTACAGCAAGGATGACATTCCAAAGGCTGGAGCAGTTTGAATAGGAAATGATGCCCCACCCACCATATTCGCTGGACACTGCCCCATCTGATTATCATTTATTCCAGTTTTCAAAATCACTTGGACAGAAAAAATATATGAGGTCAGAACAGTACTGGAGGAGTATTTTTCATGGCGAACAAGTGAATTTTCGGAGAGGGTTCCGTGCAAGTCTACCAGATAGATGAAAGAGCATTGTAGAAAATGAATGAATATATTTTAGATCAGTAGTTCCCAACCTTTTTTATGCCCTGCACCCCTAAAAACTTTTAATGTTCTTGCTCTCCTTAAAGTAATAATTTATATAAGAATAAAAGTGCCCAGGGCAATTGCCCTCTTTGACCCCCTATAAATCCTGCCCTGCTCGCACCCCCTAGTTGGGAAACCTTGTTTTAGATTAAAAAAGAACTTAGTTTATCTTAATTTTGTAAAATAATAGAAGTATAAAAAACGCATTATTTATGGGATGACCCAATACCTCTGTTGGCAACCAAAGATATCTCTCTCTGAGTGAAAGAAAGATTGTGTTTTGTCTGTGTAAGAACAGCAATGTTACATGGTAGTGGGACATGGGTCCTGAATGGAGGAATGAAGCTAGTATGCTTTACTGAAAGTGCAATGTCAGTGTACGTGTGCAAGAGCCCTTATGTACTGAAAGAAAAATTAGGCATAACAGGAATTAGATGTATTGTGCAAGAGAGAAGACTGTTGTTCTGATTTGGCCATGTGATGCATATGTATGTGGACAGTTGCATAAAGAAGTATTGATCACTAAAAGTGGATGGAAATCATGAAAGAGAGAGACCCAGGAAGACATGGGACAAAATACTGAGGGTTGATCTCAAGACACTGAGCCTTATGAAGGAGATGACAAAAGACCAAGATATCTGGTACCTTGCTGTACTCAAGAGACCCATCCACCACAGTAGAATTGATATCTTAAACCATCTTAGTAAATGCCTGTGTGAGGAGCTCTGCCCTCTGAACCATTTCCCTCCACCTTTCATCCTTTAACACCCATCACCTCTCTATCACCAGAGAACAGAATAGGCACATACTACATACCCCTCTTTTCTTAGGTACCTTCTTCCCCACCTCAAACCACTTCTGTTTCCCATTATCTTCACCTGCTTACTGTATCCACCAATAACCTTCTTTCAATGCCTTCACTCCCCTCTGTTCTTCATCATTAACACCTTGCTTATCTGCTATCACCTTCAACGATCTCAGAGACCTACTGCAAACCCCATCTCTGAGCCTCCCCTATATTTCACGCCATCATTTGCCAGTTACCTTTACCCTGCCCACCCAACCAGTTCAAACTTCTGTATCACCCTACTTATTCTCACCATCCTTGATGCCCCTCATTTCTGCCACTATCTCTCTCACTATTGCTCTCTTTATCTCATTCTCCAACCCACCGTCCTTTTTTTCGACTGGAGTATTCATGTATCAGCTCTACAGCAGGACACCTACCCCTGTCCCTCCATACCTCTTATCTCTCAACTGACACAAAGCCACACACCCCTCACTACTCCTCCCAGCTGAGGTGGCACTGTCAGTGCTGGTGCACGTAAAAGTACCCAGGTCACTGTATAAAGTGTTCAGCGTTAGGAAGAGCATCTTGCTGTAGACACCATGCCGAAACAGATAATGGAGCCAGTGTAGTCTCCTACCTTACCAGCTCCTGTCAAATTGTCCAGCTCATGCCAGCCCGGAAAAAGGACGTTAAATGATGATGATATATTTGTTCTTCGCGTCACTGTTATGACTAGCTCCCCAGGACCTGCACTATAAATCGGTTCTCTGGAATCATTCCCCACCACACCAGCTTATGTCTTTCATGCAAAATTCTTTAAACAATATAACAATGTAAATACATGTTTAAAGAAAAAGAAGTTCGACTGTAAAACATTCCGAATAAAACATTTCGGCGCTAATCCAGTTTCCACCTTTTGCCTTTCATTTAATGATTTCACTTTTCACTCCTGAACTTTTTCTCTGCATGGTCTCTCGACTTACGAAGAGGAATGATTAATCTTTCTGAAATTATGCTCTCCAGTTCTTTAAAAAAAAGAACACATTGTAAGTACCTTTTATTCAAAAATAAAAGACGAGGTGGTCAAAAAGCAGGGTACTTTGTTAATGTTTACATTAACTCTCGGTTACGAAAAAAAATGTGTAATAGGTGTAAAAAAAAATGCGTATTAAACGAATATGAAGACAAAAAATTTGCGCTAACGAACCGGGGCGTAGGGAGAGGAATTTCGGAAAATTCACACGATTCGATTTTTACCCTCTTAACTTTTAAGGAAAACGGGTATCTTTTAATGAATACCTTTCAAACGGCATAGATTACGATTATAAAGAAATGTGTGAGGAAAATGTTTTTCCGAGGGAGTGGGGAGACGACCTTCGAAAGGAAGAAATTCATAAATTACTTTTTTGCTTGAGTGTAATGGAAATAAGTTCGAAAAAAATTTCTTAGATTCATTTATTTTTCATTTAATAGAAAAAGGTTTTTAAAAAGATCCCAACGGTGGAGGTGTGCTAAAAACAACAGCTAAATCGCCCTTAACTTTTTTTTCCGTTGTAAGATCATATTCAACGCCGTTTCTCTCACTATGATGCATGGGGTCTTTTAAAACTCTTTTCTATTACTAAATGAATCTAAAAAATTTTTTTCAAACTTTTTCCATAACACTCAAGCAAAAAAATTATTTTTCTCTTCGAAAGTCTTCTCCCCACCCCCTCGGAAAAAAATTTCCCTACAAATTTCTTTATAATCGTAATCTATGCCGTTTGGAAGGTATTTGTATAAAATTTCATTAAAAGATACCCATTTTCCTCAAAGTTATGAGGGAAAAAATAAGATCTTGTGAATTTTCCGAAAGTACCCACCCCACCCTCATCCCGGTTCGTAAGCGCAAATTTTTGTTTTAGTATTCATTTAACACATTTTTTTACACCCATCACACTTTTTTTTTGTTTTGTTTTGTTTTCGTGACCGGGAGTTAAAGTAAACATTAACCGAGTACTTGTAACTATTCGATCAGGGCTGATCCAGAACTGAACAACAAAGCGTAACGAAGTTATATGTTTTTGTAAAAACAATAGCGAAGTAACAAGTGATTATATGTATCTTACAATCTCATAATATTTTAAAAACAAACAATCATGATCAAACAAATCGACACTACAAATGCCTTGATCATTGTGCTTTGTTCCTTTGCAATCATTTCCCCGAAATGTTTTTCTTTGTGTTTGTTTACAGAACATAAACACGCCGTGCGTTAAAAGTGAAAGTGTTGAACGAAAAACGAAAGTGATCCAGCGACGATTTTTCGTCTGCGTTATAAGCACTTCCGGTTCGATAATTACAACTAGATTTTCCTCATCGAAGCTGAATAATTCTAATTGAATAGACAGATAAGTAAATCCGATTCGACCGTGACCATCACGTCTTTTTTTTTTTTTAGAGGTATGTAGAATCACATTATCCAATATGCCTTTCTTTATTGAAAATAGGGAGTCAACTGAAGGAATTAAGGTGTTAGGTTGAGCAACCGGCTAGTGGCTACTTCGTCAAATCATTTCTCTCAATACAGTTTTATTCGGCTGATTACATCCAAGCCAACACGATCGAGTTGTCATATGATCAAAAGCGTTCCAACCAGGACCTTCTCTATTTTAAAAGTGTAGAACTAAATTGTCTAATATCTTTATGAAAAAGGTAAGGCGTGATTCAAGGGAGATTTCTAGTAGGTTGACCGACCCTTTGAGGTTTCCTCATTATCCCATTGGTAAAACATGACAGCGATGACGACTCTCTGTCATTTCCAAGAAACATAAACTGTCAGAAGTCCCCAAAAATGTTTCTGTAAAATTAGTAAAGTTTGAAAATTGGTTCAATTCTAACATTATCTGTGAATTTGATCTGTACATCCAGTTACTACCACAACACGCCGCCTTTGAATTTTGGTTTTAGTTGTGTAATGTATTAATTAAAAGGTTGAAGGGATATTCAACTGTGCAAAAATAGATTGCAGTTTTGTTTATTGTTGATGTTTACCAACAAGATCGCACATTTTAGGGGAGGGTACAGTTGCTTACATGGACTTCAGTACTTGAATTGCTCTTGATTTTATTGGGCATAACTACACAAGCGTGCCTCACTCCTGACTTTGTTTCCTTGTAAAATGGATATATATTTTAATGAAATTTTCCACAAAAAACGTTTCAGGGGTGTAGATTACAATTACGTCGTTGTGAAAATGTTTTATTTATTACTAGCAGTATCGCCCGGCGTTGCTCGAGTTTGTAAGGGAAATAACTATATAAGCATTTTTAGAGAGTTATAGCCAAAATATAGCAAAAATGCATTAAAAATGGGAAAAAAAATTATGGTAAATTTTTTTTAAATCGTTGACTCATCGTAGACATTTTTAGAGAGTTACTTCCCTTATATAATAGCGAAAAAATGCATTAAAATGGAAAAAAAATTATGGTAAATTTTTTTTTTAATCGTAGACTCATCGTAGACGCGCGCTAATACCCAGAAGGGCTCGATATGAATCACGACTATAAGATACCCCGTTTTGGTTAAACTGCACCGCAAAATGTGGGAGTAGTTAGGAATCTAAATCGTAGGAGACAGGCACACAACCTCTCTTTTATATATAAAGATTTTTTTCCGGAGACAGATGAGAGGAGTTTCGCATAATTCACACGTCTCGGCTGTTTCCTTATTCGTTTTCATGGTGTAGATTACAGTTATGTTGAAAAAAATGTTTACTTTCGGGGACTATTCCACCCTGGCATTTGTAAAATCATCATCATTTAGCGTCCGTTTTCCATGCTAGCATGGGTTGGACGGTTTAACTGGGGTCTGTGAAGCCGGAAGGCTTCATCAGGCCCAGTCAGATTTGTCAGTGTTTCTACAGCTGGATGCCCTTCCTAACGCCAACCACTCCGCGAGTGTAGTGGGTGTTTTTTACGTGCCACCTGCACAGGTGCCAGACAGAGCTGGCACAACGGCCACGAACGGATGGTGCTTTTACGTGTCACCGGCACGGGGCCAGACAGAGCTGGCAAACGGTCACGAACGGATGGTGCTTTTACGTGTCACCGGCACGGGGGCCAGCCGAGGCTGGCAACGAACACGAACGGATGGAGCTTTTACGTGCCACCGACACGGGGCCAGAGAGAGCTGGCAAACGGCCACGAACGGACGGTGCTTTTACGTGTCACCGGCACGGGGGCCAGCCGAGGCTGGCAACGGACACGAACGGATGGTGCTTTTATGTGCCACCGACACGGGGCCAGACAGAGCTGGCAAACGGCCACGAACGGATGGTGCTTTTACGTGTCACCGGCACGGGGGCCAGCCGAGGCTGGCAACGAACACGAGCGGATGGTGCTTTTACGTGCCACCGACACGGGGCCAGACAGAGCTGGCAAACAGCCATGAACGGACGGTGCTTTTACGTGTCACCGGCACGGGGGCCAGCCGAGGCTGGCAACGAACACGTACGGATGGCGCTTTTACGTGCCACCGACACGGGGGCCAGACAGAGCTGGCAAACGGCCACGAGCGAATGGTGCTTTTACGTATCACCGACACGGGTACCAGACGAGGCTGGCAGCGGACACAGATATATGATTTGATTTTGATTGTTCTCACTGGTTTTGCCGGGTCTTCTCACGCACAGCATACTTCCAGAGGTCTCGGTCTCTGGTCATTTCCTTGGTGAGACCTAGAGTTCGAAGGTCGTGCTTCACCACCTCGACCCAGGTTTTCCTGGGTCTACCTCTTCCACAGGTCCCCTCAACTGCCAGGGTGTGGCACTTTTTCACACACCTATCTTCGTCCATTCTCGCCACATGACCATACCAGCGCAATCGTCTCTCTTGCACACATCTGATGCCTCTTAGGTCCAACTTTTCTCTCAAAGTACTTACACTCTGTCGACTATGAACACTGACATTACACATCCAACGGAGCATACTAGCTTCATTTCTTGCGAGCTTACGTAAATCCTCAGCAGTCACAGCCCAAGTTTCACTACCATGTAGCATGGCTGTACGTACACATGCATCATACAGTCTGCCTTTTACTTTGAGCGAGAGGCCTTTTGTCACCAGTAGGGGTAAGAGCTCTCTAAACTTTGCCCAGGCTATTCTTACTCTAGCAGTTATACTTTCAGCACACCCGCCCCCACTACTGACTTGGTCACCTAGGTAGCGGAAGCTATCAACTACTTCTAGTTTTTCTCCCTGAAACGTAATAGAAGTTGGTCTCTGCATATTTTCAGAGTTTATTGCTCCTGAGCATCTGCCACAGATAAAAACTATTTTCCTAGTTAGTCTTCCTTTGACATTACTACATCTCTTATGTGTCCATAGCTTACATTTGGTGCATCTTATAGAGTGAATATTCTTTTTAAAAACTGACATTTTTTCTGGCCAATGCTAATTCATCTCTGATAAGTGGTGGGTGCTGTAAAATTGGTAACTGGAGCAAAATGAATAACTTCTGATTCTCTCCTCATCTGTTTGAAACCGTTACATTACAAGTATTCCATCATTTTGGGGGAATAAAATTTGGCCATCATAGTTGTTTGAAATGTAGCTGACAGGTAAGTTTTTTGGGGTTTTTTCCAAGAAACTTTCCCCCAATCCGATTGTAATTGAGGTGGGGATGCGTGAAATATCTGCCTTCGTAGCTTTTTCCACAGTAAATTCCTACATAATCGTAATCTACTGCATTGGAAACCTATTTGCAGAAAATTTTATTTTAAAATACTGTTATTCCACTGTATAAACATCCTGTTGATAGTTTCATAAGTGCAACTGTCACATTGAACAATAGGGTCATATGTGGAAATTATAGCCCAAAATTATTGGAATAGTTATGTGCCAAAGAGAGAAGATATTGAATTCTTGTGAAAGAATCTTCATTGAAGTGGTTCCTTTTGCTAATGTTTTGTCTGCATTGAATTAAATTTTTCTGTTAACGTTTGGAGGAAGGGGTTTTGTCAAAGGCCTTTTTCGAGACCACTAAGATTCATGTGATTAATGTACTGTTTAACTGTTGCAAGTCAACAACTTGAGGGAAGATATGTACAGGGTGGGAATCCCAGAGAGTCGAAGTTCTAAAGAAGAAGGATTGGAAAAAGAGTTTTGTTGATCATCATTGAAGCAAAACTAAATATAATAAAAGAGATGGTTGTTTTCATATTTTATGTATATTACCATTTCTAATTATATAGCTTATGATGAGCTAACAAAGGATCCTCTATGTAATTATTTACCTTGCTAGAAATAGCAGATAAATCTCTCTCAAACCACAAATTTCAGGAAAGACACAGATAATGCAATTCTGGATTTAAGAAGAAAAAAAACACAGTAAGACTGGGTAGTTTCAGCTAAAGGGACAAGGGTTGATCTTGTGTTGAAAAACATCAACAATGTATCATGAGTCATAAACTATGATTTGTTTTCTTTCATTTCAGACTAACCATGTTGAAGAATGGATTTCTTCCTGACGATATCATAATTCATAACGTGACATTTATCAGCTAATCTAATGGTAACAATGTAATATGAGATATGTTTTCTTTAATAAGTTGTGACTAGACTGACGTTAGTAAAAAGTCATTTTCTCACAAATATATCGCAATTGAAACAGACCACTTCATGACAACATATCAGATCAGTAGAATATATTACTGTGATAATATTTTAAATTTGATTTCAACTGATTCAGTGAAAGAAAATGCATTTCTTTGTGATGGTTGAAAACAGGTTTTCATTTTATTGTAGATGTTTTTATGGAAAATAGTAGAATATATTGTCTATTAAGGCATTATGGGTCAGACAATGTTGGAAACAGAAGCAAAACCTTACAGTTGTCATATTTGTGGAAGATCTTTTTCTAAAAATTCTAATCTAACTGCTCATAAACGTACTCATACAGGAGAGAAGCCATACCATTGTGAATTCTGTGGTAAATCTTTTTCCCGTAATAGTGCAGCAACTTATCATAAACGTATTCACACTGGAGAACAACCATACCACTGTGAAATATGTGGCAAAGGATTTTCTTTTAACAGCAAGTTACTGCTTCATATACGTAGTCACACTGGTGAAAGACCATTCCATTGTGAAACTTGTGGGAAATCCTTTTCATGTAATAATAAATTATCATGTCACAAACGTATTCATACAGGAGAAAAACCTTATCAATGTAAAACCTGTGGGAAAGCATTTTCCCACAGTGGTCATCTATTAATTCATCAAAGAACTCATACGGGGGAAAAGCCATATGATTGTGAAATATGTGGGAAAGCTTTTACTAGTAGCAGTAGTTTAGGGGATCATAAACGTGTGCATACAGGAGAGAAACCATACCAGTGTGAGATCTGTGGGAAAGAGTTTTCATTCAATAGACATTTAAAAAATCACAGATTTAGTCACACTGGAACACCATATCCTTGTGAATTCTGTGGAAAGACATTTTCTTTGAAAAGCCAGTTATCACTTCATGAAAGGAGCCACTCAGGAAGCGGATCATACTCCTGTGAAATTTGTGGGAAATCATTCTTGTTAAAAGGTAGATTAAATTTTCATAAAATTATTCACACGGGGAATAAACCATTTGAGTGTGAAATTTGTGGGAAAGCCTTTTCACAAAAGTCTCACTTAAAAGATCACAAACTCACTCATACTGAAAGAACATTCCACTGTGAAATTTGTCTGAGAGTGTTTTCTCGTAAAGTACATTTATTAAACCATAAACACACTCACTCTGATGAAAAGCCGTACAAATGTGAATTTTGTGGGAAAGCATTTTCTCAAAGCCGTTATGTATCCCGGCATGTACGTACTCATACAGGAGATAACCCCTACCGTTGTGACATTTGTGGTAAGGTATTTACTTATAGTACACTTTTGTCTGATCATAAGCGGTCTCACACTGGAGAAAGACCATACCAATGCTTAACATGCGGGAAAGCTTTTTCTCGTAGCAGTAACTTATCGAATCATAAGTGGACTCATACAACAGAAACACCATTCCAGTGTGAAACTTGTGGGAAAACATTTTGTTCTAAAAGGAGATTAACTGACCATAAATGGACTCACACTGGGGAAAAACTGTACCGCTGTGAAACTTGTGGAAAAGCATTTTCTCGCAATAGTAATCTAACTCGTCATAAAAGTATTCATACAGGAGAAAAAATATACCAATGTGAATTTTGCGAGAAATTATATTATAAAAAGGAGAATTTAACAGAACATAGACGTACCCACACAGGAGAAAAACCATTCCAATGCGTAATTTGTGGGAAAGCATTTTCCAGAAACAGAAGCTTGTCAAATCATTATCTTATTCACAAAGGACAATGACCATAATATTATGACATTTGTCAAAATGTGATCTTGTTTAACCCTTTAGCGTTCAGATTAATTTGTCAAAAGTAATCCTTATTTATTCACATTTAAAAAAATTTATCTGATATTTTGTACCTTCAAGATAGGAAAGATGTAATTGCTTATTTTTGGAGTGACATTGCAGGGTAGGTGTGAGATGCATGTTCTGGCCAGTTTGAGCATAAAATGTGTAGAATATTTGGGCCGGATACAGCCGGTTTAAACGCTAAAGGGTTAAATGTTAAGTAGTCATGCAACATTAGTTCACAAATAAAATGTAACTTAGAAAATTATGGAATATTTTTTGAAAATTAACTTTTACAAACTTTTAATTAAATATATTGAGACAGAAGAGTCTTTATTACTGTGATGTTTGTTGTAAAACCTTGACTAGTATATAACATTTCACCATCTCTAATTGTTTAAATGTATATTCAATGCTCAGAACATTAAAAACGTTTATATTTAAATATGCTGTGAAGGTAAAATAATATTAATTGATGACTAACATTTGTTTTGTCATTTTCTCAGCAAGTACAAGACACAGCTTCTGCCATGTTTTTATCTTATTTCGTTTCCTCATTAAGTGAATGTCAAAGAATTGCTTTACAATTTTTTTTTTTCAGGAAAAAGGAATTCTTAAAAATTTCAAATAATAATGAAATACTGCATTTTGTGATAATTAGTAAAATGGTGGAAAACATTTTTAAATCACAGAAATCCAAGAAGTTAAGTAGGAATAAATATCTGGTGGAAGAAAAATATTGCCAGTCAGTGACTAATATTTTATTTCATCTTGGTATAATGTTGGCTTCAATTTTTGGCACAAGACTGACAATTTTGTGGGAGAGGGGTAAGTTGAATACATCAACCCAGTGCTCAGCTGGTACTTATTTTATCAACCCCAAAAGGCTGAAAAGCAAAGTCAACCATAGCAGCATTTGAACTTGGTACATAAAGATGGATGAAAGGCTGCTAAGCATTTTGCACAGCATGCTGTTCTGCCAGCTTGCCACTTCTCATCTTGACATAATATTAGTAATTTAATAAGCTGCCACTAGGTTATAGGACTAAGGTTAGACTATCAATAATTTCTTCAACAACAGGCGCAGGAGTGGCTGTGTGGTAAGTAGCTTGCTTACCAACCACATGGTTCTGGGTTCAGTCCCACTGCGTGGCACCTTGGGCAAGTGTCTTCTACTATAGCCTCGGGCTGACCAAAACCTTGTGAGTGGATTTGGTAGACGGAAACTGAAAGAAGCCCGTTGTATATATATATATATGTATGTGTGTGTATATATTCATGTGTCTGTGTTTGTCCCCCCCAACATTGCTTGACAACCGATGCTGGTGTGTTTATATCCCCATAACTAAGTGGTTCGGCTAAAGAGCCCGATAGAATAAGTACTAGGCTTACAAAGAATAAGTCCTGAGGTCGATTTGCTCGACTAAAGGCGGTGCTCCAGCATGGCCGCAGTCAAATGACTGAAACAAGTAAAAGAATAGAACAGACAATTCTTGAATTTTCTTAGTAAAAAGCTTAATCACATAAAGAGTGAGATATTTCTACAGATGATGAGCAATTGTGGAAGTAAATGTTTTAATGAAATTTCATCAGCTTCTAGAACTACCTAATTATTTTACTGGGTATGGTTCTCTAACTTGAACAAGATCAAATTCCGCTGAGGTCGACTTTGCCTTTCATCCTTTTGAGGTCGATAAATTAAGTACCAGTTACACACTGGGGTCGATCTAATCGACTTAATCCCTTTGTTTGTCCCCTCTATGTTTAGCCCCTTGCGGGCAATAAAGAAATAAGATTGTTTTGTTGTTCTACTGCTTTGTATTAGAGATCAAGGAAGATGTTGGTGCTTACAAACATGGTCATAAGAAAAATTACTTTTTATGAAGTGTTACAGGTCCCTAACTGCTTTGTATGTTTCTGTCTCAAACTGCTGATTATAAGGTTTGATATTACTCATATTAAAGTCTTAGCCTTTAATATATAATTTGTTCAACAGAGTTAGAGAGTTACTTCTTATTGCAAGCATTGAACCAAAATAGAAATACCTGACTAAATGGAACATCAGTAGAATTACTTAATCTTTGAAGGCCAAGTGGGTGGCAACATTGAAGTAAGCTAGGTACATATTTACTATGTGAGACATTAGTAGAATTACCTAATCTATGGTAATAAAGTACATGACATGGTCATGTACTTCATTATGTAAGAGACAAAATACTTTTAGAGATAGAATAGTAGTAAAAAAAACCCATTTGATTACAAATTTGAGAAGAGACATTTAATAGTGGTACTCCTTTGTGATAAAGGATGGTCCTGGTTCCATCAGTGCAGCCTGTTACCCTTTTCTGTTGAAAGTCGATGCTTATAATGTCTAATATCAGCTCCGTTTTTTTCAATGTATTGAAGTTATATGACCCTATAATCCGGAAGTATAGTAACTGTAACTGTGTGAGCTTCATTAATATATCAATGTATGTGTGAAATGTATACTCCTCCTTTCAGTCTCAGAGAACATTAGAATAAAAATTGACTTGGAGCATAATGGCCTAACCAGCTCAAACTAACATGAAAGAAATTAAAAAATGGTTATGATGTTGATAGTATATTTGCCAAAACTAACATCAATACAGTAGTGCCAGCTGTATGAAACAATACTTGAGTAATAAAGAATAAATTTTAATTCATTAGAATTACTGTTGTAATGAGAGGTAAACATAATGTCAATGATGAATGTTAAACACATCTGCTCAATGCAAAGGGACAATACCTCCAAAATTTATAATAATAACTGGATTTAAGAGTCTGACATACGTATCCACTCACACAAGCATACACACTACTTTTTTTTTTGCCTTTTACCCTTTACTTGTTTCAGTCATAAGACTGGCTATGCTGGGGTACCACACTGAAGAAATTTTAATCAAATTAATTGATCCCAGTACATTTCTTTTTAAAGCCTGGTATTTATTCTATCAGTTTATTTTGTTGAAAACCTAAGTTACAGGAATGTAAACACACCATCAAGTGGTAGTGGGACAAACACACATTTACAACAGGTTTCTTTCAGTTTCCATCCATCAAATCCAGCGACAAGGTTTTGGTTAGCCTGAGGTTATAGTACAAGATACATGTCCAAGTTACCATAAAGTGAGACTGAACATGGAACCCTGTGGTTGGAAAGCAAACTTCTTGCCACACTTGCACCTATAATTTGTAATTAAATAGTTGATTTCACTCTCCTTAGCATTCTGTCTGCCAGTATGGTATTCTGTGTGTGTGTGTGTGTGTGTGTGCATATATATCATCATCATTTAACGTCCATTTTCCATGCTGGCATGGGTTAGAAAGTTTAGCTAGAGCTAGTGAGCTGCACCAGATTCCAGTCATGTGTTTTGACTCAGTTTCTACAGCTGGATGTCTTTTCTAACGCTAACCATTTTACAGAGTGTATTAGATGGTTTTTTTTACATGGCACCAGCATGAGTGCTTTTCTATGTAGTACTAACAAGTGGCTTGTAAAACAAAAACCCCTTCAGCTAGGAGATTGTTTAGGGTATCAACTCTGCTGTGGTGGATAGGTCTTCTTGAGTACAGCAAGGTTCCAGATATCTCAGTTTTCTGTAATCTTTATAAGGCTCCTGTGTCTTTAGACCAGCCATTAGCACTTCATCCCATGTCTTCCTGGGAAACTGATTTTCTCAAATGCCCAAGAAGCTCTTTAGAAATAGTGGATAATTTCCACAACCTAGCAGTGGGGAGGATGTATGGGAAGTGTGATTACTAGAATAATAAGATGGAGAAAATTCAGAGAGCTTTTACCTCTATTGGCAACCAAAGGTCTCTCTCTTTAAGTGAAAGGAAGATTGTATAATGCATGCATACAAACAGCAGTGTTACATGGTAGTGAGATGGGCTTGAATGCAGAGGACATGTGAAGGCTAGAGGAATGAAGCTAGCTCCACTGGATGTCCAGTATCAATGTACAAGTGTGACAGAGTGTTTGTGGTTTCTTAAAAATAAGTGCTATAAAGGTTACTGCATAGGAAGTCCATTTACAAAATCTAATATTATATTGTTGGCCATTGGTGCCTACTTTTTCAGCACACTATCTGGGTTCAGAAGTATTTATAAAGGAGCCCTGTCAGGTTTAGATCCCCAAGACATGCAGTATGACAACAACATTTTACTATCTTAACACAGGTACAATGAGTACTGTGACACTAGGGTTCCATTATTAAAATTTAATTTTATATTATTGGTTGTGGGTTCCTTAAGCTCAGAAATATTTATATAATGTATATCACGTGATCACGTGACCGACCAGACCATCAGATGTTGTTACACATCGCTGGTCACAATGCGTTCGCATTGTTTTAGCCTTCGAATGACGCCACCCCGCTGGCTAAGCGAGCAGGCCAACAGAAGAAAGAGTACAGCAGGGATCACCACCCCCTGCCGGAGCCTCGTGGAACTTTTAGGTGTTTTCGCTCAATAAACACTCACAACGCCCAGTCTGGGAATCGAAACCGCGAGTTCGCTGCCCTAACTACTAGGCCATTGCGCCTCCACAATGTTGTATATAGATATATACAAATGTAAAAAGTGATATGTATTTCATTTCTAATTTGTGTAACTTTTCTTGTATTTTTTCTTGCCATAGAACCCATACATTATTCACTTATCAACATCACTATGCACCCACTCGTTATCTCAAAAATATCTTACAAATCAGACTTGCTCTAGTCAGAATTACATATTTTTTTAATGACTTAATCAGAAGAGGAAGGGCAATCCCATTATCTTTTACAAGATTTTCAGGACTGGTTATTCTTAGACCAGAGATAAGGTCTGAAGCCTGAATGTTTACTACAGAACATAACTGCTAGACACTCAAGTATCTTGTGGTGCCGCTAAACTAGGTAACAGATTAAGTCTTCCAACAAGAGCAAGAATGATCTGACTGATGGGCTTCTGTGCAATTTTACTCACAGCATTGGTCAACCAGAAATTATTGTAAGAGACACTTGCTCAAAGTGCTGTATGGTGAGAACAAACCCAGAACAACATGATTGCAAGACAAACTACTAAACTACATGGCTATGCCTGTATCTACCATATCAAAAAAAAACTTACAGGGTCACACCTGGAACATCTTTGATTATAGTCTTGTAGGATCTGAGTCAACCTAAACAACAGTAATGTTATATATCTTGTATTAGTCTCCTACTAGTAAATGATTTTCCCCCACACAAACATAAAACAATTTTGATTTCAAAGTATTTAAAACAATTTTTTTTTAGGCAAATAGTTAAAGCTTTATTGCCTTCATAGTGTTTACCATTTTACAAAATCAAACTAGAAAAATAGAAAAAAACAGAGAACACAAGTGAAAAAGTTAAAAAGAAAATGAGGACCCCCCCCCCAAATCACCACCTTGGCTTGAAAAGTTAGGGGTGCTAAGAAACCTCTCCAATAGCTATTGAGACACGCAACTTATAAATGATGAGAATCCTACAGATTGTAAATACTTTTTCTGTTGATATGGTAATGTTTTCTAACATTAGCATGATATATAGTTGATAAAATCGACTTTTGTATTGTATTTTATTGAACTTACATAAGTTTTGAGAATTCCAAGTCAGAATATAAAGGCTTGTAACTAAATACCACCAGACAATTCATCCAACGCTTTCTTGGCAAGCAACATACTATAAAAAGTCACTCCTAGTTGAGTTTTTGCATTTACCTAATTATGCCTTTTGTCCTTTATCTTCACAACTACCTACGATAACTAGAGAGAAGCCTCAGCCTATGTGAGCATGATCTGTTAGAAATAGCAGTCAAAGTTCTGGATTAACTCTCACTAGAAATCTCATATTTCATTGGAAAAGAAAGACAGTTTTTTCTAGCAGTCTTTCGGTAAAAGTCTATGACGTCATGAACAAGTGTGTGACATTGTGTTTCATCTGTTCGATAGAACTGAACAGTCAAACACATACTTGCACATATGCTCACTTATGACTGACGCCATATACTTATACCAAAACATTGCCGTTTTTCCTTCTTATTTTAGTATTTCTGACATTTCATATGAAATATGGGACTTCAAGAGACAGCTATTCTAGGATGGGACGATTACAACTGAAATGTTTTTGATCATAATGTTTGGTCAATCAGAGAGAGAAGTCCTGAGATAAAGTATATGTATGTAAAGAAGTTACAATATGTCTCAAAAATATTGTAAGATAACAGTGGATAAGGTTAAAGCATTTATCCTGCTCCCATATTTTAAAACTATTTATATCAATGAGCCAATCATAAATAAGAGTGATTTAAATGCTTTTCAAACAGGAAAAGACAGGACTAATGATTTTATCTTTGCCCATTGTTGCCTAACAATTGTTTCTAAAGAAACTTTGTAGCTTCTTATAGCTTCGAAATTAGGGAGTCCGAAATTATTAACAGTGATAACTTACACTCCCACGTTTCTCTAGAGTTATGTTCTCTTAATATTTCTTCAGTTTACACAAAAAATTTTGGTTAATTACTACTTTCCGAATCTGAAAAAGGGGAAAAAAAAGCATTTCAAAATTTTAATTCTTCCCCATCAATTTCTTAAATTTCCCTTTTTAATATAATTTTGGTTAATTACTACTTTCCGAATCTGAAAAAAAAAAAAAAAAGCATTTCAAAACTTTAATTCTCCCCCATCAATTTCTTAAATGTTCACTTTTTAAAAAAATTTGGTGGGGCAAAATACCTAGAAAAATACGAAGATTATGGATTCCAAAAAAAAAAAGAAGAAATTGTAAAATTTCAATTTTTCAAAAAAAATAAACAACCCTTCCTCCAATGTCAAGAAGTGAAATTAAAGTGTTTTCTCTACTGTTTCATGTATGCATAGAATTGTAAAATAGCAGACGTGAAAAGTATCTAAACAGAAAAACCGACAAGATAGAAACACGCTTTCAAAATTCTAATACGAATTACCGAAGAAAAAATTTCAAAACTTAAAACCCTTCCCTGCAAATTTCTTCATTTTGCACCTATTTTAGAAATTCTTTTTGGCAAAATACGTTGAAAAATACGGAGATTATGATTCTAAAAAAATTGTAAAATTTTAATTTTTCAAAAAAAAAAAAAAACCCTCCCCTCCACCCTATGACAGAAAGTGAAATTTCACCTACCCACTTTTTTCTTTGCCAAAGGGGCAAAGAATGAAAAAAAGATTGTGAAACGGTCTTCTTACAATTCGCAAACGATATTGTCAGGTCCCTTGTATCATTAATATCTGACTGGTAAAAGTAACTTATCGTCCAACATGTTTGTTTACATTCGCGAGTGCCCGTTTTCCGAATTTTATTTTTTAGTACAAAATATTTGGATCTTTTTGGTTTGAACGGCAGTTTTTTCTAGCGGTGTCATATGAAATTGTCACCCATAATTATGACCCTAGTATCGATCTATTGCATTTCAATCTGGGTTAGGGTTAGGGGGAAGGGTATCTTTGTTTTTCTTCAGAAATGTAAATAAACCCAATCTGTTTCTTAAACGAGGGACATATTCATACGGCACAGAATGTTGTTTACCTCAATAGACATCAGTGATTGGTTGAAATTGCAGAAATTGAAGAAAAAAACAACAAATATCTTACAAACTATAGATTTTTCTCAATAAAGCCAAGAGAAAATGATGTTTTATAAACATATTCTACCAGTATACGAAGTTTAAAATTTTTTAGTTACCTAGAAATTATGTTAAAAACTGCCGTTCAAACCGAAAAGATCCAAATATTTTAAAATAAATGAATCTTCCTAATTTTCTTGCACACTTCATTTATTTGACTATATTTCCCGTTTCGTAACTTGTTTGACAAGTGAGCGTCATATCCTTGGAGAGGTGCGCTTCGAAAGAAGCACCAAAGAATCATGCAAAACAAATAAAAAAAACGAAATTAATTAATTTGGTATTCTTTAATCGCTTCTTCCTCATTTTACTAATCAATTATGTTTTACTCTCATTTTACAAATCAATTTCCTGGATATCACGTAACATCCGATTATAAGTTTTCATAAACAACAAACCAACATTTCAGCTTAGAAGTTTTTATTTAAGACGAGCAAATATATTTTCTTAATGTTTTTTTATGTTTTCCTTTCAAAATAAATACCTATTTCTTTATTACCCACAAGGGGCTAAACATAGAGAGGACAGACATAGGTATTAAGTCGATTACATCGACCCCAGTGCATAACTGGTACTTAATTTATCGACCCCGAAAGGATGAAAGGCAAAGTTGACCTCGGCGGAATTTGAACTTAGAACATAACGGCAGATGAAATATGGCTACGCATTTCGCCCAGCGTGCTAACGGTTCTGCCAGCTCGCAACATCAAGAAGTTCACATAATTCTATTGGGGCTAATGCAGTTTTGTACCTCTCCTTGAAAAATGCATTTTTTGGAAAATCTCCAACATCTAAAACACAGGGATCTGAAAAAAATTTTTTCAAACAAATGCATCTTTTAAGGAGAGGAGCGAAACTGCATTAGCCCCATCCTATTTACATTGTTATTAGTAGTATTATGAGAGTCATTGTTAACTAACCGTATTCCATTAAAAACTGCGAATCTGCGACCTATAACTGGTCGGTCTAATTAATAATGATGATGGTTTTCAAAACATGTAAGTGCTACAAGCCTAGAACTTCCCATACCAGAAGTCAACAAGTGCACGATGTCATCAGGAGAGAATGCTAAAGCCTTGTTTTATCCAGTGTTCTGAGTCGCTTTGGTTGGTGCTGAGATGGCAATAGTATGTGTACTTATACTGTAAGCCCCTTATCCGTGCATTTTACAGATCACCAACACCAGTACTACTACTGTGACACCATCATCAGTGCTTCCTTTTCTGTGGTTCCATCATCGGTGCTTTTTATGTGACACCTCCAGTTTAGCATTTCATGTGGCCCCATCGCCAATTCTTTTTTCCTGGGACCAGCACCTGTGCCATTTATATAGCACTCTTACCAGTGCTTGTGATGTAGGTCCAGCATTTCTGTTTCATTCTGTGAAGATCTTTACTCTGTGTCAAGGTGCTCACTTGAAATAATTTACCACAGATCTTGCAGTGATATGTTTTCTCACCTCTATCAATGTCTGTGTATAGAAAATTCACTGCACTGGCAGAATTATTTACCACAGATATCACAATGATATGGCTTCTTACTAGTGTGCCATTTTTTATGAACATACATTGAGATCTGGAATTACTCGTAACAAAACCAGAGGGCAATGTATACAGACTGTGTCATAAGAAACCTTCCCAAGCACATGCTTCTGGGTTCAATCCCACTGCATGGCACCTTAAATGTGTGCCTTCTACAATAGCCTTGGTTTATCCAAAGCCTTCTGAGGAGATTAGGTTGGTGAAAACTTGTGAGTGGATTTGGTAAATGACACACATTCAATGTATTCTTTTCTATTCTAGGCAAAAGGATTGAAATTTTTGTGGAGGTGGCCATTTGCTTACATTGAACCCCAGTATGCAATTGGTACTTAATTTCTCATTCTGAAGAGAATGAAAGGCAAAGTCAACCGCGACGTAATTTGAACTCAGAATATAAAGACAGATGAAATACCTATTTTTTTACTACCCACAAGGGGCTAAACACAGAGAGGACAAACAAGGACAGACAAACGGATTAAGTCGATTACATCGACCCCAGTGTGTAAATGGTACTTATTTAAGCGATCCTGAAAGGATGAAAGGCAAAGTCGACCATGGCAGAATTTAAACTCAGAATGTAACGGCAGACGAAATACCATTAAGCATTTTACCCAATGTGCTTAGGTTGCTGCCAGCTAACTGCTTGACACTTTCAAAGTATTGGTTCTAAAATAACAGACGCCAGAAATATTTGCATATTTATTCACAATACGTTGGAGGAAAATGACAGGCAATATATGTTAGTTGCGTGTCAAAGGAAAAAAAATTTCATCTTGCTATAAATACTTGATTCATCATTATTTGACGTTTGTTTTCCATTCAGGTATATGTTGGATAGTTCAACTGGAGCTGACATGGCCTGCACCTGCACATGTTTCCCTTGTTTGATGTGGCTTGTTTTCAACTGCACAATGCATTTCCTAATGTCAACCATTTTACAGAGTGCACTGGGTGTTTTTTTTCTCTTTTTTATGTGACAACAAAACCGACAGGGTCACCAAGTACCTTGCAAGACAAACTAGCTCACAACTGGGAGGGAGGAAGGTAGTATTGAAGGAATGTCACTTTGTGCCAGTTGACAGGTTTATGGTAGAAAGGGAACAGGGTCTAGATATAGAGTAAAAAAACAAGCACAAAATAAATATTTTATTCATTATTCTTCTTTAATAAATTCCTGTAATTGATGAAAGGAAAAAGCCCGTGTTTTAGCAGACCAAATAGTGTTAATTATTGTTATGACTTAATAAATTTTGACATTGAGACATTAACACATCTCTGTGAATACCTACATGTTTATGCATGTGGCTTTTTCGAGAGAATGATTTGCCACACGTCACAATGACATAGCTACTCTCTTGTAGGGATTCGTTCATGTACAGTTAAGTCAAGTCTATGAGAGAATGATTTACCACAGACACGACCATTACATAGGTTGTGTCTGGTATGAACATTTTCGTGTATAGTTACAACACCATTTGCAAAAAATGGATTACAACAACTAATGCAAGATTATGGTTCCTCTCTTGTATGTATATTTGTGTGTCTATTCAACTGACGCCTTTGAGAAAATGTCTTACCACAGATCTCACAATGATAAGGTTTCACTCCTGTATGGATAGGCTTGTGACTAGTCAAGTGACTTTTTTGATAGAATGATTTACCACAAATATCACAATGGTATGGTCTCTCACCAGTATGAATGCGATTGTGAGCAACCAAATGACTATTACAAGAGAATGATTTACCACAGTCACGACAATGATAAGGTTTCTCTCCTGTATGAATGCGACTGTGAGTAACCAATTCACTATTACGAGAGAATGATTTACCACAGATACCACAATGATGAGGTTTCTCTCCTGTGTGTGTAGCTTTGTGATTAGTCAAGATACTGCTTTGAGAGAATGATTTACCACAGACATCACAATGATATGGCTTCTCTCCCGTATGTGTACGTTTGTGTCTAGCAACGCTACTACTGTAAGGAAATGATTTACCACAGACATCACAATGATATGGCGTCTCTCTTGTATGTGTACGTGTGTGTCTAGCAACTTCACTACTGTAAGAAAATGATTTACCACAGATATCACAATGATATGGCTTCTCTCCTGTATGTGTACGTCTAGCAACGTCACTACTGTTAGAAAATGATTTATCACAGATATCGCACTGCTGCCCGTCCCCACCTGTGTGAATCCATTGGTGATAAGTAAAGCAACAATACTGAAGAAATGATTTACCACAGATATCACAATGATATGGCTTCTCTCCTGTATGTGTATGTGTGTGTCTAGCAACGTCACTACTGTTAGAAAATGATTTATCACAAATATCACACTGCTGTCCGTTCCCTCCTGCGTGAATCCATTGGTGATAAGTAAAGCAACAATACTGAAGGAATGATTTACCACAGATATTACAGTGATATGCCTTTTTCTCTGTATCAGGGTTTTCTGGTTTAATTAAATTATTCATTATGAGAGAATTATTTATCATACACATCACATTGATAATGTGTTTTTCATTTCTATGAATACATTTCTGTTCACTTGTGTCTCTATATTCAGAGAATAATTTAATGCAATGTTTCTTCCATACATTCCAGAGAAAGAAAAAAAATATTTCGCTGTTCTTTGTTATAGACTGTATTTATATACAGAGGTTGACTTATTCATGAATGCTCCTTACAAATATACAGTCTTCATTTAGGTGATGAGAATATCAAAGACACTTCTGAATGGAGAGATTTCTTTCACATCAACATGTTGTGATATTCTGAAATGGGAAAAGAAGCAGTAAGATAAAACTGGTAATTGAACAATATAGTAATTCAACATTGCAGATTTTATATCACTACCACTGTCATACATTTACTGTCCAAGTAGATTGAGTTGGAAGTCGTTAGAACCTAATAGGAATGGAGCTAGC